>NW_020799095.1:90015130-90120038 GCF_003259725.1 Athene cunicularia
GGGGGGGGGGAAGGCATTGTGGTGCAAATGGAGTCTGTAATAATCTTTTTCACCCTGGTCAAGTGAGGAAATCAAAGTGGACTGAAGGTGCAAATGAAATCACTTTAGTGTGAAATTCCCTGAGACTCAGGAAGAAGATTTTGGCAGATACAAGTTTTATGTCTCTGAGAATGATGCTGCTTTCCCTGCTGTTCTGGGCAATTTCTTAAGATGTTCAAATCCATCTCATAGGGGATGAATTATAAGCTTGAAACGGTTTTCCCTAGGTGAATTATTTGTTGTCCCATGACGTAAATGATTAGATTACAGACCCTGCTCAGTTATTCTCCCTCTGGCTTGATCTATTTCAAGCTATCCCTCATTTCTTTCTCCTTTTTTTCTCCAGTGATGCTAATTATAATGAGCATCAAGTATGCACCAGGAGTTGGTTAATTTATAGCTTCAGCTTTGACTAGAATCCCTCTTCTGAAGAATTTTAAATAGCCTCCAGCCTCTTTGAGCGGGTGCAGCGCAGCCTTCCCTTTTCACATAGATTGCTGTCTTCTGTGCCTTATATGTTTATTTTTCACAAAGATCTCTTTCCCCAGCTTTCTCTGGACAATGCCACCCCCTACAGAAAGGTTAACACAGGCAGCAAAGAAGTCAATTCCTGCCTGACGCAGCCACTGAGCCCCCTTCAGAAAGGGGGGCAGCACCCCCTTGATTGTTGCCTGCCTTTCTGTCCTGGTGTGTGGGTGTGCTGCGGGCGCTCAGAGTCCCCCTGAAAGCCCTGGCTGTCCCTCTTCAATGAGCCGCCCGGTGGCAGCAACTGCCAGTCCCTGGCAGGCACCAGAGTGCCTGGGCTGCCAGGTCAAAGGCTCTTTAGCAAAGGAGACAGAAATCTCTTGCTTTGCTCTTGTCTCCCCCTTCTCCAAGGTTAATATTGTCTTAGACCAGGTGACAGTATGATTATTTTTTTTTTCCAGGAGCAGAGAAACTTCTATATGTGGACAGGATAGAATAGATGCAATTGCTAGAGACTGTTACACGGTTTGAATACAGCAATATTTCTTTTGGAAATACTTGCTTCTAAGTGTGGTTTCTGCAGTCCCTATCAGTTGGGTACAGTTTTGGAGGCAAGCATGTAATTATTGATTGAAAATATTGTGGTGCTAAAGAACTAAGTGCAGATATCTCTTTCAAGTCTCCTAGACCCAATAACATTCTCTGTACATACAAGGAAGGATTGATCCACTGCCAGCTGCTTTATGAAGCAAACAAGTCAGGTATGGCTTGTGTTTCAGAGAGCTAATTCTCAAAGGCAATGAACTTTTTATACGAGAAGATAGAGTGGAGAAATGGAGCAAAAGGGTAAGGATATGGGAGAGAAATGTAGTCTGTACAGTAATGGTATTTATAGCTATGAAATTCTGAATTAACAAGAGTTAGTTTTGTTTGTCCGTTGAAAGGATTTTCTTGTGACACCCAACAGAGTTCTGTTGTCTGATATATACTGAATATGCATCTGTGATGTGGAACTAGAATGTCTTGCTTGCAACAAATTTCTGTTGAATTTGCACGTAGTCAACATGGTCTCTGTTGCAAGCAGTATGGAGTCAGAAAAGTATCCTGAATGACATCTCAGTGCAAGAAAGAAGAAAATTGCCGGGTGGAGTGCCATGTGTTTAAAGAAATGGATCAGGAGTTGACTGCTGGTATTACTTCCAGAGATGATTTTCAGAAGTTTATTAAATCTACTGCTACTCTACAACTGTGAGGCAAAAGCAAGAGGACAAACTGTCTGTCATTCTGACTACTGGGAGGATTAGATCTTCCTTTGGTGCAATCCCACATTGCATTAACTGGGAAAAGGACAAATGCAGATTTTTATTGATGCTTGGTGGGGGGTTTTTTCATAGGGTTGAACTAGCATAAAATTACAAGTAAAGAAGAATTCTCCATGAGGGAACTGTAATATGTTGACAGCACATTCCCCTTTCTGATAGCAATCAAAAGTCAAGGTACTAACTGTTCAAGATACAGTAAGTCTTAATCTTCTCAAACAGAAAAGCTTAATTTCTAGTAAATCAGGTCAAAAATTGCATCTGTGGATCTGGCCATGGTTCTTCATGGCATAGTGCTTTCCAGTGATCTGTGCTGTGTGGTTGGAATGTACTGTGGGTTTTTTGTTTTTTTCATGTTGTTTGGGTTTGGTGGGTTTTTGTGTGTGTTTTGCTTTTACAACCCAGGCAAAATGAACTCTTTTTTTTTTCTCTCTCTAAAAGAAAAGATGAATTGTAGAGCTTTTTTTTTTTTTTTTTTTCACTTAGGCAAGAGGTAAGTGCTGTTCCAAGTGTGGCAAAGTGACACTGAACACACCACCATTCATCATTCTGACGTTTCTAATTGCGGTACTGGGTACATCCTGAGGTATCTTTTTGTATGCAGAGCTCAGAGATGTAGCTAGAAACCATACACTCAGCACAATTCCACGGCAACCCTGACTGATCCTGTTTTCATTCCTTATGCTGACGCCCGTTCCTTATGCTGACACAGAATATCCTATGGATAGTTGTACAACCCCATGCAGGTTGAAGAACTTCTGTCTCCACGAGATTTCCATCAGTAACGGTTTGACAGATGTAGTCACACTCACCGTTGGCCTCCCCTAACATGGTAGAGCAAGGGTAGCTGTAGTTGCTGCAGTCCCACTGCATCCACACCTAGGAATTTTTGAATGTTATGTATTGGATATCCGGTTTTGAAGTTTTTTTGTTCAGATTGGGATTTAATGATGGTATATAAAACCCATTCTCCTGAAATAGTCAAGAAGTATCATTATCTTACAAATTAACAAGTGGTTGCACAGAGTATACTTACAAGGTGGGAATATATCTGATTGTGTGTTATATCTGTATGGATTTCACTCTCATATCCATTTTTGCTTTTTGATTCCCATTTGAAAAAGGAAGAGGGCAGAATGCAAAAGGGGGAGCTGGAAGGCAGGTAACAGCTCCTTGCTGCACAATGCCTTTATCAGAAGGGTCCCGATGCATCAGGAGCTTGCTAAAAGCTGAGGGTTATTATCGTTCAGTGACCTTCTTACTGGGAAGCTTCTCTCTTTGTAAACAAAATCAATTGTGACACACAAGCTATGACTTTAATGCAAAATAATGGCAAACTTACACAAAAAAAATCAATCTGTTGAGACAGCAAATTGTCCTAAAATAGATGTTATTACCACAGTGCAATTATTCCCTCTTGCATGAGAGGTAAATGTGGGAATTTAGTCTCCTGTAGTTTTTCATTATATGCTAAGTAATGATTCTGTTTTTCTAACTGTACACACATTTCCACTTTCTTTTACCATATCTTTCTTTTTGTCTGTTTCTTGCAAGACTTGGCCTGTCTGCTTCCATCCAGATACCACTGGTTTATAAAAATTAAAGTGCAAAGACTGCATTAACTTTCTGAGATGGAAAGAACAGATTTATGTTTTAATAAAAAAATGCTTGGCATTTTTCGTGCAGTTGTTGGATCTCAAAGGTACTATGCCCACCTAAAGCATTTTTTGGCTTTTGGGTTTATTTCCGCCTCCTCAGGGAAAGGGCTGAAACTCCCTTCTTGCAAGATCTTACATATTGTAAAATGCTTTTTGCAAACTATGTGTAGCTTACATACAGGCAAGAGAAGCCCAAGAAGTAGTCTTCCAGTGAAGACTAGAGAACTGCTGTGGTGGAAAGAGACCCACAGGATTTCAGAGGCAGCCATTGGCCAGCTAATGGGATTTTTTTGTTATATTAGGGTTTGAAACTTTTTCTAAAGTACATATATTTGCTTTTTTTTATGTTAATTCTGTGGTTGATATGATTATAGCTCGTTCTTATAGATTTTTATTTTTTTTTAACAGTAGCATTCAAACATTTTCTTCTGGCAGCTATCTGATGCTTTAAACAGTAACAGAGCTCTTGGACATCTAACTATTTAATATGCCGTTATATTTAATGTACTGCTATACAGTAGCATCTGAGCCTTTAAGATTACTTTTAACATGGCACAGATGTTTGCCACAAAATTAGTGCACAAACACTTAAGGGCATTTTAACAACTCTGATCTGTAGGATTTTTCTTTTTTTATCATCTGTACCATGTGCAAGCTACATGCATAACAGAGGTTTGGGTTTTTCTTCTTTTATAGTGACTGGAGTTACTAGATTTGTTAGCATAGATGTGGACCTGAGCCAGTGATGCCTGCTGCATTTTTAGCAGTGCAGGGCTGGTGAGCTGTGCTTGCTGTAATTAATCAGCACAATAACAGTATAATAAATGCCTTATTATTTTAATGCTTGCTGTACAGTGTACAGGATCTGCTGATTTATTTTTTTTTCACCCTTGTTTATTCAGTAAGAGTGAGTCTGTATGGGAGATGGAGGGAAGCACAATAGTCATTTACCATCCTATTGTTATCCAGAGCACACATTGTAGCTGATTGTAAAAGTGAGGATGGCTAAGGGTGGTCTAGTGTCACATGTTGCTGGGTGGCGATATGAGGCCTTTGGCTAATTATCTAGCCATGAAAAAGGTTACTCCTTTCCCAGTGTATTTTGTTGTCTTTGTCCTGTTAGCAAGCTGCAGCCCAAGGGACTATTCTGTTTGCACAGAAGAAACAGAGTCCTTAGTGTTCTCTATCACTGATCCTTATGTACCATCCAGTTTGGTTAAGGCAAGATTTTGTCTGTAAATGAATTCAAAATGCTTTGGAAAAATCTTTATTTTGGGGAAAGTAGCTGGGATGTTGCTGTTGTCCCATTTCCAGTTTTGTTGAGGCTGAGTAAGTGCTCAGTTCTGGTTTGAGTGAAATGAGAAGCAGAATAGTCCTCCGTGGGCCAACCACTCTTGTCGTGTTAGCTGAAACAGATGTTGTCATTAAAGTTTAATTACGATGTGACTCACTCTTTAATGCAATGGCTAGAAGAGAACCAGAATTAGTTTTTGTACAATCTATGAGGAGAATATGGAAACACCATCTGAGATTGATAATCTTTTTGCAAAAAAAAAAAAAAAAAAAAAAAAAAGCCACCTACTTTGGCTTTTTGCATAATAATAATTACAGAATTTCATTGGGTAATACCTGGATCAAATCCATAATACCTGATTGGAGCCAGAATAGTGTCCTATTGCAAGGACTGTATAAAAACAGTGGATTCTCCTCAGGCTTCCAGTGGTCACTTACCCTGGTTAAAAAGAGGCACTTCGTTAATGGTCTCGCCCCCATAAATATCTCTGATTGTGTGACTGGGCTCCATTAGGCTGCCCATAGCACATGTCATGAGAGAGATCCTAACCCAGATTTTTTTCTTACCTGAATGCAGAAGATAGAAACCAGGCAATAAAGGGGATACAGAGGTAAACATCTTGCCCTCATAAACACAGTAGGTCAGTATTAAGTTGTTGTTTTCCATGCAGTGTGCTGTCAATTGGGTGAAATTTCAATTCCTTGTCAGGATCAGATGGGCCTAAGAAATTCTGGCTTGGATTTCTTAGTGGTACTTCCCACTCACACCCCCATTTAAGCCTCATCCATTGGCAATATTGTACTTAGCTCTATTGACTTTGGCAAAACTATAAAGATAGTGAGGTGAGCTTAAAAATCAAGAATCCATCAATCTGTCCTTCCAGCATTAAAAGGGTGAACTGGAGTATGAAAAGGCATGTGGATTTTCTTATGTTCAAGTTTTTGCCCAAAGAGTGTGGAAGGGCGGCAAGAGAGGCATTGTAGCTGCATCTTCTCATCCAGCAACAGTTTTTCTGCAAAAATATCAGACTTGGTATGTGATAGCTGTAGCTCTGTAAGGGAAAGCCAGACAGTAATAAGCCCATTGTGAAAGGATTATGAAAGTGGAGAATGACAGCATATTGTAAACACCCCATGCAAACTGTTTTGGTGGTGACCCTGACAAAATATTTTTATTTCTATGCTGAGTTAATCTAAATTGTGCTTCAGCCAAATGTATGACATTTGCAACTGTGTCCGCAAGACTAAAAATGAATCTAATGGTGGTGGAGAGTGAAAGCAAGAAAGAATGCAGAGCTTTTGAATGAGTCAATGAGATTTGCAGGACTTGGCATCTGTTGGCTTCCCCTTGGCACTCCCATCTCTGTACCCTGGAGCTCTGTGAAACTCCAGGGCTCCAGTACCATGTCAGGCAGCAAATCCAACCCATACTTGAAGCTGTGGCTTTCTGTTACACATTTGTTCAAGAAGGCTGACTGTGGTTTGGCTGAACTCCTGCGAGTACATAGCTTGGTAGCACTTGTGCAATAGTTCGATTTTATGGGCGTGACAGTGCCCCTTTAAGTGCTGACAAGAAGGCACAGAGCAGAAATTCACATCTGAGATAGCTGGTTTTGATGAGGAAAATAGAATTGAAAAGGACTAGTATTTACTGGTGTGCACACACTGGTACTTGTACAGAAACATCCTGGTGGCGACAAGACTGCAGTCGCTTACAAGCCTTGCGAGGAGCAGAGAACAGCCATGATAATGCTGCTCTTTATTTTCAGTGCTGTTTCAGAGCAGGCTCCCTCTCCAGAGCCTTCCCTATGCTTCCCTTCCCTGTTGCCAATGAAAAGCTTGGCTTTCTCTAGGCCTTTTAATATTCCCACTTAATTAGAAGGAACCATTTTTCTACTGGGTACAAAGTATCTCCATCAAAACAGGAACTTTGAATTAGTCTGAGTGGCTTCTAGTTGCTGTTATCCACTGTGAATTTTTTTTTTTCCTATTTGATCCTTCTTGCTGTAGTATCTTAAAATTTCTACTGTGTGTGATATTAACCATGGAAAACTAACAACATCCCTGGTAGTGTTGGCAGCGGGCGTTGCAGCAGAAATCAGTGTCTTAAAGTCTAAACTCTGTTGTTTACACAAACACATGTATGGATGCTGTTGCAAAAATACTTCTAAATCTCCGTTTATCTCAAGTGCCTTCAATAGAAACTGGCTACAGATAAAAGAAATTCAGAAGAGTTCTCATTTCTGTTCTGGAAGATCTGTAATAGGATTTCGTTTTTAACTTTTTCTTGTGGAAAAGTGATTGAATATGCTCTTGAAACAAAAGTTTTGGACACCTAAGCAAGCCACTACACAATGTTACCATAAATAGACTTTGTTTCACAGAGCTCACTGGAGACAAAATAAAAATATTGATGCTTCTAAAATAGATACTTAGCATTTGACAAATTATTCCTTCCTTGAAATAAGTGAGCTTCCCTAAATGTTTACCAGGATGTGGTGACTCTGTTTGCCTTGATTTATCTATGCAGGACCTCCTGCTTTTTCAGCACAGGAACTACTGGTTTCAACAGAGCTGTGCAGTGGTTATGCCTGAGTTCCTACCAAGGAAGGTGCTGATCGTAGGTCTGTGCTATGTGAAGTCCTTGGCTCAGCTAGCAGGCTTGAGGAAGCCATCTATCACATCAGGCGTCCTGCACGCCTCTGGGGCAGCTTCAGGCAAAAAGACAATTCCATTTTTGCATCTGCAGATGTCTTGCAACTCAAAGCTAAATAGGAGAAGTAAAAAATTTCATTCTTGAACTGAAGGTCTAAGTTTTAATTGCCTTTCTGACATTCGTTGTTGAGTGGACTTAATTATTTTCAAAGCCTTTTCAGGTAGGATTAGTTCTAGACATGATACTTTTTTTGCCTCCTGCTGCTTCACCTATTCATCAGGTCTAAAATGTTGCAGTATTTCCTTTCTGTAAAGTAAGGCTATGGCATGAGCAGGTCTTTGCCACATTAGTAGCGTTACTGTTACCTTTTACTTTCTTTCAGTCTGACCTTTGTTTTGTGTGTCATGTTCAATCTCGGTCCTTAAAATGACACAAGACCCTCTTGTTTGGTCTCCAGATTTTATTGCTATGGTATTACATTCCTTCTGTATTTATCAACACAGGAAATTTATTACAGAATAGGATGAACTGGAAAGCTTAAGATATGTGGATAACAATTATACAGCAGCCTAATTAGTCTGAATCCCTTACTCAGCATTATATATGAATTCTGAAAGTTTACTTATTTCAGTTTATTTGCCAAAATTTCTTGAAATAATTTTAGTGCTCTGTTTCAAAATATATAATTCCAGTATGAAGATCTGAAACCAAATTTGTTTCAAGATCCATGCTGAAATAAAACCCTCAACCAAAAACTGTCAAGACCCCTGAATGAAAAGTTCCTTTTTCTTTTTCCACCAGATTACTCTGCCCTCACTGTGAGGGATCAGTGGCTAGCCAACATCATTTTGACCTGCACAGCCTACAAAGGGACAATGAAAAATGAAACTAAACAGAAGAATTTCCCTAGATTTCAGCAGAATTGGGAATACATTTTAACACTTTGAAATAACTATCCAGATATTGACATAGATATTTAGGTGGATCTGGGCTTAAAGTGAGAGTCAGAAGATTGAGCAAAATAACCATTTTCCCCTTTTACCTCTGGGACAAATCCCCCTGGGTTCCAGCGGAGAGGTGTTACCTCTGTTTCCATATGCCAGCAACAGTAAATCTGGCTTCTATTTCAAAATCAGTTCTCGCATGATTGTGGTAATATGTATTTAGTGGCCTGTTTTCAGGATGTGGATTGAAGAGATCTGTGGGATTGAACCTAATTAATAGGATTTTCTGAAAGTGAGAAGCCCAGGAGGTGAGACACTCAAATGCATGCCCTTGGAATTTTCCTTTTTCCTTTTTTAACTGCTCTTGTTATTTTCATGGTGCACATGGCTTTTTTTCCTCTATTACTGAAGTACCATAATCCACATGCAGACTCATTTCTAGCATTATTTCAGTTGTTATTCATACTGCAGAAGCACCCGCTCGAGGACGAGGACCTCATTAAGCCTCTTGATCTACAAACCTAATAGGAAGACTAAGACAGTTGCTCTGCACCCATTACAGCTGATTCCCGTTTCTCAAGGTACCTACTTCCTCTGACAGTCAAACTTCTTTTGCACCAAGCAGTTTGTTGCTCTCTAACTGTAGTATAATACAAGAATCAAATTTCTCTAGTATTTGCAGATGAACTGCAGTTCCACAATAAAGCCTGTGCTGCTTGGGAAAACAGTAGCAGAATCACAACAGCACAGTTTATTCTATTTAAATTCGATTAAATATTCTATTATGCTTCATTGGCACCCTCTCTACATGCCGTTTCTGCTCTGGACAGAGTTAGAGCCACAGTGTCTTATTAGTTTCTGAGTTACACAGCTGCCCTTTTTTTTTTTTTTTTTTAACATGTATGCTGATTACTAAGGTCTCCTGCAGTGAAAATATGAGGACTTTTGTAGTGTATTTTCTTAGTTCTCATGTAAAAGGACCCTTTTTAGCTCTACCTAAAGTTAAGGTACCTATTGTGGGATTTCTGAATCTCAGTGTTCTTGCAAGTTACTTTCAGGATTCCTATAGAAAACAAGAAAAAGCCTGGAGAGCTGCCCCCTCAAGAAAACAGAAGTGAATGTCTTGAAATGAGCATGTTACTCAAAATTGCACACTGCTTTGGCTAGGCATTATGACTCTCGATGTCTTTATAATAAATCGCTGCTGACTTACACAAGTATCTGACTTTTCTAGTCAACTCCCCATGTTTTTTCACCATAATCATGTTTTTTATCAGGAATGAAGTGTGTGAAAAGGCTGAATATAAGCTAGTTGGACATAGGGAACTATTTAAAATTAGAGCATTTTCTCCATCATCTATATGAGTATGCTTATGTTGACATTGTGATGCACCACTGCAATATAAAGACTTGAATTTTAAGGGCCAGATTCATAATTCAAATATTCTGATTTAAATAAAAATATAAACCCTTTAATTTAACAGATTTCTTCTCAAGGAAGTATATAAATATTTGATCCTTATGATGGTTTTATTTAGGTGCTTTATTTGCTTTTTTATTTAGAGAATAAAAAGAGGTTTAATTTGGAGTTCTCAGTCAGAATATTGGAAAGGTATAATTTTTTTTGACCTATAATGTTAAAAGAAAAATATCTGTACAAGATAATGACATTTTCATCTGGGTAAAACATTTTTTGATTGTAGGATTTTTAATGAGGTCACATTTTTCTGAAAATTGCGATTTGCATGAAGTTTAGGTTTTTAGAATCCTTCAGACCTCCTTAAAATATTGTGGATACAATACTGCATTTATTTTAAGAATGTTATTTATGCACAAAAATAAGGAGTCATGCTAGTAAGCAGTGTTTTCCCCAGAGGGGAAGGGAAAAAAAGTACAACTCAGATTAGGGGGAGGAATTTGATAAGGCATATTCATGTCTTTTCATGCGCTGTAGATGCATGTTTTTAGTTCCTAGTGGGGTCTAGGCTGGTTTCTATGCTAATTCAGAGAACAGTGATGTGCACACAGTGGAGGTGCATAAGCAGTTTTTCTTGTCTCGAGTGTGAGCTGGAAAGTGGATCAGTCTCCTGTAGGTTTTAGCACGTCATACCAATTTGAATTCTTGCCTGTATGCTACTTGTGCTAAAGTGGCATGAATCAGAGGTGGGTTGGTTTTGTTTTTTATTAATACTCGTATGGACAAGAGTCTGGGCATTTCATTTTTGAGATTACTGGTCAACGAAACAATTCAAGAATCATTAAAATGCATCACAAGACTATATTAGTGACTTGAATGGAATATTGTAAAACAAATTTGAAGAGGTCAGAAATAAAAATACATATTCTTACGAGATGGTAGGAGGGAACAGCATGGAGTAAACTTGTTCTTTGTCAGTTACATTACCTTTGTGTGCAGCTTTTTAACCTAGTGTTTGGGTTGTGAGTGTAGGGGTTTTCCTTGTATTTGAGTGGGTTTGGGGTTTCTTTGTTTTGTGTGTTAGTATCTGCTAGTGCTAAGAGCCGTGGATCAAATGCACTGGCAGGTTTCTTCCTGTGGCTTTGGGGAGAGCCAGATGGATTTGGCGTTAGAAACACATCTGTATCTACTGTTTCATTCTTAAAACTGCTTCACCATTTGACACACAAGCTCTCAAGCTTGAAATCCTTAGGTAAATGTTTGCTCGTGTACTTACACCTTCTGACTTACCCTGATGGTCAGCAAATTCAACTGTCATTCACAAATGCAGAAGAGAAATCCCAAGTCAGTGAAAATCCTTCACTTAAAATGTCCTGCCAGCAGTTCTACCTCGGGCTTTATATGTGATAGCCGACATATCTCAGATGATCTCAGCTCTCAGGGGAACATAAGAATAGAGGCATTCTCTGCGTGCATGAGTGGTTAGAATAACACTGTGCTTAGTGATCAAATGAACAATCCCTTTGAGCTTTCGAGATAGTACCCCCTCTCACAGGGCATCGGAAAGCATTTCTTTAACAATTATGCAACAACAAAGCACAATAGAATCAGTGATTGCCATGATTTCTTTCAGAGGAGAAAAGTCAGTTTCTACGTTACCTTGTTGTTATGATTGCAAATTAAACCACTTCGGCAGTCAAGGAATGCAACTTAATCTGTTGCCGAATTCCTGGTATTAGTGGAATAGGCTGCTGCGTAAATAAGTGTTTCAATATTATTTTTTTTTGCATATTAACCCATAGATTTTTGCAAAGATGTCACCTACCTGGTGCTTGGTTTTTTTCAATCCATTTTCTGGCCTTCCTGCTTTGCATTAATCAGTTTAAAAATCCTCCTGGTATAAACAGAACCTGTACCACCGACTGTGATTTTCTTATGCTCTGGGTCATTTCTCCAACCTAGTGTTCTTCGTAGTTACTGTGACTTATTCCTAGTGTGTGACTGTGCTATTTTACTACTGTTGTCTGGTTTTGCTTATCACCAGTGTTTTCCCTGTGCTTTTCTTCCCATATTTTCTTCTCATCTACTGATCCATTTCTTTCTGCCAGACCTTCTTCAGCTGCATTTGTATCCTTCCGTCTGTCTGGTTTCTTCCCTTTCTTCCTTATTCCTTTTCCCTCTTCATGGTCTTCTGTTACTGCTAGGGGTCAAATCTACCTCAGCTGCTTTCTAGCAGCTACTCTGCCCACAAACACCCAGAGTTCTGCTTCTGGCAAGCATCTTGGTTATCAGCCTGGATGTTACTACAATCATACTACACAGTATTAGCCAGTCCATCTCTCTTCTTGCATCCCTGAACATCAGAAAAAGGGGGAAAGAAAAAAGTCTGTATGTAAGGGTCAATTTTAAAGTTATTTAGGTTCTTCTTTTTTGATTTTTAAAAAGACAAATGCCCTTCCTTACTTGGAACAAGCTGACAGGGTACACACTGCATGTGAGATGCTGCAAGCCACATGACAGCAAATATTCCAGCCTTGCACAGATGAATACTGGTGAGATGACCTGGGTTAATGGCACTGCTCAGGGCTGTTGTGGCCATTCTGCTATAATAACAAATTCTAATCAAGATTTGAAACATCATCTGCAGCAAGACTTCCTTGAAAAAGAAAGTTTCTCTGGAAAGTTTCATCTAACAAATTATACTCTTTTCTGATAAAAGTCCAATTCGGGCCTAAGATATACAGAGTCAGAATCCATAGAAGTGTACTATTTTTTCAAATAGCAAAATAAATTATAAGTACAATTCTAGGTAAATTCTGTTACAAGTTGGTCACACTTTACAGAATTTAAAATACTATCATCACTGAATGGTTCATTTGCTTTACAAATAACAGAATTCTAGATCTCAGTTGAAATTGGAATCTGACCCACTGTCTCTAATCTGCTTGCTAGACAGAGGGGGTTTATTTGTAATTTTGCAATTTTAAAGTAAAAATTTTGCCAGTGGGGAAAAAAGATACTTCTGTTGTAAAAATGCCGCTGAAGTATTTGCATCCTGAAGTACATAAATCACAAATCCCTTGTACATTGAAATGGACAGATCTTAATTTACTATGATTGACCACTGCAGTCACTGTTAATAAAATTAACTAAGTTAATTTGGTTTTATGGTTATTAACAGAACTTTTATTAAATGGTTTTAGCAAACACGTGACACTCCTGAAAAGCTGAAGCTTTAAGAAAGTGGTACTGGGTTGCTATCAGTCTCCTAGGCATCTAACACCATTTGGCCAATGTACAGTGGTTGAGGGTATATATTTGAAAGGCAAAGGAGTTAGCTAACCTTAGAACTTTTAAAAATGCCAAGTAAATCAGTTCAGTTTTGGAATTCTTTGAAGCTGAAAACTAACACCAATGCCAAGATTTTCTTATGTTTTTTACATATGTGTACAAACGTGTATTTGTATGACATACAAGTGCAGCACAGTTAGCAGTAGAATCAATACAAGCATATACATATTCTGTGTTCTTTTGGATGTTCATATTACCTAATTTTCACATGAAAGTAGAAGATTGTAAATTGTATTCTTTTAAAATTAAGAGCAGGTGCTTACATTTTTTTTTTATTGTTGCAATGCCCATGTCCTTTTAAAATCTTTAAAAAAGGGTATAATCTTAAGCAGAATTGCCAGTTCTCAGCCACTGAAATGGGCCTCAACTTAATATGGATATTCCTTGTGTTTAGAGCTTTACTGGCTTTTTTTCCCATGCCCCCCTTCCTTTTCTCCCTGCTAATTAGATTGAAATATACTTTTACTTTTGTATTTATACTATTTATCTATATTTCAGGTATGTCCTTTTTAGGAAAGGGAATGAATTACAGTCTTAGCCTTAGGTTTCAGATATGACCCGTTATTGTGTCTGGAATCAGTCCTCACTAACTCATCCTACTGATGCTCCTACTTCGAGAGAGTTTTTTGCTCTGATAGTAATTTTAAAGTATCTTAAAATATCAATAAAGTCATTGCCAATTCTTTTGCTCTCACTAGTTCCAAAAAATCCAATACCAGCTGTTATCTGCATGTAATCTGAGTTATGTCCTGCTCTGCTTCAGAGTCTCTCGGTGCAGCTAAACCCAGCCAAATCAGGCTGAACGGTGCTTGTAACATCCTTTGTCTGAAATTGAGCACTGTGTAGACAGCATTTGTAGTCTGCTCCTTAATGAGCCAGGTGATTTAATGAGAATTTTGTTCAACTGCATAAAGGTTAAACATTTCTTCATAGAAAAGTAATTGCTGTGAATTTCCTGTGTTGTTTCATTTTGCTTAAAATTAAAATTGAGGTCTAGATTTTATTAAAACAGAGAGTCTTGCAGTGGGAGTTTAGAGTTTTTTGTGGGTAAAGATGAAAGCTAAACCTATTTTTGTATTAAAAGCACATGAAGTCAAGTAGGTAGAAGTGGCTTTGAGCTTAAGGTATTTTTATACTTGTTTTTTCCCTTTCCAGCGCCTTGCAAATGACTATCTTAACCATTGTGCTCTGTATTCTCAGTTGAGGCACAATCTTGCGGAATTCCAGATCTTACTATGTGCTCTTTGGGCTGGATTACTCTGTCCAACTTTAAAGTTTTGAAGTAAAAAGTACATCACTAACAAAGGCATCTTTAACAAGGATGTTCACGCAGACAATACCATTGATGACGTAGGACAGTCTGGTATCATTCCCCTTCCTCCAGCTCATCCTGGTAGAAGAGACTATTAATGCTGACTTTGAGCTGCTTAGAATCAGGAAACACAGTTTGTTAGGTTCTGTATTGTTGGAGTGCCAGAAGCTGGAAATGGGGCCATATAAATTTCGTATTTGACTTGATATTCTTTATACATTGTCCTATGTTGTTTCTGTCAACTTTATATTAATTCAACTTGTAGGCCTATGTACGGGTACCTTGGACACTGAATTTTCATGTTTTGACTTGGAGAAATTTTAGAGACAGTAAAGTAAGTTTTGCACCACTGTTACCAAGTTTACCGAACATATGCTGGAAGGCTGGAAGCTGTGCTTTATGATCCCTGCTGAGTAAAAGCCACACACGTTTTTTCCTTCTCAATCTTCATTTCTTCTGATGGAGCAGAACACATCTGATAATGAGTCCAAAAGCAAGTGGTTCTTTAGGTAGCCTAACTATGATCCCAAGAAAGAATGGGGAGGTGGAAAATTTGTTCTGATTTTGTCTTGCAGAGGGTATTTAGCACAGCCATTTTTTTTAGTGTCCTGCTGTGAGGTATTTTTAGTATGTAAACAAGTAGTTTCAATGTCTGAATCTACTGCTGACCTTTTTTTCCTTAATTATTTTGAGTCCTGTGGGTTAGTATCTTGCTTCAGATTTAGAATTTTAAAAACCAGATGAACATGCATGATAAATTGACAGCGTTACTCTATCTGTTAGAGGATGAAACTGATACATAATAAAAAGCAGGTATAAAATTGTTAAGCAGGCAGTTTCCACATTGTGGGTGGATTTTCTGAAATACCCAAAGAGAATTTTTAAATACTCTAGAAAAATTATCAGAAAGATACCATAACATGTGTGTTGTAAATAACAAAGAACACCAAGCACAGAGCTGAGCTCTGCAGCGTATCTTAAAGCATTTTCACATTCACAGTTCAGTCTTGAAGAAGAAAATTGTAAATGTAAGGGAAGGACTAGAAAAGTCTGTACCGTGGAAGCATTATTAATGAACACCTGTGTCAATAACATGTTCTGGGAACTTGGAGATTTAAAATAACTGTTGACATTTGGGAGTTTGTACAGTGTTGGGGGTTTTGGGTGGTTTGTTTGGGTTTGTTTTGTTGTTTTTTGGGGGGTATTTTGAAGAGTTGAAGGTCAAAATAACTGATGCCAGACTGCATAAGAGCTCTAACCTGACAGGTGAAATAGTTTTGCTGGTAGTAGTGCCCCTAGCTGTGTGTGGTTCGTAAGAACGATACTGAAGACAGCAAAGCGAGATGGCTAAATGGACACATACTCTTAAATAGCAGTTGTCCGTAACATCCAGTTTCACTTGGCTAAGCACTAATTTGATCTTTTGCTTTTTTTTTTTTTTTTTTTTTTTTTTTTTTTGCACATTGTAATCTATTTGGAATGGTTGGTTAAGTTAGCAGTAATAGTCCAAAAGCAGAACTTGACAGCCGCTGCTTTGTTGGCAGCTCCTGCTTACAACCCATTTCAAGCGAAGCCCATTTTCAGGATAGTGTGATGACACATTTGACTTGTTTGCTTTTAACTTTCATTAGACTTTACCGCCAAAACAACCTGGTCATACCAGTGACAAGGTTGAAAGTTGGCTTGCTAACTAACAAGTATCAATGTTTGCCTTAAAAAGCAATTTGATGAAGATTCATGCAAAACCCCTCTCCAAAGAGGGAGGCGTTTTTAGTCAGTAACCACACAATAAAAATATAAAATTTCTATTTTGGAGACCACTCATTTTTAAACAGCTCTCGGTGAATATATTCTATTCTATGCTGAAAGAAAAGACATAGTAGTTGATTTTGTTTGTTATGCCTGCATGGGGCAGGAAGGGAAGGGAGGCAGTGTACACTCCTGCTGGTATGGGAACAGGATGTTTCCTTCTTCTGCAGCTGGATCTTGGTCTGAAATTCATGGCATGTGTCTCACACTGACCATGATCATGGGTGGAAAGCTTAGAGTACTTGGCTCATTGCTCTGTTTTGGACAGATACAATACTAGCGTTCACATCCTAAGTGGGACAGAAAAGTTGGCTGATCAAGCACATAACTGATCCTAGAATCTAAATATTTCTGTACTTTGAAATTCTTTCTCAGTGAATGATTTATTTTATATGTACACCATTAAAAACAAATAAGTGGTTTTTTTCCCTTTTAAAGCTGAGGAATAACAAGATAGAGAGGATCCCTCTAAACTGCAGGACCACAGAAGCATTTTCCAGCTCTCCCATTGGGACTGGGTCCTGGTGTCTCCCTGCATTCATGTGCACACAGTCCCTTTGTTCCTCCCTTACACTCCTGTGTCCCTGTTCCCGTGTCAAAGAAACCTTAATGTGCAGACTGGGTGACAAAGGATGTCAGAGCTCCCTTCCTACCGCATGGGCACAGCTATATAACCCGAATGCATTGGGGCAGACTGTTTTTCTGCAGTCATTGGGAGTATGGCTAAGGCGGCCTCCTAATTTTTTAGAGATTTGTACCGATTACTGACCTTGATCAATTTTAATTTGTGTAAAATAGCTTCAGGAAAGACTAAGGAATGCTTGGACAACATAATGGATGTTTCCCAAGCATGGATCAGCTTAGTTCTGAATCACGATACTGTGTAATTGCTGTAAGAGAGATGGAGCATGTAGTCCCAGATATGTACGCTTGGTCAGAGGTAAAATGTTCACTCGGTCATTTTTTATGACTTTTTATAGATCCTGTAGGACAAACAGTCTTTCTGTAGAGGAGGAAAAGACATTGCTGTAGCTGTTTTTCTGATATCATTGGCATCACTGGCATGTCTCCAGTCAGCATTCAAATGTGATGGTATTCATTGAGTGTTATGTTTTTCAGAAGCAGAGCCTCTTGCTCTATTTCAGTTGGTGTTACAAAACATGAAAAGACAGTCTCTTTGAATAAATTTCCTTCTTGCAGTCACTGACCCTTTAAATTTTTTTTTTTTTTTTTCATTTTGATGCCTTTTCTGGCTACCGTTCAAGGTATGTTTGAACTAGATAGCTAACCCTTCTTCTGTAGGCTTAATGCTGCTGGTACTTCTGAGTTATTAATGCTCGTGTTCGTGTAGATGCTGCTAGAGAAGCTGCGTATGCCCACCATGAGAAGCTTCACTGGCAGAAGGTAACCTGGCGCACTCCTTAGGGATGTGGTGCCTCTGCATTGGAGTACATCCACCCTTGCCTTCTGATGACATTTATCCATTTTCTTAGGGCTTATGTTTATTAATAGAATTGCTTTTATTCAGGCAGCAGGTAGGCTGGCATTTACTAATTACATCAAATTTGTGTATGTATATAGGCAGGACAGTGCTGACAAAAGGCTTCTTCTTACAAAACTTAGTAGTTACGTAAAATAGATCTCAGTTGTCTGTGAATATGCTGACTTAGAGCTGTACAGGTGCAAATGTTTTTTTCACAGCACGGCTCAACAGAGTTGAGATTTGTGGTTGAATCTAAGATATCTCTTGGATGTACAAGGTTGTACAACTATCCAATTATGTTAAAGTGCCTGTGAACTGGGCTGGATGTCATAGATCTGCCACTTGCATGAGCACAAGTGGCTTGTAATGACTTGAATATCAGTCAAAATAACCTTACATAAAATTAGCAGATCTGTACTGCAGTGCAAGCAGAAGAGTAGCTGAGGATAACACAATTTTTCTGATAGTTAATGATAGTGATGATGATAGTTAGCACTTAGGTGGCCCCATATAAATTCCAAGGAGTGCACAAAGTGTGAACTAATTAAACGTCAACTACTTACCTGTGGCAGACCTGGCAGTGAAAAAAGATGTAAGCAGCATGACTTCAACTTGCATTCATCTAGTCAAACTGTAGCAAGTGCAAGTTTTTGTCCTAATTATGAACTGCTTATTTTCTTTTTTTTATAAAATGTATCTTGGTTTGTTAAACCGTATGTGATTTGCGTTTCGCTTTTGTTTCTCGGGCAATACTATCATCAGCAGGCTTTTTAGCTGCTGGAAGGGGTATCCTTGATGTTCAAACCCTCCTAAGTGTCTCATTTTATTTAGGTAGTTAAGATAATTCATTATATACTGGAGGCAATTCTGTAAATTGACATTGCAGGTGGAAACAAGGTGGAACCCTGTGTTTTTCTTACGCTTATTGGACTGAGCACGGCTTCGTTTTCTTTCAGTATTTGTTGAAGGCCAAAGATACTAAATGAGGACTCAAAATTAAATGCATTTTCTTTTTGCATTTTGATGCTTTCAGGCTGTTAGGGAGCAGCAGGAGTGGCCTGCCCACAGTGGGGAGAAGCTGGGACCCAGGGTGACAGCAAGGCAGCAGGGCAGGCACCCCAGGTACCCGACCAAAGGGAGCAGAGCGGGACCAGGGATGGATGTCAGTCGGATGCTGTCTGGTGACCACCAGGCAAGTCTGCAGCGACCTGGCAGGTCCGGCCTCAGTGAGACATGAGGCCAGGCATGGGCAGTGTTGCCCAGGCCAAGCCTGGCTGAAAGCAGAGCCAAACGCCAACTGCAGGCCAGCCACCTGAGAGGCTTCTCACAGGTCTTTCAACTGAGCTGTTTCCCCGCAGTCTGTAACCTGGGTTACTGCTGCCCCATAGCAGAGCTGACCTTCGTCATGGGCAAGTAAACTCCTGGATGTGTGGACAGGAAAAGGCTGCAGAGCCTTCTGGTGCACTCAGGATGGTGTCAAGGTAACCTCGAGCCATGTTTTTTTTCAAATTGTTCTTCACAGTTACTAAAGATGGAGTTAGCTTTTTTCCTTTTTATTTTCTTAATTGCTTCTTATTAGACTATTCTCTCTCGATTCCAGTAGTTCAGGCTTTCAGAGGGGGAAGAAAAAGAGATCCTCAGTAAGCCATGAACACAAATCTGGAGGTACATGGTCAATTTTTCTGCTACCTCCTCCAGCATGTTGGGCTTCTATGGTCTGTGGCACCCCTCTGGGATGCTGCACTGGTTGTCCTGGTTTCTCAAGATTACCAAAGTCCATGATTCACTACGACAGACTACATCCTAAACTGAGAACTGAACCAAATTGCAGGGGGTTTATAAATAGATTGCATTATTTGCATATTTCAAAAGGATGCTAAATAACTTTCTCAGATAGCACAGACTATGAATAGGAAAGGCTTCTTATTTTGACAATCACAGTTTGGGGCTACAGAAATGTTCTTAAAGCATTTATCTGGGAAATAAATGACCTTTTATTTTCAGAGATAAGATTAACACAGCTATTTTCTGTTTACGGAGCAGTTTTTACCTTTTGTGAGTTGTCTGCACAGCTTCCTAGGAGGTAGAAAAATGAAAACTTCCTGCTGAGAAAACCGAGGAAGTGTTGTTGTCTTTGTTTATTTCAGAAATGCGTGGTGGCTTGCGCGTAGTGCTCCTGCACACATGGACATGCACGCGCACACATTTCTTGTCATGCAAACACAAGTGGAGCATCGTTTAGAACTACTAATTGTTCAGCCTTTTGCAGGCAGGCGCAGGTTGCTGCATCTGAGGAGCTGCCAGCGCCAGGTTAGTGCAGGCCCAAGCCCACTCCAGGCATCAGCCAGGTTTGTTGGCTGGGGTGATCGTGATGCTGAGGATTGCAACATGACTTCTGCTGGCTTGGGGTGCAATGGAGCAATCTCTGCCTGCAAAAGTCAGGCACGGTATCGCCTGGCTTCCTGGGGTTGCATCTTCAGTTAGGGTAACCAGGAATGTGTGGCATATGTCTTGTGTATACAAGTGCTGCCCTTCTGGTGTAACCTACTGAATCACTCTCAGGCTTTTCATAAAGTTCTAAAAGTGGTGATTTTACTCATACTTTCTGGGTGGATTGAGAGGAACATACCCAAATTACACTTTGAAAGATGTGTTTATAGCATTTCTTGCCTGTTAAAATATTCCAGATCATGTGTAGCTGATTGTACTATCATTTTAGTCTTCAGAACTAGTTTGTTTTGTGCTGAGTGTGTTTTCTTCATCACATAAAAAGTGACTTTATACATACTCACATAGAAAAATAAAGTTTGTGGATTCTTTTTTTTTTCTTTCTTCTTTTTTAATAGCAGTAACTCCCACGAACTGGTACAAGGCTTAGTACTGTGCAAGCAGTTTTTCACTCTTAGAATGCTGCTACTGAAAAGCAGATATTGTGTAAAGTACCATCGATCACTGCCGCGGTTTTATACAGTTTGTCACCATTGTTCTTCGTATAGCATTGAGTCACATTTAGAACTATGGTACAGCTCACTAGTGTTCAGGCGGGGGGGGGGAGTGTTGTTTTTTCTTAACTTTAAAAAAAAAATCCTTACTATTTATAATCTAATATCAATTATTTGTTAGTGTTTAGAAAATATGTCTAATGTGGCCTATTCTAGATGAGAACAGGCTTATTAATACATTTTGAAGTGTGTAATGTGGCTTGTAATAATGGAGAATGGGATGGAGTTTCTAAAGACCTAGAATGGCTGATGTTAGATACTAAAATATTAAAGCAAAAAATCTAAAAGGCTGTTCTGACAGATGGTTAGCTTGGAGGCAGAAATGGGCTTTGGTATGTCTAGATTTACTTTAACAGCTTTGGGATTTCCTTATAATTCCTTGGATTTTTTTTCTGACTAAGAAGATACTGCATCTCAGGTAAAATCCAACTGAAATACTAGATAAATATGTGTTTAAAGAAATGTATTGAGGGAATTTCAGTAGTTTTCGTAGAGACTGGTATTCCCGCAGTGCCACAGAGTTTGTTGTGCTCTCTGGATATGTTGTTAGGATCCATTACCTTGGTTTTTTGCCAACTAAGACTCCAAAGTCTACTCTCAGGATTTTTCCTGAGATTTGATTTATTTCTTCTAACATAGAATTTATTTAAACAAACTGTTTCCCTATGAATGTGCTTTAGTGATTCCAGCAGGAAATTTGTTTTCATTTGGCAGATTTTTCAGGCTGCATTGATGGGCATGCTACTTGACAAGACCATCATTGCCACTTATCACAGTAAATATGATGGGAAGCACAATAAATTATTTTCTCAATGCTAAGCTTCCTTCAGTCTGTTGTAATGTGTATATGTAAACTGATCTTTGTACTTTCATTGCTATAACGTGCATTCTGGGATGAGGAAAGATAGGACTAAGGCTCTAAGAAATGTTTCTTTCAAAAGTGAAACAACCTGAAAAATTGACAGTTGGAAACTTTTAGCACTTGTTGGAGAGGTTTAATTTTGCAGTGAGAGCAAAGCATTCATGTGAGTTTTCTAACTAGCACTGTCTAGCAAACACCGTGTAAATACATCTTTTAGAAATGTAAGATTTCATGCTGCGCAGGTAGTGCAAGTAGCCCAGGCTACTTTGGAAATCTTGTAATTTTTCCCCCTCCTTCAGACAACATAGAAATGTTTTGTTTTCCCTTCATGCACTACCTGTATATATGAGCTTGTAATATTAAATGGGGATAAACTTGTTGGGATGTGGAGGAGGCATCACTGTATGATCTTTGTATTAACACAGCCATTTAAATTCCTCTGGGAAGGATGAGAAATGAAGTAATTCTACTTCCAGTGTAGAAAGGACGAACTTCCAAAACTGAATCAATCTGTGGCACCAACCAAGCGACACTTAAGACTGGGTAAGAGAACTGTGGGCAGATGCTGATCTAGCAGTGCTCTGTTAACAGAGCTGTAGTGGGTTGATGGGTACCACTGGAAAGATGAACATATTGTGAAATGACTTTGAAAGCTCTTAGTTAATGTAGACATATGTCAGTAATCCAGAGCAGCAAAAGTTTTTGAGAAAGGTCAAAACCCCATGCAGTATTTATTTTCCAAGTGGGAACCCTCTGAATTTAGACATTTTGTGTTAACTCCCAGTATCGTAAGATGTATGTGGATTTTAAGTATTTTACAACGTAAGTTACGAGAGGTAGTGCTTTATTCTTGTGACTGTTCTAACTGATTTCTGCTTGTACTAGTTTCTGACAGCTCTGACTGGTATTGGGGCTGGTAGGCTTTATGACCAGGAGAGATTTCAGAGGTGAATTTCTGTGCAGAGATAATTTGGAGTTTGGTCCAGAAGAGCCTGCTAAAGCTGCAGGAGTATGGCACGGGACTGCAGTATCTGTGGAGGTGGAGCTTGTGGGAGTAGGGTAAGCAGCACGACAGAGTGGTTGGGACAGCAGCTTTGTTCCAGGAGCCTAGTGAAGAGGAGGTGGATGAAGAACTGGCAACTGGTGGGGGAGCAGAGAGGGAGAGAGTGCTTGACGTGGGAGAGCAGCAGGATGGTGTGACAAATTGAAAGTGCCACTACTGTCCTTTTGTTCAGAGTTGGAAGATTTACATCCAGACATTTAAGGCTGTGGATTCTGTGGTTCACCATGGAGTATATGGTCTTCCCATGTGACTTCTTGTAACATGTTCCTGCTAAATGCTGGCCATTGCTTGCAGGATAGGCAGACAAGGTGATTGGTATCCAGCTCTAAAAGTCTGAGTTCATACTTCTCATCAACCTCTTCATCACCAAAAGAAACATTCGTCTCTTTCTTTCTGATTATCTCTATTCTGAACATCCTATTTTCAGCTCTCTGCCAATATTTTATATTCCTTCTGTTGAATAATCTCTCTGCTGTAAGACCCTGTGCCAATTGAGTCAGTGCAGACAACTTTAGTCCTTTGTATTCATTGTTGTATTTGCTGGAAGTTCCTGCTTGGTTTCAAGTATTCTTTATTCTGGTTTTATGACTGCACTCGAGGCTATTATGAAGAAGATACTGCCTCCTGTAAACTCTATGATAAGTTCTGAGACTTGTCATAGGAGGAGATAAGATTTCCTTCTAATGTGTCTTTTTTTGCCAGGCAGGCAGACTCTTTAGTCAAATCTCCTATCAATTGTTCCGGCAGATATTAGAGTTTCCTTCTGAAAAATATTTCTTTGGATATCAAATTTCTTCACTGAGGAAATCACTGAGAGGACTCCGAATAGTTTATCACTGATGTATGATCTAATCTATCTTTAAAACTCTTGGGTTTTTAATTGTGTAGATTATTTCAAGACCTTTGTATTTTTATAATTTTTCCTAATAATTTAACAGACTACCCACCGTTTATTGCATGTATTACAATAGTTTTATATCCTCTGCTCGTTCTGCCACAGCAGTTACATGGCAATTACATGCTCCTAGGTCTGTGCTGACATCCGCCATTATGCAGCTTCCAGACAAAGCTGTTTTGACAAGCAAGACAGAGCATGGTGTCAAAAATCCTGTTCCCTCCCTTCAGAGTAGGCAGCAGGATGCAACATTCAGGGGTGCTGTGCTCCTTGTGCCGGGGCCTGCAGAAAGACTCTAAACCACAAGACTGGCCGTATGCAGCCTTGGGAGTCTGTGCCTCAGCAGCATCCTTGTCATAAACGTGCAGAGGTATGGGTGCTTTTTGTACGTGACTCTGGATATGGCATGTGGAATTTGTCATCTTGAGTAACATGGCTTTGGGGTTTATCTTCAGAGTTCAGAATGATCATTTTGACTGTCACCCTCTAGAATCCCATATTATTATATGAATACATTTAAAAATCTGTTTAAGTATTGTCAGACAGACAAAAACTACAGAGTCTGAAATGCTGAAATCCCTGAAGTGACACATCTGTGAAGCATTAACTGTGTTTTAAAATTAGGAGTTAGCTGCTGATCTTTTAAGCAGAATTACTTCGTCACTGTCCATACTAAAGGCAGAGCTGGAGCTGCAGATGACAGCTACACGCAGTGTCCATATCAGACAGGGATCTTCTCTCCTTGCCAGCACCTTGCACTGCAGGTGAAGCTCATGACGTGGTCCTCTGCTTCCTCCAAGGGCACACAGGTGCTCATGTGTTCCACCTCATGGATGCAGCTGGTGGTGTGGCTCCTGTCCCCACAGAGGTGTGAGCTTCTTCCACTGCTGATGTTTTGGGTTGAGCTGGAGGTGTGAGTCACAGCATGGTTGTTGCGTTGCCCCAGGTACTCACATCTTCTGCCTCCTGGACACAGCTGGAGATGGGGGTC
The DNA here is from genome assembly GCF_003259725.1 of Athene cunicularia. Classification (NCBI taxonomy): domain Eukaryota; kingdom Metazoa; phylum Chordata; class Aves; order Strigiformes; family Strigidae; genus Athene; species Athene cunicularia. Next base: position 90,039,690 of record NW_020799095.1, read on the forward strand.
ACAACATGGGCCTCTGCATCCTCTGCTGGCAGGGCAGAGTGGGTGGGAGGTGTGGGTCACCCTCTGGGCTTCTGCCTGCCACAGGGCACAGAGGTGCTTACACCTCTTTACAGTAATCCACCAGTGTCTGAGGTGTGACAAGCTCTATGAGCAAACTGCGACTGGAAGAAACTCCTGCTCTCTCTTGCTTCTCTGACCTTTCACCACGGATGTAAGGCAAAAAATAATTCTAAAGTGAAGATAATGTCAGAGCAATACAGTGTCTAACCGCTGTGGACTTCTGACTGTAGAGAACAGCAGTTTAGGCAGTCTTGAATATCGCTACAGACCCTTTTTGGCTTTTTTTGAGTATTTTTTGTCAACTTCTGTAGAGCCAGATCTTCAATTTTGTTTTACATGTACAACAGTGCAACACAGTGGAAAACGGTCTACAGGCTTATTCACGCTCAGGTATTTCAGATATTTTTAGAAAAGTTGGCAGATACGTACTCTCTACTGCAAATGTGTCATTTGTAGGACTGTAGCTTATCTTGGAATTTTCTGGTAAAAATTTTCTTCTAAAAACTACCGAAGTAACTCCCCTCACTGTGAATTCTGTAATGATGGAACTCCCTGAGATCAAGTGGGCTGTTTAAAGCTTCAGTTCAGAAGACATTAACAGGGAGAAATAGAGAAATTCAGAGGTACAGCAATGTACACCTGAAGGATGCATGAAAATTTCAAGCATATTGATGACAGCATCTTGCAGGTGATTCACAGCTACCAAATACCAGCTTGCATTGTGTATTGTTCTCTCTAGGACTGCCACGTTCTTGTCATTTGCTTTTTCCCTGTGCCTGCTCTATACAAAGGAGTCTTGGAAATCGAACTTTGGAAGTTATGTCCCCAAAACCGCAAATCAGTGCATTTATTTTGGGGGGAGTTACAAGCGTTTATATTCTTTTTTCTTTTTTTTTTTTTTTTTTTCCAAGCATATTCAGAACTCATATACAGTACTTTAGGCTATATTTACTCCTGTGAAGTGTTTTGTTGGGGTTGGTTAGGTTTAGGTAGTTGATCTCAGGAAAACATAATACACGTGAACAGTATTATTCTGTAGGACTAAAATACTCTTCATATAAATAGGGGTTTGTAGTCTCATGCTGTAAGTAGTTTCCCTGTGGTCACAATCAAAGTGTGTTTCTTAAAGTTAGCGTGTTTGCAGAATAAAATACAGTTGCAGTAAGTTAACCAGTTTATAATTCCTAAATAATAATCTACCACTCAGACACTTAAACCCTGGTCAAGAAGAAACAGCAATGTTATCCAGGCCTCTTTTGGAGAGTCTACGTGTTGGGTTTTAACAGAAAATATTCTACGGCTGCTTTTTTGTGGTGCTTATGAATCTCTGAAAAACTTCCTTTGAACCAGCTGGTTCAGTCACTGTCCTCACCTCACTCATTTCTTCAATACTTCTTTTTCTGCTGATTTTAAGGCCTTGTTTCTCTGTGGTGTTGTGAAAGAAATCTTAACTAATACTGTGTATTCACTTGCACTGACAGGAATAGGATTTTCAGAAAAAAACAGAACTGATGTGGAAAATACAAAAAATAGTGGAAGCTGCGAAATCTGATATAAGTGCGAGTCATTTCATTGTGGTGTTGCTTGGGGAGGGGGGGATATGTACAGGTTTTGCAACCTAACAATAATTCAAGGTCAATGTGTCTAGCAGAAAAGGTGAATAATCAAGCAATCTTTGTACACAAAATTGTTTGTTACAAATGATGCCCCAGCTCACTTTGCTGTGGGAGGATCCTTTGTGAGATACCCGAGATTAAAACAAACCTGTATATTCTAGTAACACAAAGGAACATTTTTCTTTGAAACTGGTGGGTGGATAAAATTCTTTGGTTAAGTTTTTAAAAAACTCTCTGCAGGCTGTGTGGAGAATTGCCACATGCTTCTCATAGATTCCAAATTTCTGCCATAGCAAGTCCCACTGGTTTCAACCACAGGCTTTTTTGTTTTCTGTACTCTTCTTTGTAACCCTAAGCAAATGGAGGCAATGCCAGAAGCTCTGGAAAACAAGAGAGAGAGGCTGCGAGCCAGGCCTACACTGCTGCATTCCTCTGCAATGGTAGGCCACCGTGTGGGCTTCATTTCAGCTCTTCAATTGTGAATCAGGGGCACCGATAAGCAAGTAACCAACTCTGTGAAAACATGCAGAGTGCAAGGCAGGTCGTGCAATCAAGTGGATCAGTTTTAATTACAGTCTTGAAATCAAAAACCGTTTCCCACGGGAGATATTTTTAACTTCGAATGCCTCTTTTTACTTGCATATTTTTTTACTTAAATATGCTCACAAGCAGACACAACCTTCACACACCCAGGAGGCAAATAACAAAGTCCAGAGCCAGTTTCGTTTTGCTATTGATCGTGCCATGTATTCCCACATAGGTGACTTTCTTTACATGTAGCTTGTCAGTACAGTTAGATAAAGGCAGCAGATGGCTCAGTAGAAAACTTTTCTGCAAGACCTCAAAAGCTAGCAGTTAGCAGTAACTCGTAATTTCTTACAAAGATGCATCACTGCGTTGCAGAAATACATATATAGCCTGTACTATAAAACCCCATTAGCACTGGGGAAGAGGAAATTAAGCTCAGTGAAATTAAGGGAAATTAAGCTCAGTGCAATGACAAACAATGTATAACTTAGGCCCCCCAGCTAATTTCTTGCATGTTAAATTTGGTGTGACTTTCAGAGTAGTTTAAGGAAAAAAAAAAAAAAAAAAAAAAAAAAAAAAAGGCTGTTGTACCTCTGGTTTTAAGTTTTAGCATCATCTCTAGCAGGAAAACATCTAGAATTTGTATGCAATTACAGTTCCTATTGCTGACTCACTTGCCTTGATTCCTGTGACACGGACAGAATGAACATGGCTGTTTCAGCTGCTGCCACTACTCACTTTGCTACTTTGAGTATCTGTGTGAAGGGCTAAGTTTCTTTGGTAAGAACAGAGAGGAAAGAGAATACTTAAAGACACAAATAATACAGAGTGTACAAATTTGGGGAAGGTATAACATTGTTTTTCCTCTATCAAGTCTAAAAGCTGTCTCCCAGAGAGCAGCCCCTCACGGTGGGTAACAGGATGTTAATGCATTTCAGCCCATAGTAACCACACATGCTTCTTGGTAATTTCCAGACTTTGGGCATGGACTACAATGTTGGGTTATTACTGCACAGACTGCAGGTGTGTTCACATCTCCTGCCATGCAGATGCTAGAGTTGTGTCTGCCTCGGTGAAAAGTCTGACGATACAGAAGAGAGTTTTCCAGCAAAAGGACCCCTGGTGATGGTATATCAAAAAATCTCTTGACTCAGTATTACTACTTTTTACACAGTGATACTGTAAAACTTAGCTGCCTTCGGTGGAACACTAGTGCTGAACACAACCTGTAGTGAATATACAGCGTGCTTGTAGTTTTTATTTTTATTTTATATTTGTTTCATAGAACCAACCCTCTCAAATCATAAAATTGTTAGCAAAACTAAAAATGGTATGCTGTTTGCTAATTCATGAGGTAAGACTTAAACATTTGGTGTTACACCAAATCTAACTCCAGTTAGATATTGCATTCCTGTGTGTTTTCAAATGGTCATTGATTTGGTTGTGTCATGGTTTTACTAGTTAAGCTGAAAAAGTCGCTATGTTTACCCTGCCAGAAGACGTACCACAGCCACAACTCCCCACAGTGCCAGTACCACCTGTTACAGGGATCTCTCTTCCAAAGGTTGTTAAGTGCAAGCACACTTTTGTTAGCTTTACTGCAGAGCGATGTTTAAGGGATGCATTTATCGTGGAACAGGTGATCTTCTAACAAGCGATGGTTCAGTTACATATGAAACACTTTGTCTGGGACAATCAAGTCTAGCTGAATTTAAGGGAAAGAAAAAAAAAATCAAGCTGTTGATTACCCTAATGAACTTGCAAAATTAATACTTCTTACTGTTTATCACTGTAATTCAGCGCTACTTTTATAGATGAAATGAAAGTGTATTCACTTCTATGTTGTGTTCATCATCTGAATTTTAAGCATTGGGTCCATGAAATGAAAGAGGCAAACTTAGGAAAGCAGATGATGTTTGTTATTAAAGGACATCATTTACTGGTCATGTTGCATATAATTTTACAGTTTTCCTCAGTATAAATACGACCTAGAAACAGTTGCTACCATATTGAAAGAAGTGCATTTATTTTAACGAGATTCTGTGGGACTTATGCAAACTTTTACTGCTTGTACCAACAATGGATATGCTAGGTCCAGCACTTAAAATTGAAAAGTCCTTTCTTGTCCCCCAAGCAGGGAGTTGATGATTTTGATTGTTCTTATTCAGTGACTGTACGTAGTAAAGAATGTTTCTGGCAGATCACCTCTCTTGTACTGACAACCTTCAGGATAAACTACTTCATGGGTAGATTTTTCCAGCTCTATTTCCTGAGCTCAGAGAATTATCTTTCATGTAGCTGGGGGAAGTCCTGAAAATTATAAATATAAGGGTGATGACAAGACCTGCTCTCTGGTACACCGAGGGAACCAAAAAGAAACTGTCAGGTCAGCTTGGAAGGTTTATTTATCACAGTGTCAAAGGAACAGCACTAGTATTACAGACACCTTTTGACAGCCAGCAGTTTTTTCACTGAGTGGCCCCTTGTAAAGAAGGTTGCTAGTCATTTTGAGAGCTTTTACTGGGTCTCTTACATAGTAAAACAGCTACTTTTTGAACCAATGCCAAAATATGTCAAATGTTCAAGGCTTTTTTTCAGCAGATCTGGAATACATTTTAGGTTGTATCAGAAATGAAGCGAGAGGAATTCTCATACCACAGTAATTAGTATCTGAAAGAATTGTCATTCTCCTATACAATTTTCTTTTTTTTTTTCTTCCCTACAGCATAGTTTTATGCTTAAAAGTACATATTCCTATTCTACCTGAGTGGATGCAGTATTTATTTCTTCCAAAATATGAGCATAAATAATGTAGACATAGTGTCACTCCTTTCTCCTGCTAAACCTGCAAAGACAGGTATTTCCATAATATAGTAAGATGTGAACTGGCACTTTTTTTTCTTCTCCATCAAAACCTTTTTGTTTTTTTCAGGCGAGTTCTGCTGTAAGGCCAAGCTCTGCTTCCTTGATGGGTGTTCTTCAGTGGGAGAGAGCCTGGGAGGGCTTGGAGAGATGAGATCTTTCATAAGTCTGAAAGCAACTGTGCCAGGACTTGAGTATTAGCGAAGGTCTAGAATGAATAGATGCAGTTTGACCTATTGGTTTTCAGTCTGGCAGTAGCTCTCAGGGGGCATAATGCTGCCTGCAGAGAACAGCTAAGAACTGGTATTCCACAAGGCATCAGGGCTTCAGGGAAAGCAGCATTTGCCAGGATCTTGTAAAATTTTAAGTGGAAATTCCATTCATCTGGCTGCACCATTGCAGTCTAAATGTCAGTTCTTTTTAGAGTGGTGCTCTTTTTATGTGTGGTGCCTTTACCAACAGCAGTGCAATCCTTTGTATCAGGCTTAGCCAGTGATCTTTATTGTCCTAAGATGTAGTACAGAACTAAACTTGGTCTTTTATTCAGATGAGTTCAACAAAAGTAAATACAACTGTAGTAACAGTATTTATGAGCCTGTACTGGGCCAGGTAGGGTTTTCCACTTTTTACTGTATCTTTAGTACTAAGGGTTATTGTAAGGAAAATGATGCCACAACAGACCCCCTTATTCACTGCTTTGTCAGATAAGGGTGGAATCAGTGGAATGGAAACACCCTCACAACGTTTCATTCTTATCTGGTAAGAGTCTTGTATGCTCTATAATGTTGGAAACATGCAGTGAGGGAGGAAAGTCAAAGGAATGCATGTTATGCTTATCAGATGGTTTCTCATTTTTTGTGGAGGTTTGGTCTACAGCTTGATTAGCCCATAGGAAAAGCTGAGTTTCTTATGCAGAAAAATATTCTTCCTTTGGTTACTCTGAAGCTATAGAGAAAATTTGCCTTTGGGTGGCATTTTTTCCCTGAAAGTGATAAGCTTTGGTAAGGAGGAAGGGAGGAGAGTGAGCTGTAATGGAAGCAATCTTTTGGCTAACTGCAGTAGGAGTGTTAAAGTCATGTGAATCTGTATTATAAGACACACTGGCATTTCTCTCTGCATTCGTTCTGCTAGCAAATGGGAAAAATGTTTGTGTAAAGGCTAAATGCACCAGCAGATCAGTTCTAGTTGTGTTCAGAGCTATAACCGTTTGTTTCACAATTATGCTGCGTGCCATCTATTCCAAACAGAAATATTTGTTCAAAATTGTTTTCCAACAGTTTGACAGGCATCAGACAAACCCAGTAATTAGATCTGTGAAGTGTCTGATGGCATATTGCCTTCTAACCATATTAGTGAAGTTAGGCCGAGAGCCATTTTTTGTCTGCAGTGTCTTAGCATAATGAGGATAAATCAAGCTTTGCAGTTCAGATTTAACAATGGAGACCTAATTCTTTCCTCTCTCTCCCCAAATACTTCTGTAGCGAAGCCTCATGGCTGTAGACACTCCCTTCTGCTGTGAGCTGTGCTGCAGTAGAAGTCCAAACCAGGACCTGGACTGTATCTCTTGCTGGTGCCCAAGGGAGGGAGTAGAACCAACTCAAGCATTTTGATCAGTTAACTCCTGTAGTTCTAAAGCCACTCAGCAAACGATCAGGAGATCCAACAGCCTTATTTGCTGAACCTTTCTCTGCACCAGTTTACTGGTTTGCACCCATTCTCTCGTCCCCCCTTCTCCTTTTAGTCTGACCAACAGTGCTTCCACTGCATGCTAAGCTCCTCGGTGCCAGCTCCAGCAGTAGAGCTCTGGCTGAAAGCCCGGACTGGCCTTTCAGTTTCAGACAGATGACCTGCACCAATCTGTAGGATGAACAGGTTTTGCTACACTTGCCTTTGATACTTCATACAGTGGAGGACCAAATAGTTGGATCCTTTTTTCCAAGGAAATTAAGTGTTAAATTGGCCTGGTTTTTATTTGATCCTGGTCCTTGTGGTAGGTCACAGTATGTAATTACTGATGCATGTTCAGACGACTCATTTATGTGTGCATCCAAAGCCCCATTGTTCCATCTACTTGAGAACATCAGAGTTTGAAGCGAGGTGTTTGATAGTGCAGAAAAAATGGAAGTGGGTGACTTCATAACTGTATCCAAAGACAGAGTTGAATTCGGGCTCCCAGCAGTGCCTTATGCTATTCTTCCTACAAAACAGTTCTCTAAGGCCCTTTCTCTAGAGAACTTAACTGCATAAAAAGGAAAGGCACAATGTTGGGAAACAGTAATCTTAACGTAGAGTTGGAACCGGGATATTCTCAGCTGCAGTTTATATGTAGTGATGATGGATGTGCTTTTTCTGTGCTTTCCGTTCTTTCAAATGTCCTCATATTACCATGAATAGTACTAAAACCCGCACGTTCCAGAATAGTGGTTTTCATCCTGTTAAATGGTGCAAGGCAAGCTATTACTAATACATTGCATATATGCCTTAGCACTACAGCTTACTGAAGATCTTGAAATCTTACAAAGCTGAGTAGTTTTTAGGTGTAACCTTTTGTTTTTCAAGTGACTAAACCCAGGTAAGTCAGTACAAAATTCCAGATGTTTTACTTCATATTTTATTATCAGCATTTCAATAAACATGCTGAAATATAGTTGACTCAGAATTGAGAACTGCACTACATTATATTTAACTATCCAGTTGTCTCATAGAAAAGACAGGGCCAAAAAAGTAGAAAAGGACAAACACAGGTTAAATTTCATATACTGATGAGCAATGCTTCATAAATATACATGACAAGCTAAAATGAAAAGCTGATTCAAAAGGTCCCTGAAGTTAAGTGAGAGAAATTTTCATCTTCGTACTCTGAGAAAAGAAGGTCAGGAAGAAGGAAATTAGTAATCAGTCACAGCAATCTGTAGTTAGGATAAAATATATTAAATATTTGGTGCTATAAATTTGATTAATCTACTTTGTGGTGTTTGTAACGAGTAAATAATACTTAATTCTTAAGATTTTATACAAATATTTAAGCTGCTGTCATGCATTAGTACAATCAACGTTTGCAACATGCTGTGACTGTTGAACTAAGCCTCTCTTGAGAAACTGAAGTAGCAGAATATGCTTCTGCTTTCATCATTTTCCTCATGTATTTTACAGCATTTGTAGAGGGAGCAGCAATAAGAATGTGAGAGGAATTACAAGTATCTGCAAGAAAGCAAGACTGGAAAGGAGTGGGAGGAGATTAAAAACTTGTAATCCTTTTATCCTTTTTTTTAATTAACACATTAAAACTCTTAGCTCAACAATCTCTTCCCAGTTAGGTTGTCCTCTGTATGAAAGAAGACTGTGGACTTCTATATACATAAGGAGGGACTGTCATAGAGCAGCTCTACCAAGTGACCCATGAGAAGGAAAATTGTATCCAAGGACTCTCCATCAGAGATTGTATAAAATGGGTTTCCATCGTCTTGGCAATAGCTGTTGTTTGAACCACAGGGCTGAGAGGTCCCAGCTAATTAGAAGCTTACGCAAAAATCCTATTTTGATTCTCAAGAAATAGGATAAACTTAGTATCAAATTGAGTATTACAAACAGTGGTTTTGAAAATACTTGTAGGCAGCCTAACTCCTATTAAAGGCAGTAGGGCATTGGATTTAATGTTGTTTCATTGAAAGAACCTTTGGAATGTCTATTTTGTTTCATTAACAGACTGTTTAGAATTTTTGGCCCATCTATATTCCTTCGTTTTGGGCGTCACTGCATATACAGGGAACAAATGGCTTTGTACATTCTGACCAATATGCACAGGGAAAATTATGCCAGCAGCAGGCTCCAGAGCTGCACAGTGCAAGAGGAACTGGAAAGGTGGCATTGCCTTTGCGAGTGCTCCTCAGCCATGCCTGGAGTGCCAAATCCCCGCTTGGCATCTGGCGCTCTCCTGCTGCTTTTGAGCTAACGCGAGGACGTGCTTTTCCCATGCTCTCGCCTGCACAGCTTTCAATGACTTTATTCACTTAAATATAAATAGATGACAATTTAATAGCCTTCTGGTAATGCCTATGGCAATGCATTCTTCTGTACTTATGATTTAACCCATTTTACAGGGGTTTAAAAAAAAATAAATGCCTGAAGACTTTTTCCTCCCTGGGCAGCTTTCTCTTGTACAAGTGATACGGTACAGCAAGGGTACTCTATTTTAACAAGAGAGCTTCATCTTGCAAGGAGGAAAAAAAAAAGTGTATCAGTCTCATATATATAGCATTTATAGTGGGTTTTAACAGAAGTCTAAATACTTGTTTTTTAAATGAACAAGTAAGTATAAGTTTACATGCTCCATTAATCCTGGATATCCTTAAGACATTATTGAAGTGATCTGTCTCTCCAAATGCACTTGAAGAATTTGATTAGTTAGCTCAAATATTAACAATATCTCTGTTACGTATTTTTAAATATTAGAGAAGACTTATGCATGCCGAAAATCTAGAGGAAAACTTAAATGTGTGCTTTCATTACTGAAATAAAGCATACAGAAAGATTTATACTTTATAGCTCACTGCGTTACGCATTGGGAGAAGCTACTTTTATGGCACAAATACCCTTCTTTGTTGCTTACCAATACCAGCATTCAGTGACACAAAGAACAACTGTTGTAAAAAATATTAGTATGCAGATGCTCTAGTGTTTTGTTAATGCATTTAATTAAATACAATAGCTCTTTTGTTTGTTTTCCTTTTTCTGTTCTTGAATGGATTTGTATTATGGTATAGAATCTAGACTTAGAGTTGCTGTTTAAAATGTTTTGCAGTTTTAGAATGTGTCATATATCCATGTTAGTTACTTTCTCTTTCAGATGTTTTAACCAAAGAAAACTTCCTTGAAGTTTCCCAATATTTTCTAGGTAGTTTTCAAAGAAGAAAGAAAAAGGTTGCACAAGAAAACTGCATGTTATGTTTTTATATGAAAAACTGTAGCAGACTAATTACAACAAATCATAGCCTAAGTACGAGTGTATGTATTTGCAGAAGCCATCGTTACTGTCTTGTGTCATTATCCATAAAATAATTTCAGAATTATTCTCAGCCTGAAAAGAGGCTTCTTTAGTGCCCTGTGGGTGGGTGAAATCCTATGAAATGACTGTGTCAAGTCTGAAATTGCTCTGGTGAATCAGCAGAGTACTTGAGCTCAGAGTACTTAGGAAACATAACGGTTCCCATCCCTCCCATGGCAAGAAGGACCAAATCAAATGGGGATGTAATGAGGTAATTGGAAGACCCTAAAGGCAACGTATTACTAACTGTAACTTATTTCTGAAATTTTGAGCCTCATTAACTCTAAAAAACGTTTCTGACACAAGTATGTCTGCTCTGAAGATTGCTTCTCAAGCAGTGACCTACTAATATTCTTTTGGTGTTCCTTGAAAATAAGACACATTCTTCAGTGGGTACAGTTTCCTTTAGAACAGTGGGAATAATGGTATAGACTATAAAAACCTACATCAATCTTTACCACCGATAGAAGGAGCTACTGCAGGTTAAGGGTTAAGTGTGCTGCAGCTGATTCTTTCCAGATATTTTACTGTGTACATCAGAACACAACTGTGGAGAAGGCAGCAGATGTTTCCCTTACACCACAGAGGTCTTTCTCACCACCTTTCTTGGCTAAAAGCTCATGAGTTTCCAATAATTGTTTTTGTCGTTTCTCACAAGCACTAAAGGCAAATCAGACAGTTTTGCTTCAATGTCAGTGCTAGAACATTGTACGCAGTGTCGGGATCATATGTGGAGAATAACTGTCATGGGGGGGTCAAGCAGCAATTGCAGCTTAGTGTTATCTGGCTTTTTGAAGTGAGGACAATTAAAATAACCTCCCCTCATTACACTAGTTTGATCAGTATTGAAGTTACAGTGAGGGATTCCAAATGAGGACAAAACCGTCAGGTCCAAAAGTTCTGATACTGTGGAGAGGGAGTGTGCACTTGCGAAGGCACAGTCCTGCAACATTGCTTTAATTATTTTTTATTCCCCGTTTTGGAGATAAATGTCACATTTTAGAATTGTGGTCTTCAAGGGAAAATAAGGGAATTCTAATTGTTCACTGAAAGCTGCCTCATCAGCAAACCTTCCATGTAAATAAAGTTAGTTTCATTTGGGCTTTGAACAACCTATTGATATATTTACAAATATGTTTAATTTACAAAAGCACCTAGAACTACTGCAGATTTGGTGTGAGAACATCATTCCAGTTTTGGTTCCAAGATAGCTTAATGTTCTTAAAGGCTGATAGAGAACATAGTTTCATTACAACTGCACATATTACGGGTTTTGTATGCAATGAGCATCTCAAGGGAAGGGAAAGAAAGCAGCATTGTTCCAGGGCTGTTTTTCACAGGCCTGTATTCATATCTCATCCTTGTTGTTTGCAGGAGAGGCAGATGTGAACCAGAACAATGGGACCTCCATGAAGAGCCCAGCGGTGACAGACTCCAAAGGCACAGCAGACCCGAAGAATGCCTGGCCTGAGGCCAACCCAGCTGACACGACTGGTCGCCCCCACTTGATCCGCCTCTTTTCCCGAGATGCCCCAGGAAGAGAAGACAACACCTTCAAAGATCGGCCCTCAGAGTCAGACGAGCTACAGACCATCCAAGAGGACAGTGCAGCAGCTTCAGAGAATTCGGATTTGATGGCTTCACAAAAACGCTCCTCTTTCCGGCACGGATCAAAAATGGCATCCGCGAGCACTACAGACCATGCTAGACATGGATCTCCAAGGCACAGAGACTCGGGTCTACTTGACTCTCTGGGCAGATTCTTTGGAGGTGAAAGACACGTTCCCCGACGGGGCTCGGGCAAGGTGAGCTCTGAGGAATAGAGAACTGCACAGCTACAGGAAAAAAAAGTACAATTAAACAGGAAGGGTGGGACTAAAAGGAAGGTGTAACTGCTATAATGCAAGAGTTGACTTAGCCAGCAAGATGTTACTTGCAGATGTGTAATTTAATGCTTGGCTTTAAATTGAAAACAACAAAAAAAACCATAAATCTGAGAAACAAGAGGAGCTGTTCTGGGCAGTAGCAAGGAGTATTAGAAATCCAGGTGGCTCTAGAGACATTACTGAGGGAATTTTTATGAACATTTCATGTGGTGCATTGTATGCGTTTGTGTGCTGTGCCATGTACAGAAACTTCAGTCTGCTTTTGTATGTTTTTCTTAAATATTTGCAAAACGGAGCTAGGTGAGAGCACTAAATGCAAGACAATCTCTAGATAGTTTGGCACTAACTGAGGGACAGCCTTGGAAATAGATGTTAGAAAAAGAACTATGGCCAGATTCTCAGCCTGCTTGCACAAGATCATGTTTTAAGGTCAGTTGATAGCATTGCTGAGGAGATGGCTTGACAGATACATTATCCTGAATCCCAGGTGTACAAAACAGTTCAACTGCTTTATTCTGGTCAGAAGTGAAGATTTATATCCCAAGCATTTCATATTGGAAATTGTGCAACACACTATTTCTTCATTATGAATTGAAAAACAATGTATTGATGGAAGGATGTTACTTGAATTATTTTTTTCCAGGATTAACCTGCCGCCTCTGATAAGTTATGCAGATAGCATGTTGGTTCACTGTTGTTCAAGTGGCAAAGTTTAAGGTATTTTCACTGTACCCTTTGCCATGGAAATGATAAATGAAGCCTTGTGTTTGTGTGTTCACACACATGAGCACTTGAATGGAACTACTGTGGGGCTGCAAAACCTTTGTTTTGGCTGAATATATTGTTTGATGTAGCTGCTCACGTTGTGTGTTGAAAAAAGCAATGCTCGTAGCTGCTGGCTGGACCTAAATTTTTCAGTAACCTTTGACGTTTGCTGTCTGTTCAGTAGCTCTAACCTGTGATGCTTGCTGGGATGGGTTATCATGCGCAGCTTTCCCAAGCTGGCTGTCTCATAGTGCTGCACTGGCACACAGTGTGTACTTCCCTGTGGTTTAGAATTGATTTGTGATCATACGACAGCTGCAGGCTGCCAGTGTACTTCTCAGCTCTACTCTCGGAAGCACAACGTATAACAGCCCTTCCCTGAAGAGCTGTTGCAATGTACAGACCACTGGATGAAAAATACTCTAGAAACCTAAAACCAGAAGCTTCTCGCACATGGTACCCAGTTCTGTGTAAGCCGTGTGTTTTGGTCTTTTTGTTTCTCGCATTTACAAACTGGGGCCTGTAATGCTAATGACACAAGTTGTTTTTCTAGGTATATAATGCTCATATGTGCAACAAGCAGTTGCTGCGAGAATGAAGAAAACCACTTTTCTTACTGTTACTGCAAATATCAGAGACTGTTCCCAACATTGCTGTTTTCTGGAACCTGGTTGGCTAGCTCAACTCTTGCCATTTTATTCATATACTGTGTTACTTAGTAAGAAATAGTATATGAAATGTTCTTTGTACACCAAGGAAACAATACCAAAAACTTAGATTTTGCATACAGAATATACAGAGGTATGTACGTTCTTGCTTAGCAATAAAACAAACCAACCAACTCAGTTTTTAGTAGTGATGACTAAAAAAAATGGCTGCAAGTTGTACAGATTCTGTATTTTATCCTTTGGTGTGAACACGCTGTGATTCTCTACAGATCTCCACAAAATTCTGTGTGAGAGGACAGGATATCATCTGTCTTATTGCTGTTGCTGTTCAGTAAACTGCTATTTTGAAGCACTTAAATGTCTGCAAAACAGTACAGACTTACGGACAATTCTAACATTTTTTTACCTAGCAGAAGTGGTTTTTTAACAACAACTTTACCTAATGTTACAGACTCCTGACTTGCAGATCTCAGCTGTAAGCACAGAGAAGTTTTATTATCTTGGCAAAAGTCAGTCACATCGGTGACAAAGCATCTCTAGCACTATTACACACAATAATATTGATGCATGAAAATATGTTCTAGGAAGCTCTATCATAGGAGGATTTCAGTGCAGAAAATATTGAGCAAGTGGTGCAGACAGTTGTTTTGGTTACTCTTTATTTAGCCTTTGAATCAATGCCTTTTGGTTTCTTGTATCAAGGAGGGCTTGTGGTGTCATTTATTTATACACATGTATACAGGAGGAAACCTAGATGGCCGAGTCTCATTTGTGCTTCAAACCTAAATAGTTGCCACTTGCTGAATTCTGTAGTGTCAGAGTACCGATAGATGATGGTGTTCATGGATGAGCTGAAATAAAGACCCTTGACGCTTTTCTAGACTCCACTAAGTAATCAGGTCTTTGGGAAATAAGATACCATGAAAAGCACCTTAAAGGATGAATCTCAAAGTCTTGAAAGTGAAGAGTTCATAGAGCTGCACTGCTTATTTGCTTGCACTTATTTCTGATTAATTTTTGAAGCATTTCAAAGCAATTCTGCAGCTGCCTGTCTTGCAATCTTCCTTTTTCAGCCAGCCCGTGCCCCGGTGGGAGTGTGTATCTCAACTACCCACACCAGCAAGCCCTGGAATGCAAAGACAACACTTGCTCTTTGTACAGATTTAGGGCTGACATTCAAGCAAAACACATTATAAATTCTTTGTGGAGGCATTTTCATCTTGCATCCAGAGTTGAAAAGTACATTAACGAATAATATTCAGTATTGTGTACAGAAAGGTGGGGTAGGAACAAAGCGGGGACTGTTCTGTGGCCTCTTTTTCTCTGGAGCAGGTTCTCCCTTACCCTGGAATTCTGAAGTTAAATTAGAAGTGCACGGGAGTCTCATGAGAGTAAATAAAAATAGAAATACTGGAATGTACAGAAATACCCCTTCTCTTCTAAGGGGCAGCAAGTGCGTTTGCTGTTATTCCCCCAACCCCTCCCCGCCCCATTGAGATTTTGGATAACAAACTCAAGAAAAACCAGCTTGAATTTTGTACTTTTAAGAACAATTTTTAAGGTAGAATATTTCAAACAAAGCTATTGTTGTGCACAGCCTAAATTTAATTGTATTAAAGAAGAATTTTAAAGGGTGACAGAAAGAAGCTGCGGTGCAGACATTTTAAAAAGCATGCAAGACAGTAGTGTAACTATAAGTTATTTCCTTTCTAATCTTTATAGATTATTTACCTAAACATTTGTAAAGTGTATAAGGAAGTTTGTTAAAATGATCAAATCTTTCTTGTGCCTCCTAGATATTAGCCTGTATTCAACATCAGTATGTACTGAGCACTATTTTCTTTCTTTTACGCAGTTGTTGTTGTAAGCAGTTGTTGATGGTTTTGTAATTCCTTTATGATTATTTTTTTTTTTTCCTACCAAAGTTTGGATTGTGAAACAAGAACTTTTGTGTCCTGGTTTAACATTATGCATTAACGTACTAAACTTTAAAATACATTTGTGACACACATGGAACACCAAAATATTGTGAGTGGCAGTAAATAATAGGCTGAGGCCAGACTTAGTGAAAGATTAAATCGATTTTTGTTTTATATTTTGCTTCGGTTTTGTATGCAATCTTGTAACGTTCTCCTGTTGCCTGTATGAAGCCTTGCTCCTTGTATTTCTTTCCCAAGATATATGTGTTTGGGTGCAAGGAATATGGAAGGTGTACATGGGGCTTCCCCTTCCTACAGACAGATACAAGGAATGAGGAGGACTGGGCTGAAGTTCTCAAGTTGAGCAGAGCTGGGGTTTAGGATCAGCATCTCTGAAACAGTGGTTCCAAACCCACCCCAGACTTAAGCAGCTGCTGTAATGGGGATCTACAAAAAGAGTTGCGATGAACATGCACAGGCAAAAAGTTTAGGAACCACAGTTTTAAATAATGACATGGGTATATTCATATATCCGGGCATCTTTTGTCTTTTTGCACTTGAACTCTATTCACATTTCTTGTGCGAGCTTTAATGTGTACTACAGCACCATGAAGACTTTGAAAAGTAGCTAAATCAATGCTAGTCTGACTAGTATATGATGTGATTTAAGTAAATACTGTGATTTTTATTTCTAAGTCTTAGATTTCAGGGAGTGGTATTGCTTGTGATAGACTGTTTTGTAAAACTGACTGTGCAAGCAATATGCTTGTAAAACAGATGGTTTTTTTTATATATAGTTTATGGTGGTTGTAACAATAATTTTGTTTTAATCTTTTGCTTTATATGTGCTTTATGTATTCATTAAACTCTTTACATCACAAAACCAGTGTACTAATGATTTAATTTGTTTTAAGTACTTTAATCCATTAACAGAAGTTGCAACAAACTACTTCATAGTACATAATGGGGTGTCAGATAATTAAAAGAGGCTGTGTGTCTTTTCACAAAATTCAGTTAAAACAGTGTATTGGACAGAAATGAATAAAGCTTGCCTGCTCTAAGGAAATGACCACGTTTTAAAGAACTGAAGCTGCTAAATCTGGTGTGCTCACTTTATGATAATGGGAACTGCATCTAGTCTCTCTTTCCCATAGCAGGTAGTAATGAATGATGAATGACCTAAAAATTAATTTGTGTATCAGAACTGCCAGTGTGATTAAAGCTCATTTCTCTTGTATGGTGGGCCTCTGAGCATGTTAGATTTGTCTGTTTTAAAAAATAGTAATCTGTACAAAACAAGCAAGTATCAAACAGGTGAGTAGCACACAGCACATAAGGGAATGGCTTTAGGAGCCACCATTACATAGGATTGATTTTGCCACATTCATTTCACACATGTGTGACCATATACATGTTATAATTAACACAGAGCACTGGAACTGATTATCCCTTGCATTTTTAGGAAATTACAGCTTGAAGTAATTATTACAAACTGTAAGAGGAATTTGGAAGTCAGACTAGGTTAAATGCTCTGTAAGTGATGCTTAGAAGAGCAAGAACTAACTTTTGGTAAAGTATTAGTGATGCAGCTGTAGGGCAAGGTTTATTCAGAAATGGGGCAGAGTAGTTGGGGCTCGCTGATTTGTATTAGAAGTTGAAAAGAAAATCATGATTGAGTGGACAGAAGAAGCCTTTGCACTTCACCCTTTTTCTGTCTTTTATATGGTGGCTTTTTACCTTTTAAATTTAGAAATGTACTTACTTAGTAATGTGTTCAGACTAAAATACTAATTAATCAACTAAAGCATTTTAAAGATCACTGTTTCTAATCAGCCTACAGCAAAAGATTTTCATTAAACTTCTAATAGCATCTTCCATTTTTTTGCTGGAGTATTTCTAGATTCTTCTATCCAACAGTATGTAGTAATCTGTTTCAGAGGGAGCTAATAGCATGCTCTGAAGAAAAGCTCCAAGGGTTCTTTCAGGTACTTGGTGAAGTTACAACCTTGCTGATACACTTTGCCTGGGCCTCAGGGTAACAGAAGGGCAGAGCTGCAGCTGCTGGAGAGGCAGCGATGGCAGCCCTGGGGGCTTGTGGGGGGAATTACTGTTCTACAGTAATTCCTCTGTGTTAAAACTGCACAGTACCACAGCCCAGTTGAGAATAAGGTCTGGATTTGATTTTACTGTTTTATACCCAGAGGGAGTGTTTGTTTAAATGGGTGGGAGGGGGAGGCAGGAACCCCAAAACTCACATGGAGATGGTCAAATGGATGTATTCAAAATTTAGCATGAGGGTTTTCTCTACCAAAAGTTACATTTTTCTCACTGTGTTTACTTATCTGCAGATGAACCAAATTTAGAAATAACAGTTTTTAATATAAAGAAATTTCTTATGTTTGGGGTTTTTTCCATCCACCTCTATTCCTTGGAAATTAAGAAGTCCGTTATCCTTAGCACTTTCCATCCTGGAATGCCGAAATTAATGACTTTTTTTCTTCAGCTATTTTGAGATTGCACAATGGTAAACACCACCCAATAGAAAAATTGAGGTAAAAGTTAATAGCTTTTTTTCCTGAGCTTGTTTTGTACCTTCCATCAGCACATACCCATTAGCAACAATTGCTGGCTTTCATTTTGTGTGCTGATGTAAAATATCTCCCCTCCTTCCTGAAATGGTCTCCAGTTAGATATGTTCAGTTATTCATTTCATTCTAAAGTTACTTGGTTTCATTTCTGAGCTACACAAAAAATCCTCCACTGCCCTTTTCAGGTGCTTTTACCAAATTTCTTAAAAAGTAATATGAAAAATGTTTGTAAAATATACTAAAAATGTCTACTGCTGCAGACCCAAGATGAGCCTTAGCTCCGTTTCAGCTTTTTCTTATGATGCATCTACTCTTCATTTCTGATGTATCCTGCAATTAACTTCTCTTAGAAACTCTACAAGCCTTAGGTTTTGGGGGGTCCACCTCCCTCACATTTTATACTGACTACATTATTTGACATTTTACCTTGGAGTGGTAGTTTATTTCTTGGAAACAAATACTATTGCATGCCATATCTAATTATTTCATAATAGTAAACTCTCCATAAATTATGCTGATATAGGTAACAGTACTTTTAACAACCTCTACAAAAGTTTAGCTTGTCATTGTCTTACCTATTAAATGCAGAGAAAAAATAAAATTGGGCCAGTCCCTTCAAAGGTGAGAACTGATAAAATAGTTTGTAGGTGGGTGAGTGTGTGCGATCTGAGGTGAAATGTGTATTTCAAGAAAATAAGGTTTTAGTAACTTTTTTCTCATGCTGCTCAGCAGCTGTAAAGGGATAGTGTACACCTGGTATTTATATTTTTGTTTTCTAAATAATCTTCATCTTGTTTATTGTATGAGCTTCTTAACTATATGAAAATAGTAAGCAACAGGCCTTTTAAAAATTTTTACAAATTTCTGCTTTCTTCCTAATAGCCATACCCACGATGTTATGTTGTTTTTGCTGTAGCCTCACCAACAGATGCATCTCCACCAAATATGTAGTCTAGAAGTAGACATTTATCATTGTGAATAGTATTATAATCTATGATGCCTTCTATATCTTGGCCATGTGAAGTTTGTTGGTAGCAGAAGCTACCCTAGAAAATACCAGAGAATACATACTAGTCAAAATTTCTTTTTTGCTGGAATGATCATTCTCAAAAAAAAAAACCCAAAACAAACAAAACAAAACAAAACCCCAAAACCTTGTACTGGGTTTCTATAGTGGGTCATTTCAACAAGGTTTAATCCATGTCCTTGGTACCAACTTGATAAAAGAGCACAGAGGACAATGCTGAGGATGCACCAGAGACTGTGTCCAAGCAGATAAGGAACTTCCATCATAAAGAATATTTGAATCAAATTATTAATGTTAGGCAGAAAAATGCTTTGTAAATAAAAGCACCAGGTTTTGTCCCTGAAACCATTTATCAAGAATAAATTGGACATGGAGAGAAACCCAGAAGGTGTGATGGCACTAGTCTTTCACTCAGGACCCATTATGAAACAGAACTACTATCCTGAACAACTATCCTGATTATTCTTTTTTCCCCGGTAGTTCTTTCTTCTCGCCTTCTA
Organism: Athene cunicularia; assembly: GCF_003259725.1. Classification (NCBI taxonomy): domain Eukaryota; kingdom Metazoa; phylum Chordata; class Aves; order Strigiformes; family Strigidae; genus Athene; species Athene cunicularia. Next base: position 90,059,153 of record NW_020799095.1, read on the forward strand.
ATTTATGAACCCTAATCGTCAAGTCACTAAGGAGTAAGAGGGTTGTGGAGAAATGTGGTTCTGGATTATTAGCATTTATCTCTCTTGATGGTCAGTGTTCTCCACCGTTTCCTTCATGTCGACTTTCGTCTCATCTTCCTCAGGTTTCTCACTTGTTAGTCATCTCTAGTCTTTCCTCTTGTGTTTTTTATTCCCATCTTTCTGCTAAGAATTCTTCCCTTTTTTTGTTCATCACCTATTTCTAGACAAAGATTGTATTAACAATCTCAGCGCAGCACTGGAAGGCAGAATCTCCTTGACTCTACATCTCTCTTCCTACCAATCCTCCGTAACTTTGAGCAAGTAATTTCATTTCTGTCTTAATCTCCTCATTACTAAAAATTAACAATTACAAGGATGTGTGCTTCATCCTTTCTAAAGTGATTAGAAAAGCCTGCTGAATAAGCTTATTCATTATAATGTGACCATCAGACCAGCATGTGGAGAAGATGTCAGCATTCCCAGCGCTTTTTCTAACAGATCAGTAAATTGTAAGCAGCCTAGAACAAACACCCTCACGGAGAGCAAATCCATGCTCAGGTTGTATGTGAATGGAAAACAGAAGCAGTGACAGTAGTGTAACCCAGCTCTGGCTTAGCAGTGCATGTTTACAGTAGGTGTAGTACTACTGTCATAAGCATGAAGAAATAGCTCCTCACATTTCAGGTGTGCTGTATATTCTGTCAGTGCCTGAGGAGACACTGGGTAGCAGCACTGGAAGGTTCTGACGCAGTGTCAGCTACACCCAGGAACACAAAGCCCCGCATACAAAGCACCTCCGAATCCCGCAGCGAAGCAATTTCTGTATGCAAGCGCCTGTCACATTTCCCGTGATTGCTCTCATCAAACTGTATGTAATAAATTTTATAAAATTAGTGTATATATTCACTGAAAGGATACGTCTCAATTCCTGTTTGGAATACTGTTTTGAAATGGTACGAACTACAGAAAGTCAAACCTGGGTAGGAATTTCCTTAGAGTTTGGATTTGGTGCCCATTTCAAGGACAACGCAAAATAAACTGAGTGGCTTACAAACTACCTGGTGCTTTTCCAGTTTGCTCTTCCCACAAACCAGCACGAAGAGCATTCATCACCTAACCCTTAAAGGCTGATTTTAGTCTACCAGTATAGCTGCAGATTTCTTAGTGGAGGTTAAGCATTACATCCTGCAGGTTGTGGAACAGTTTGGTTTCCTAAGACAATCTAAATCTACTTTTCATATCTATATAAATCTGAAATTTGTAGATTTTGTATTTCTTTTAAATTCATGCACAGTGACTCATTAGGTATCTTGTGAAGACAACCCAATGGGAACCATGAAACTCAGTGAACCCATGCAAATGTCCATTGCTTTTCATTCTTACTTATGTCAAAAGATACTTACTTGGTTTGATTGCATTTTAAATCAGCTATTCCCATATTTCATATGTGTTTGGATTTTGCCATAACAGAAATGTCATACGATGTGAAATTAAAATCTAAAGAACATCACAAAGTAGGCAACAAAAATACATAATCATGATACTGAAAGGAACTGGAAAAAGATATAAATTCAGTGCTCAAAAACATCTTAGTACTGTTGCCACTAATGCATATCACCTACTGACTGGGAATTAGAGCTTTAAGTTTATACTTACGTGCATATGTGACCTAATACACTAAAAAAAAATGTCTGCTGCTCCTTAACTGCATTTTTTTTATATTTATGCATCAAATCTGAAAACAAAGTAGGACATGTAAAATACATAACTGCAATTGTGCTTATATGAAAATGAATTTAATCCCCCAAATCCTACCACATTGCAAGTCAAATGCATGTATGATCCCAAACCTGGATTATCAAACACGGTGTCCAAATGTGCAAACCAGAAGGGCCTGCTCCATTTATCAAAAACTATAAGACCCCTCTTCTATAATCTCCTGTAGAGTTACAGTACAGGTGGTAACACCCCTTAACCATTATTAAGTGCCACAGAAAGTATGAAGAGACTTGGTTAATCCTGCTGTCTTGGAACAATGAAGAGCATATACTCAGCTATCTTCACACCAATTGGAAATGTAATAGTGTTGCACAAAACCCCAAATGCAGCACATACTGAATTATGTATGGATTCTTATTACTATTGTTAGAGAAATGGCCTTTTTTTTTTTTTTTTTCCCCAACAGCTCTTTCAAAATATTAATACAGGTTGTGCTGGTAAATTTAATTAGTTTGATGTGAAAGTACATAGGTAAGACAGGGAATGCAATGCCAACGTGTAACTGCTCTTAAGACCTGTATGTTTTCTTCGATTTACATTGAAACGTACTCTCTTCTCTTGTTTTAGTGGCCAAAATATGTAAGGTGGCACAGTGAAACAATGCAACTTTCATGTCTATCACCAGAAAGCACTGCAAAGGATTCCAATACTGAAACCCTCCCCATTACAGAATAACTGTGGGTATTTTGCACCCATTTTAAAGAGTGTTCTTACTTACGTTATTAATCCTGAAAGCTATTAATTTCACAGTGAAGTTGCAAACAGCCTCTGTGTCATCAGATCTCCCAGATACTGCTTAAACTTCCAGTACTGGCAAACATTTGCTAATTAAGATTATTCAGATTAAGCGATCTTTCCTTTTTGGCTTTCTTGAATGTACACCAGAGTCGATTTTGTAGGGATCCTTTATTAAGGTCAAACAAAAAGTAAACTGAGAACAGTGAAAACTGAGTGTTCTCTTCTGTCCTATTTTTTGGAAGGAAAGACTGCTCACAACTACAAACGTTTCAGATTTTTTTTTTTTTTTTTTTTTTTTTTTTAGGCATTTGTTTTCAAAGTACCCCAGGGCTCTGAATTCAAGATGACACTTTGCGTGTACATTTCATAATATATAGATGTGGAAGCCAAGCTTGCTTTTTACTGGCAATGCTCCTAAGACTGAAATTCATGATGATGTTGCAAGAGGTGTGGGGAGAGCTCGCTGCAGCTGCCGGGTGATAGAGACTCGTCACTAAAGAAACGAGTAAATGTCACCCGTTCCTAAAACACGGTTGCTCGGCTGTATTCCTATTAGATTTTAAGGTTAATGTTTTGTTTTGGTTTGTTCTTTTCCCAAGCACTTGAAGCATATTTAAAGATAAATGGTGGTCTTCTGAATGTATTGGTGAAATGTGCAGTGACTAGATGAGGTCCTTCAAAAAAGTCCAATTATAAACCACCACCTCAGTAGCCCATCCTAGCAGGATAAACCAGAGTTGTTTTCTCTTTCATTCAGCAAAGAATTGCCTGAATCCATTAAAATTTAACTTTTAATACCATAGATAATCAGTTGTTACTCTTCTGAGGGAAATTATTTTCATAAAGCATGAATGTGAGCAATGTCAGGAAAAAAAAGCCACTGGTTTTGTGCTCGCCCGTAGGAGTCCAAAAGAACAAGCTGCAGGTGAAAGAGTGATTCTAACAATAAATTAAAGGGAACATGTAATTAACTGCCACAAATTGAGAATAATATGGAATATTCTGACCACAGATGAAGCTTGCTGATGATAATATGGAAGGAAAGCACTTCATTTGTAACACTGGCAAAATCATGGTATTAAATTCATACAGAGCCATCATTAAAAATGGCTTCAGACTTGCTACTACCTGCTAAGCTTTAAAAGGGGACCCAGTCAAAGACTGTGCTGGCATTTGGCACCACAGGCAGAAGAAAATTTGTTTGTGTTACATGATAACCTTTTCAGTAATAAAATTATTAGCATCTAGTAATAGATCAGAACGTGCAGTTCAGGAACTCAACCTCATCTAAACTGTAAAAAATGATCACTCCAGCTTTTCTGGTAGCAAGCCATCACCTGCTGCAGAGTTGCAGGCTGCATGCAATCAAATCTGATTTTGAAGTTTTCTTCACGTACTGCAATAGTTTTGCAGCTAGATGGCAAACCCCTTCCTGCTGCTAAAGACGGGCGTTCGGATCTGCAACACCACAGTATTTATCACGGTACCTATCCCAAAGACAAGGCATCCAGCTGGTTCCAGAGGCAAAGCAGTGCTTCATTTCAACACAGAGTAAAAAGTCAAACACCTGGCTGAAGGAACCTGTTCCAAATACATGTTGATACCTTACTGGCTCCCTCTTCCTAATCATGGCAGCAGAGAATATTTTGGCAGCCCTGGAACTAGTGACAGAGTAGAACCTGTTGCAGAAGTATAAGCTGGACTGACTGCCTGACACGACAGAAATCACGCAGATACAGTAAAATTCAGGAAATCCTGTTTTTTAAAGAGTAAATCTCTACAAAACATTGGCATGCAAAAAATGATGCTGATAAATACCAGCTGAACTTCTCTTCATTGGTTCATTTTTTATCCTAAGGAAATTAATCTTCTAAACAGAATTTCATTTCTCTTCAGAATTATGTAACTTAAAAGGCTACTCATGAAGGTGGATACTTCATCTCATTTTGCACGATCCAACATAATATAAATCAATTTAATTCACATAAGATCACAAGATCTGACACCAATCACTTCAAAATAAAACTTCTGTGAAGCAGCTTTGAGCACACTAGATGGTTTCAGGGGACCATTATTCAGGAGTCTTAGAACATGGAAATCTCTGTGCGGCCATTTTCAGTAGTAATAGATTGAGGCAGTCGGGGTCATTCTGAAAGCTACTGATGACATTTCACTCAAAGTGCAAAAAGACTCTTCAAACCTTTGAAAATCCGTTCTACAGATATTAACTTATTTCTCAAAAATCACCAAACCGCTCATGAGTCAGGAGTCCCACCAATCAAACTCCAACAATCAGACTAAACTTTTTCTCTGCAAGCTGATCAATGTTTTCTGTATGTGATAAAAGCAAAGTATATTTTAAATAACTATTCATACTGTTCTACAGTCAAATGTTCACTCAGTATGTACTAATAGGGAAGCCCTTACGCAAGCTACTTGTCTCACTATGGATTTCCATTTCATCTTTAGGGGCCAACGAAAATTTTTAGTCCACATGATGCTTATAATGTCACTGTATTCTCGAGGGATTCATTACACTAAGAGAACCATTGCAGCACCGTTATTACATTCGTTCTCTCCTACCTTCTTTGTTCCCCACTGCACATACTTCAGATCTGTCGCATTGAACATGAAGCCTTGTGCCTCTACATTTGCAGTCATAGGCAGATGTCTGTAATTGGGTCAGTCTTACGTAACAGTTCTTTTTTAAACTTTGTCATACTGCATCCAGATAGCAGTAACTACACTGCATTTTTGACACTATTTTCACCACAACAGATTCATCACACTCTAAGTACCAGTCAAGTTATTCACTCTTCACAATGTGTTAATTTTGTAATTTATTTTACCTTTGCTTACTGAACTTCTTTCTGTATTACTCAGGAAGTCCTACTGCAAATAGAAAGTATAGTCAGTCTCATTTCATTCCCTCAGTCTAAAAATAACATTGCTCTTGCAGATCATCGGTGTTAGGTAGTCTTTGGGAACTGAGAAATGATACATGATCCATTACTGCTGTCACATGAAGAATGGCCCAACAGCATTTTAAGGTTTTCTCCATTTCAGGTTTCATTTCTAAAATTACATTCTACGATCCTACTTACGAAAAAGGAAAATTACAAGGCTTCTGTTATCAGAACTTTCCAATAACAGGTTCAATTCCACACTGGGCTGTACTATTAAAACACGTATACCCATATATATATATATGCACAACATATGTCTATATACATGCTCTATATTTGCCATTGTATTAAAAAATTGTTCCTTCACAGCACTAACAACTGTAGGTTGCAATCTCTGTAGATTTCCAAGGCATTTTTCTCTTCTTTCTGTTCCTGGTGAAAATTACTCTTCTCTTCATACAGTCGGCGATTATCTTTCCTTCCTGGCTGACTTGGCAATATGCCTATTCTGCTTTTCAGGATATACATGCAGCCAGGGCTAGCCACCACGTAGGGTCCATCCCCCAGAGATCTCAGCATGGCCGGCCTGGTGACGACAACCCTGTAGTCCACTTCTTCAAGAACATTGTAAGTCTTCTCTCATTATGTACTGAAATGAAATATTTTCTTTCTGATCCATCAGTAATCAAATACTCCCCAATCATGAGCCATTATTTTGAGCCTTGTGACTTGTCCTATGCCTTTGAGCTCATCATGCCATTCAAATATAAAAATAATTTTTACCTGGAAACACAAACAATACTGAAATGCTAAAAAAAAAAAAAAAAAAAAAAAAAAAGGGGGATAGTCAAATTTCAGCAACAACCATTACAAATATACAGCTTCACCATTGACAGGTTTTGTCCTTGTGTCTTTGGCAGTATTAAGAAAGGTTTCTGTTTAAAAATAGACAAAAATCTGCTGTGTTCTAGGCAAAGCCTAAGACGGTAGAGGAGCTTCTCAGTGCAAGTACTTAGATAGCACTCAATCCTACGAACTCATAGATAATATGCAAAAGGATTGATGATTCCCTACATGTATTTTTGCCTTGGTTTTACAACTTTTTTGTATTGGTTTTTAGGTCTCACCCCGTACACCTCCCCCAATGCAAGCAAAGGTAAGTGTTTCTAGGGGCTCAAGCAATGTCCGAGATCTTTTCTGGGCTAATTTACACCAATTCAACTGCTAGCCTGATTAATTTTCTTTAATGGCACTAAGTAAAACCTGGAGTTATCATTGGAGTATTTAAAGCAAGGGACTAAGACAGAAAAGCCATGGTTCTATTCCTCATGCACTTCCTGACTTGCTGCATGACAAATTAAAGCCACTCGCAGGAATTTTATATTGCATTTATGTTGTGATTGCTTTCTGTAATAAACCAATAATAGCTAAAGCTTTCAAACAAACCTCACTCACCAGGAACTGTCCTTACATTAACTAAGCTCAGCTGGTTTCTAAAGTACATAATACTGACAAACCATGGCTGGTGAAGTCAGATCTTGTAATTATAACAAAGAATTTTGCCTTTTTTGTTTCATGGAATGACTGTAATAATTGTTATATTCAATTCCTGCCTCATTATATGGCCAGTATTTCATACTTTTTATGGCATTTTCATCTTCTTCTGTGTATGGTACACCCAGACACTACGTTCCATAGTGATCATCATGTCATTGTCTCTATTTTTTGCATGTACAGGGAAGAGGATTATCCCTCACCAGATTTAGCTGGGTAGGTGATGAATGTGCTTTCAATAACAGTCACTTTATTTACCAGGCCAAAGCATATCTTGCTCCATTGCCTCAAGCTACTGCAGCAACGTGATAATTTTGTTTTGTCTCTATTTTGCTATTTTGCTTGTCCTGTTGACTTTCCTCCCTTCTCCCACAGCACTTTAAGATGGCACTTTTGTTGCTTGCTCTTATCCAGCAACTTGACAGCCTTGCAGTGATAATTTTCTTTTGCTTTAGCACAAAAAGGGACCAAAATCCACTGCATGGCAAAGCTCTCTTTCCTTAAAGACTCCTGGAAGACTCATCTGTTGCATTTTTCTTTTCCTGGGAAGGACAAAAATGGGATGGAGGGCTGGGATGAGATGGGGACTTATTCCACAGTTCCAATTGCTCTTATAAAGTCTGTAAAACTAACACTGTCACTAATTCAAGATTATTATCCCACCTTTCCTTGCAAGCCCTTTCAGTAAGAAGTGATCTGCCTAAACAGTTATTAGACAAGTTCTTCCCACAGTTAACTCACAACTAATTAAATTCTACTTCTCTACCACAGGTCTGACTTAATATGAGATGGACATGTTAAATTACTTGCATTTTAAGACAAAATATTAAAGCCTTCAAGACATTAAGCATTTCTTTCACTATCAGAAGAACACAAATTAGTTGACATGTTTGACATCTTAGAACTGGTGACACTGAAACATTTTAAGTTTCATCACACAGGTTAACCTTCTGAGTACCCATTTTTTGATTATTAATTCATCTCTTACAGATTGGTGCTTCCCTCAGATTTGAGTATATTCAGATAATTCCCTAACATTTTTCTTCATCCTTGTTTATTACATAAAATATTATTTTATTTCAACACCTCTATATTTTTCATTTGAGTATTACATGTCAGTGATCACAAAGATTACAACGTGCATATAGTAATGTGAATGTGATAATTTGCAATATATATGAACATTTTTCTTTGCAGGGTGGTGAAGGACACAAGCCAGGATATGGAGGAAGCGGAAAATTCTATGAGCATAAATCTGCTCACAAGGGACATAAGGGATCCTATCATGAGGGCCAGGGCACTCTTTCCAAAATCTTTAAACTGGTAAAGTACAATTGAACTTACTCTAAGTACAAAAAATTGAGTCCAGGAAAAAGAGAAGCCAAACCTCTTCAGAACCTGCCATGATTGAAACAACCACATTTCCTTAAAGCTTCTGAAGGAATTAGATTTGCATGGACAAAACAGAATGTTATCTCATGGCCTAGTAACTACTTACATGATAGAAAACAAAGGTAAAAATACAGAGTTACCATCAGGAAAGAAGGTAAGTCCACAGAGTCCCACAAAGACCCACATCAGGATCTGTTGTTACTGAAGTCACAAATGATCTGGAAAACAAGATGAATGAGATGACACAGCTTGCTGCTGCTGCCAAATTATTCAGAATACTGAAAATGAAAGAAAACTGGTAAGATGCAGAACGGTAGTATAGGGCAGTGTTGGACATGTATTTGGCTGAGATGTAATAATACCTTGAAGAGTCCCTTGCTCCCACCTCAGGTGGGAGAGCTCATATAATACATCAGTACAAGAAGCTGCGACACCACATGGTAAGGTAAACTAGAAAACTGTCATATGAAAAATAAACATTTGGTTAATCACCTGGTTCAATTCACCATTTGGAGTCAGAGCACAGCCCCACCAACACAGATAATAAATGAAAACAGAACAGGAAAACAAGTCAGTTGTGAGGATTTTTCACGTTCCATGTCAGCAAAAAGACACATGAAGAGCACATCATATGCACTGGCAGCTACTTTAACTAAGACTGCTTTTCCTCAAAGATAGTGAAGGATTCACTCATAACAGATCACCAAGTATACTAGTCACACATGAAGAATGCAATCAGTAGTGATCTTAACTTCAAGACAGAAGATCTCAGATCCCATTAGCAGAGCTCATCATCTCAGACTCTTACTGCTTATAACTGCACCTTTCCTTTACCAAAATACATTTCTTGTCTCTTACATGGTTTAGGGTACGTTATCTTTCATTGTAGAACTGTTTTTCAAACATATACAGCAGCAAATCACAGCTTGAAAACTTCAAGGACATAGTGAGAATTGTTATGTTGCAATTTAAGAAAAGGAATGAGCTCTTCAGAGGCCCGGGTAAAAACCTGACATTTACCTTTTAATTTTCACTTGTAGCTTTTTAGTGTAGTTCACATACATCAAGAATACCGTGGCTATAGAATGACATTATTTGTAAAATTTCTTTTGAACATCTGAAAATATCTGATAATAATTTCTCTCAAAACTTAACAATCTCTTTTTTACATAACGATCACAACTGTTTAGCTTGGATTTATACATATCTGATGATATACATATAACAGATCCACTTTTTAGATAACCTCTCTCTGAGCCATTGTAACTTTTGGAACTCATATCAGAGTTTTATTAAGGACCATTTGATTTAGACCCATTATTTATAGCAGGAGGCATTAATAGCTCTTTCTATAGATTTACTTTGAAAGAAGCCAAGTATCTAGTGGATTACACTAAATCTTCCTTGAAACAGTTCCGTAAAACTAAGGAGGGAGCACTGAAAGATCAGAAAAATAGAAAGAAAACATGTATGCTTAATTTTTTTTAAGTAAACAGTTCAGTCATCAGCTGATTGCAGTAACAATTCCCACACTATCTCACATTTGTGGTCCTAGCCTATCATTCAAGGTTTGCCTAGAAAGTTGCTAAAGCCTTGGGAAAAGATACCCAGTTAGCCTAATCTTTAAATCTGTAAAAATAGGCCAGGTTTCAGCCTGTTATATTTCTTAGTTTTTTCCTGTATTGGCATCTGAGCTTTCCATACAAGACTGATGTTGACACAATCATATTAACAATTTACCCTAATAGATATGACAGAATGATTACATTTCAGTTCTTTTGGCTGTGAGATTATCACAGTTTGTTTGCAAGGTTTGCAGTTTTTGGTTTTGGTATTATTCTTTTTTTTTTTTTTTTAAGTGTACAAACAGATCAGGGGTAGCCATAAAAATGAAAATTTCCAGAATGTGCAAGTAAGTAAACTGCTTTCAGTAGGAAGGCCTGAATAAAAACATGCAAACATGCACCTACAAATAATTCAGGAGAGACTGTCTAGCCCCGTATGAGGGATTTAACGAAGAGTAAATTAATCCTCTGTGAAAATATATGAAAAGCATCATCTCTTTGAAGTGAAAATTCCAGTAACATTCAGCCATATGCTAGAGGCCACTGCAAGCCATTTTCATTAGCTAATATTTAAAATTCTGTGGCACTACAGACTGTTTTTCAATTCATAGCCCCAAATATACAGTACCTTTTAATTAACTTACCTCTGTTCTTCCCTCCACAGGGAGGCTCTGGGTCCCGACCTGGATCACGGTCTGGTTCACCAGTTGCTAGGCGCTGAAGCTCTAAGATGCCATCCAAGGATCACGTACTCTGCTTCATAATGTAACTGCCTTAAAATTAGTAACAACTGCAACAATTACCTAGGTAGATGCAATCCATTACTTAATGCCAATTAGGTTTTGCATGCAGTAGATTATACAAACTTCTATTGGCAATCCCTGACCAACAGTTGAATGAAAGGAACACAAAAAGTAGCTTTACTAGATGTTTTCCTTATTTTATGTAAAGTAACATGATCTCTGACTTTACTCATTCTTCTTGAGGATGCCCTAACTGTATGCTGGACTTTATTTCTCCCAAGCACCTAATTTGAGCTCAAATCTCCTGGTTTCGTTTTAGTGAACATCAGAATTACAAATAAAGAACTAATGTCTTGGATACTGAGCACTGCTGTTGATGAATTTCTGAGACACTGCTGTAAAAAAAAAAAAAAAAATCTACCATGTGCAGAAGTCGTAAGGACTGTTTATCCAAATACTTTTTTTTTGATTTGGGTTTTTTTTGTTTTGTTTTAATCTTCCTTCTCTCACTCACAGAATAATTTATTTTCATAACAGGATTAGGCAGTCATGGAAAGGTTTACCAAACATTGGGAGTTCAAGGTATGTGAAACGTGGGAGGGGGCAGATGTTGTAGAATCAATATGATGTGGAGCAATAGTAATAAGGAAATTCTTTTCATATCATTTATTGCTCATCACATCCAAACCATTAGAATTGAGCAGATGAGGGAGAGAAAGAGGATTTCAAATTTGAGTTAGACTAATGTTAAGAAACAAGGGATATTCCCAGAGAAAAAACATCTAAGATTGCACAAGTGACCACTGGACATCACTGGTGCTTCACACAAGTTCTGCTGCAATAGCATTAACTTCGCAGTACAATAAGTAAGTAAATATATAAACAAATAAGTCTAATTTCTGAAAGAGAGCCCTTCAGTACTGGTATCTCAGATAGTCCTGCACATCTAGCATTAGAATTTCAAATCTTTCTCTTGGCATTGCAGCAGTGTTATATTTGATTGGCTCATCTTTTGCCTGAGTAACATCTGGATGCTTGTTAAGGGCGGTGCACCAAAGCAAACTCATAGTAAACTGCTGTGAACATTTAACTGTTGTACTGTAGTTGCCTTATAGAAATAAATTGTAGCTGAGTTAGATTTAGATATTAATTGTTCACAAATTACTAAAATGAATGTGTGGCAATGGTATGTCCAACCACACTTAGGGAAATAAAAAGCTCTTCGGAATTGCACTGGTTTATTAAACTTACAATTTCTTCAAGATGTCATTTAAGTGTCTGATTAATTAGTTTATTTTTTTAGTTTTAGCCTATGCATTTGTAGACTACAGTTAATGCTTCCCAGGTTGAAAATGCATTCCTAATAAGTGCCCAGTAAAAGTTACCTATAAATATGTTTGTTAGTTGCATTTCACATCTAAATCTATTATTGCAAGTTTAAATCAGTGTCCATTAATATGAAGCACTGAAAGATGAGAGGATAGAAAATACATAGAGACTAAAGAAAACAAAACAACCAAAATTATTAAGCATACACACACATATTACATCTTCTATTACCTACACTGGTTGCTATGTGTATTTTTCTATTGTAGCTTCATTCAGATGTATACTCTGCAATGTAATAGTTGATTTAATTTGAATATGTATTGTTCTTATAGGAACACAGCTTTTAAAAATATTCATTATTGAAATAAAGTAATCAACTTGAAATGAAACTTGGACCAGCTTTGTCTTTTAAAAGAGAAAATTATAAAATTCTGTGGGGTTTTTTTTCCACAATTTATGAATAATGTTCAGATACTAGAAAATGACACATTGGGACCCAGGACCCAGTTGCCTGCACACAGGCTTCTAGTGACATTGCTGGTGACTCAGCACAGCCCACGAGGCTCACAATGTGATAGGGGATTTATGGGAGGCCAGTACCTTTGTGGAGCAGCAGCTAAAGGCCAGAGGGATATTGCAACGCATAAAATGCTTATGTACAGGCAGTGAAATCCCACCCTTCGTAAACAAGTATAGCACAAAGTATCTTTCACGTGCTCTGTACAAAGAAATCAAGTTGGTTTTTAATGCAGCCTTCAAAAATGGTAAAGAATATTTAAGGAAAAAAAAAATTGAGAAATGTATCTTTCAAAACACTGCACTGTAGAGCTATAGAACTTATCCAAAATGTCTTCCTTGCCTTCACCACTCTGCTTTCCCCTCAGTCACCTTTTCCATAAGCTGGAAGTGGCTTTTTTGGATTTAATTCCTATAGAAGAAAAGGTACGGTACTTTAAAGCATCATTATCAACACAAGTCTCAAAAGAGATTAAAACTTAGACTGAAATTTATTCCTATAATTACTCACTAGTAGTTTTGCTGAAAAATAGTTTAAATGGCTTTTTGATTTCTAAGCAAAGGATTTTTCCTGAAACAAAAATGCACAACCAGTACTAGGAGTGTGTCATTGCTTAAACTGAAGGAATGGACATAAACCAAAATGAAATAAACCAAAATAAATACTTGAGCAGACACAAGCCAAAAAGCCCCAGACTAGCATAAGCCTACTACTGCATTAAACCAGAAAGAACAGACATTCCTAAGCACTATTCACTTATCCACTGTGAAATGTGACTCTTGCATTTCATAGACTTCATAGAATGGTTTGGGTTGGAAGGGATCTTAAAAACCATCTAGTTTCACCTCCCCTGCCATGGGCAGGGACACCTTCCACGAGGCCAGGTTGCTCAAAGCCCCGTCCAACCTGGCCTTGAACACTGCCAGGGAGGGGGCAGCCAGAACTTCTATGGGCAACCTGTGCCAGTGTCTCACCACCCTCACAGGAAAGAATTTCTTCCTTTTGTCTCATCTAAATCTACCCTCTTTCAGTTTAAAACTGTTACTCCTTGTCCTGTCACTACACTCCCTGATAAAGAGTCCCTCCCCACCTTCCCCATGGGCCCCCTTTAAGCACTGGAAGGCTGCCATAAGGTCTCCCAGGAGCTTTCTCTCTCCAGGCCGAACAACCCCAACTCTCTCGGCCTGTCCTCATAAGGAAGGTGCTCCAGCACACTGATCATCTCTGTGGCCTCCTCTGGACCCACTCAAGCAGGTCCGTGTCTTTCTTACACTGAGGGTCCCAGAGCTGGACACAGCGCTACAGGTGGGGTCTCACAAGAGTGGAGTAGAGGGGGACAATCCCAATCCCCTCCCTGGACCTGCTGGCCACACTTCTGATGCAGCCCAGGATACAATTGGCTTTCTGGGCTGGGAGTGCACATTGCTGGCTCATAGTCAGTTTTCCATCTGCTAACAGCCCCAAGCCCTTCTCTGCAGGGGCTGCTCATCATCCACTCATCACTCAGCCTGGATTTAGGATAACCTTGACACATGTGCAGGGCTTTCCCTTGGCCTTGTTGAACTTCATGAGGTTTGCACCGACCCACCTCTCCAGCCTGTTCATGTCCCTCTGGATGGCCATCCCTTTCCTCTAGCATGTGAACCAGACCACACAGCTTGGTGATGTTCACAAACTTGCTGAGGGTGCACTCAATCCCACTGTCCATGTCACCAACAAAGATGTTAAACAGCACTGCTCCCAACACCAACCCCTGAGGAATGCCACTCGTCACTGCTGACCACTTGGACATCGAGCTGTTGACCACAACTCTTTGTGACCACCCAACCAATTCCTTACCCACTAAGTGGTCCATCTATCAAATCCATGTCTCTCCAATTTACAGACAAGGATGTCGTGCCTTAGCACAACAGCTCTTTCTGCTACCTAAAAATGTCATCTACTTCAATATTGCTTTTGAAAATATGAACATATTGGTTACAGTGTATTTGTACAGAACATCAACAAGATGCAAGGATCTGAAAACCTCTGACTCAATCTTAACCAGGAATCTAGGCTGTGAAAATCTCTGTTGTCAGGATACTCAAGAGTGAATTCTTGAAGTTCATGGTGGAAGAGGATGCAGGGAAGCAAATCAAATACTGTGTTTGCTACAAAAAAGATTCTTAAAAGTCTATTTACTGTAAGTTACCAGACTCTGGGCACTGGAGGAGTAGCAAACCAAATTCAGGAAAAATGTCAGCTGACTCCATAACTCATGTTGCTTATTTAACACTTCCAAGACTTACAACACACACTCATTGCCTCTAATCAAGACATAATGGTTTGAGAAGTGACCATTTAAAAGTGGCATCTTTTTACTCACAAGATCTGCTTTTAGCACATGCTCACCCAAGTACCAACCACTGCCAGTTTTTACTTGCTGGCAAAGCAATCACAGCTAGAGCAGACTGAATGCTTTTGAGTATTCAGAAATCACATTCTCATTATGAAGGAAGAATTTGCACCTGGATGTAACCAGATGTAAATCAACTTCTGTCAAACTGGATTTGGCAGCCTCTGGAAAGAGTAACCTCCTAAGCAGCAAATCAACTCCAACAAACTTTGCTGTGCATTTACACAGTATTCTCCGAAAGAATGGGGAAAAGGTTTTACACGTGTGGGAGAGTGGCAAGCTGACACTGGCCTGTCAGCCAATGAAGCCCCTGAGAAGCAACAAGGCTTTGATGCGAAACAGGTCTTGGTAGACAAATAAGAAACTGCTGAGTTGTGACAAGGTGGCAGGGAAAAACAATGGATAGCTGCAACACTGAACTGGGAGAAGTTACCGCTGCGTGAACAGCACGTGAACGAGAAGCTGATTGGTCTGCACAGCATGTGTCAGAGTGGTCTTATGCTGACAGGAAAAAAAGGTAGATAGTTGTCTAATTGCTGATTTGCTAATTATGAAGAATTTTAACCACTGCATAAGTACATAATATTGTAATAATAAAGGGTCTTTCCTTTTGCACTTCATGAAGAGTCTGTGCCTCAATTGCCACACACATGGTAGATGCAACAGGACATTTTACTGCATTATTACAGATAAACAGGGTGCTATGCCATGGGGCCACTATGCCTTCAGACAACTGTGAAATATAATGTCTTTCTTAAACAGCTGAAACACTAACAGGCTGTCCAGAAGGAAAGGCACTGCTGGAAGAACTTCACATACATTCTTTACATGTTATACCGAGACATGCAACATTGAGACATGCAATATTCTGGTGAAAGGAGTTTTTAGAATTTCCTAGTCAAATACTTAAAAAATACACGAAACAGAATTTGGAAAAAAGTAATATTATTTAACATGTTTTTGAATTAAATATTCCACATAACAAAAGTGTTATTTTCATGTCACCAGCTATATTACTTATATACATATGCCAAAGAGTTAACAAAAGAATTAAGAGATGCCCTATCAAAACCAACAGTGACTTCTTGCTTCAGCAATCTGAAATAACTAGTTTGTATCATAGACAAAGTATAGACAATATTTACAGAAAAGGGCTTTTTGGATCGGAGAGCAATTATCTTTCAGAAGGTAAATTAAAATCCAGCTCTGTATTATAGTACAATAAATCCACCACTGATCTAGAAGTACTTACGGCAAACCAAAAAGATGAACTTCCTGCAACTGGGATTAGTATTTACAAAATATACTGATCAGCCACACAGAGGCTCATATAACTTTAAATATACATATACATACAAGCACACATATATATATATCTATATATATGTAACATATAAATAAAATTCAAAAGAACACGGTAAAAAAAAGAGCTTCTGTCTTTGGAATGTCTAAAAGATGACTATGTTTTTACTCCAGTGTTTCTTTGTTATGAATATACTTAACAAGTGGCACCTTTCAAAGTATTACTTAGTCAACTAGGTAGTTTTTCTGAAACAATGACTTAAACAGCAACAAATAAAAGTAACATATTTCCAAAATTCACAAATAATGAAGAATTTACAGTTTTAAAATGATAACTGTTTATAGCACTGGGGAATATTGTATATTATAGGTGACCTAGTGTGCATTTAAATTTCTCACTGCTAACACAAAATTGTAGGTTTTACTTCCCAGATTTAGTATATGGCTGCATTTCCCACAGATACTGAGAGACGTACCTGCTGATCCAATACAGCAAACATAAAAGGAGGCTTTCGTTGGAACCTCTTCTAATTGGGATTCTCTTTAAATAATTATCACTGAGGTTAAAACCTCAGACTTCTAATGTAAAAACTAACAACTAACTGCCTTTACGGTTGGAATGGAAATGAACATGCTCCCTCTCACAAGTTTAACTCAAGAAAAGCCGTAAGTTCACGGCATTTTATTTTTTTCAACAAAATTTCAAAATGTACGAAAAAAAGCTTAAAACAAATACAGAGCTTTCCTGTGCCTGGTAAAAACCCCCAAACTATCTTATACTGCATGCATCTACTCTGTAACAGTTTGTATCCAACCTCAATTATTTCTCTAAGCACATTAAAAAGAAAGCTGACTGACAGTTTCATGGTTTTCCCACGAAGTTATTCTTCACCTCCTTTAAAAATGGGAATCATTCTAGTCTGATATAAAGTTCCAGTTTATTTTTCAAATAGATATACTGGCTGTGAATTAGAAGTTGAAACTGTATACAGTATTACCTGAGTTCACTGATTCACAGACAACTTAGCACACATTAAATGATGTTTTCCCAATATTCTTCTACAAGCTTAAAAAAAAGAATGATTCTTTTACATTATTTTTGTAAATAATTAAAAAAACTATAATATATTATTCTATTGTTAATATTTTCAATTCTTGAAGCTTTAACTGTAAAAGCTATCTTTTACTTTTCTGAAAACTTGTTTT
This sequence comes from Athene cunicularia, assembly GCF_003259725.1. Taxonomy (NCBI): domain Eukaryota; kingdom Metazoa; phylum Chordata; class Aves; order Strigiformes; family Strigidae; genus Athene; species Athene cunicularia. Next base: position 90,076,600 of record NW_020799095.1, read on the forward strand.
GAGAAATTTGAGTCCCAGAAACATTTTTAGTTTTCAAATTTTCAGGTGTCATCGAAAAACATTGCCTATACTTTGCCATTCATTTGAAGATTCTTGTACCACTTCTTCTAAGTTCAAAGCACGACTAATATCTTCCCCTTCTTGTTCTTGATGACTAGCAGGCTCTTGTACAGGACCTACCAAAGTACAAGAGAAAAAGATAAGTGAGTATGATTTGATGTATAGTCTAAGAAAAATGCAAATAAAGCACTTGAGAATAAAGGAATCATGATGGGAAAGGTATTACAAAACTACTTCAGATTCTGTAAATTCATGAGACACACTTTGAATTTTTTTTTTAAAAAATCTAATTATAATTGATTGTTTTTCCTTTTAATAGGTTTTGAACTTTGTTTTTCTGTACTACAGAGCTTCACATAGAAAACAAGGAACCAGAAACAGTAACCAGTCTCTGTTTCAACCTGCTTTTGGATTGTATGTGCAACTACTAGCTCTTCAACTCTGCTTTTTGGCTATTAGTGCCTAATTCCTCAATAACTTAAGGGAACTGATTTGTGCTTTCCTGGTAAAGCATACAGTTCCCTGCACTCATCATTACTATCATTATGCTACATACCAGTATAACCATGAGCCCGCTTCATATGCAGTTTCATATTGCTTTTCTGTGTAAATCCCATTGCACAGTAATCACATTTATAAGGCCTCTCCCCTGTGTGCTTTTTCATGTGGACTTGAAGAGCACTCTTCTGGTTAAAAGCCTTTTCACATAGCGTACACTGAAATGGCCGTTCACCTTATAAAAGAGAAAAATGTATTTAACAATTTCTCATTTCAACGTAAAAATACAGTTCAGAATTCAGTAAAAATCATCAAAATGACCTAGAAATTAAGTAGACATGATCTTTTTCTTTGAGACTTTCTCAAAACAGTGCTATGGCTCCATCATCCCAAATTAAATATAAGAATATTTACAAAAGTCATAAACCACTTATACTGTTATCTTTCCTATCCAATTTATTATCTAAGTAAATTATTTAATAGAGTTGCAAAAATCAGTTTACCAGGTTCACTTTTCTGACCCAAGGGAACCATCACCTCTTTAGATCATTCAGAACAATGTAGATAAAGCCATATTCTAGAATTAACAAAGCTGATGTCTGTAAGAAACTATAAAGTCAAATGTGTTAAAAAAGTTCTGGTAATTCTGCATGGGACCCGTGGCCTCCTGTGCCAATAGCTACTAGTGATTCCTGTATCTTACCAAAGCAGGCATATTGTTGCTAATCTGCCAGAAGACTAATACTTTCTAAATAAAACCTCAGGAACATATTCATTATAAAAATATTTAAAATTCAAAAATGCCTACTTTGCAAAATCAGACTTTTGCTTCGACACTCAACACCACAACCCTCTGACATCAACAGAAGACACACTGCTGCATGTCATTAAGGACTTCTAAAAGCATCTGCTGAACTTACAAATACACTTTGTTATTAGTTAGCACCATAAAGCACAAGCGGGAGTATAAATACTTTTCCAGTTTTCCTTAAAGAACTGATTTCTCTCTTCCTTCATTACCTGTATGTTAGTGTCACCACACGCATTGTAGCCTCCATGCTAAAATCAACTTCTCAGACAATCAATAAAAGGTCCTTTAAAGCACAGAAATGTTCTTTTGATTTTTGTTAACAATGACTTCACTAGTTTGAAGTGAAATCTATGTTTCCTCAGATACTTTTGACTCCAGGTTTTCTACTCTGTTAAGATGAACAGCCTTTTTGGTGGTATGTAATAAATTACCACATGCTCTTTTTGTAGAACTGGAAGCATCTGCTTCCCTCTAATTTCAGCAACATTTCTCCAAACTGCTCTTCACTGATAAATCTGAATGTACAAGATATTTAGAGCTATTAAGAGACATACCGTGTTTTCCTTCTGGCCACTGACTTAGTAGGTGTTGACCATTATAAATCGTTAAAAACGTTTAATCATGATAGAAATCACAAACACTTTCTCACAGACAAGGTGCACACGTTTAGGAAAGCGAATCATTACATTAGCATTTTCTATCACCATTTATGTAAGAGAACCTATCTAAAAACTTTTGCACAGGACATTTTCACTCTTTTGGTTTTAAGGAATTTTTAAAAGAACATTCTCTTCTGAAAGAATGACTATCACATGGATTGATTTGCTGTTTCAATAACATCAGACAGCAGTAATATAAAAATGAATTTAGCAAGGATTGTTACAATTTGTGGGCACTACTAGCACATGAGCACCCAAGTACAAGAGATCCAAAAACATCTGAGGATTTACTGAGTAAATTACAAGTCATTCCAAAATACAAAGAATTTTTCCTATGATGGTGCAGATTTATGAGAAACAGATGTATAAAGGGACTCTGCTCTGCTCTCAGCCTTCCCAAAGTGCTCTGTGTCTATTACAAGGAGAAGCATCAATCAAAGCAGGGAAACGGGAAACTGGCCTTCTTTCATACTTTCAGATTATTTTGTTGAATTCTTAACTAGAAGACTGCCATTCTTTAAAGTCTGTATTATTTAAATCAGTTATGCAGAAAGCAAATTACTGGGGAATTCTAAAGACTTTTAAACTCCTTGGATCATAATTTCTGCCTCTTTTCCTGCCCCCAGTATAACCAGAATGTCCTTTTCTACCACAGTAACCACAAAGTAGCTCTGTTCCCCTTCTTCAGTTTTACTCTGAAGAAGAGCAATCACCATTCCTCTTGGGGCAGGGGGTCAAGGGAAGAGAAGCATATACATACAACCCATCAGATGAGAATACACAGGGTCAGCAGAGACCCCTAAACCATAAAAACAGCCCTAGTAAATCAGATCAAAGTTTCCTCCCACGCTTAGATGAGAAACCACCTTCAACCAGTTGATATGAACACCCCTTATAAAACATGCCTATATGTACACCCATCGTATGGTAACTGCAACTAGCAATTAGTTCCAATAGACTACTCTCTATCCATGCCTTCCCATTGCAACATGTCTAAACCTGTTCTTATGATTCCCAAATCTCAGAATTTCTTCAGCAATTAGCAAAGAGCTTGCATGAATCCTCTCTGTCCAACCTCCTATCTTTTCCTGCTAGAGAGTTCTCAGCCACTGAATGAAATGTAAAAAAATCAGGGCCTGGACCTGAGACCTCTCTGGCTTTCAGCTGCTGAGCAAACCCTAACACCTCAGAGCTCAAACACTCATATGAAATAAGGTACTCTCGAAATTACTGTTCCTACTTTACCTTTGACAGTATACAAACCGTGTGCTGAATTAGGCAACCAAAATGAGGCAAGTTCATTTTACCAGAGCAAATCAAAAAATGCCACAGTAGGTTGCACTCTGTATGGACCTGATCTAATTCATTCACATTTAGAATCACTGAATAATTATTCTCTAATTCTTCTTTTTTTCCACGGTAAAACAAGTATCAGACTACATTAATTTCTTTGCAAACCTTGACTAGCTGTCTCAGTATCTGCTTATGTGCAGTAGTCAGTATGAACTAATTTAACCCTAATGGAAGACAGACTCATTCGTCACCTAACAGAGACTTCTATAAGGCCACTAGACATTAAAGCAGTTTCCTAGACTGTGACAATCTTAAAATGTTTTCAGCCGCAACTACTTTTTTTTTTTTTCCTGTCTTCCCTGGAAAGTCTTTTATCATTTATTATTCATAACATCACAGTACACAGCCTTAGACACAGACAGAAACTCTACCATATTAACTGCTTCATGAAAACAGAGCAGAGAGACAGACCCTACCTTTAAGAATGTGCCATAAGCATAATGTAAGAGAAAATAAATTAACTGATACACAAGTATATAAGGACATATTAAGATAATGTAAATTATCAAGACATCAACAGCCTATCAGATGTCATACAGACACACAAAATTTGGGGGTTTTTTAAGCTCATGTTGGTATTTAAATGCAGTTACCTAAAACCCTGAGCAAGGAATCCAAACATAATACCCTTTTATTCATAAGAAAATCTTGCAAGATAAAAATAATTTCTGGTGTTACCTGTGTGAATGCGACTATGTCTCTCCAGCTGACTTGGCTTAGCAAAAGCTTTTTCACAAGTATCACACTTAAACACTCTAGGCTTCTGTGAACTCAGTGAAGGTCCAGCCTGATGGGTTTGCATGTGTTCCTAAGCCAGTATAGGAAAAAAAAAAAACATTTCAGACCATTTAAAAGAACTTCAGTATTTAACATTAAAATGTATTCACACTTTGAAGACAAAAACATAGGATCTTAGTCACCAGCAGACAAACTGGAGGAAGATGGAAGTCTGCAGGTTTTTTTCTTTTAAATGAGAGATTGCTTTTATAGATACCAACTCTTTGTAAGGTTGATGCATCAGTACCTTTAAATTTCTGAAAATCTCTGTCAATAACTGTATGCATTGCTTTTTTTGCATACATTAGTCCCTTCACTAATTATCTGAAGCAAAATAAAATTCAAAAAAAACCCAAATCAGAGCTCTTGAAATGCTTTGCTCACTTACAAACATGGATTTTGAACAACTGTGCACACTGTAAGTTAATGTTGGACTTTTTCCCTCCCCTCTGCAGTATCCATCTCCCTTCCCCTTGCCTCATACATACATAATTCGTACTCAGCACCTGAGTAAGTATCATGGTAAAACTGTACAGGCCTAAGAGGGGACTATCGCAACATACACACAGGCAGCTGCACAATGTCAAAGTGCAAATAGAACCACTTCACAATGAACTCAAATTAATAATATTTCTTTAAAAAAATCACTAAGGTCCTTGCAGGTAAGAAAGCAGAATGAGGGTATGACATGTTTTACCTTTATGAAGAAGCACTAGTAACAGTTCTAACTTCAGTGTTTTTAATTCACTGATGCTGGGCCCAGAAGTTTTGCAAATTTAGAGCATCTTATGTTATCTATTAACTTCTTAATTTAAATCTCATTAGTAATACCAAGATACAATTCAAATTACAAAAGAAAGGAAATGTAAACATATTTAATTTTTAAAACTAATCAACTGTATGTGGAACAGTACTGTGAGTGCTTGTCCCCTTTCTAAAATGCATGTGGATATTCTTTTCTAGTCTATTCATTACAGACTAGACTATTAATTAGTCTTTAATACATCTAAACAATAAGCCTTTTTGATGTTGGTGAAGTCTTATTCCTCATTCCATAAACTGAAGTAAATGGTGTCTGCAGAATTTGTTTTCATTGGTAAATCAGCAAGACAGTTACAAGGAAGAATATTATTATCATAGTAATTACAATAATATAGTATTATCAGGAAATAATAAAAGGTCTTCTAAGAAAATCACAGAGGAATCATAAACCACAGCTTAGCTGGAGATGAAAATCTTTGCTTTTATCTTGTTCATTATCTCCTGAAGCACTAGTAGGCTACAACCTACTCCAGAAAAATTACCTGAAACTGGCTTCTTTTTTCTGACCACTACAATAAAACCCCAGTCCAAAATAACAACACCCCCACCCCCCCAACTCTAACAACACCTCATGCTCCATTTTGTACGTGAAAGTAAACAGAAGAGCATTCAGATAGCTGCTATAAAATTTTCTCTCCCATCTTTCTCTGAAGAAACAGTTTCTGATGCAATTCTCTTCAACTGATCTGCCAATCTCTTACACCTTTCCTGAAAAATATAGGCTTTTGAAAATATTTCAAGGGAATACAATGCGCTGAAGTGCAAGCACTTCTTTATAGACACCCTTAGTATTTCTTTGCTTGTTCATTTGATATTTTACAAGTTTATTTGTAATTCTCATATTTTTCAGACTGGAATTATCTTGGGGTCCCAAATGATCATTAAAAATAGGAACGTTTGGAAGGGCCCTTTACCCCCTAACTCATGTACTAGTATGCAACTCTTAGGCCCCACCAATCTTGAAGCATTAATTATAACCATCTCTGACAGTTGGCACTAAAACATTTCATTCCAATGTTTTAATAAGATTGCAACCTCATTCTATTTTCATTTTAGAATGATGTCCGTGCTTTATGTACTACCTAAAGTCTTGCAGGTATTTCCACTACCTAATGATATCGAATTGGACTGTTTATTGTAACTGTGGATGTCTTAAGAATCTCCTCTCCAAAGCTCTAAAATCAGGACAGTCACCAACATCAGAAGGGGAACCAAAGATACTGCACAGAAAATTTTTGATACCAGGGCTGGGGCAGGTGGTGGGGGTGTTCATACATAATTTCTAAAGAAGCTTTTCTTGTGGATGATTGTGAAATTGCTGGTGCTGATGCCTTTTGAGAAAACAAATACAGTTAAGTATTGTCATTTAAACATTGGTACACTTCTCTCCTATTGGGTTTTTCTAGAAAGCCTGAAATTTGGAAGTTGCTTTTAACATTTTTGGTGATCTCCAGAATACCATCAGTACAAAATGAAGAGCTTGAGTAAGAGATCACTGAACATTGAATGTTTCCCCAAACCCTAATCCCTAAACCCTAAAATGAAACCCATGTTTTCATTTATCTTTGTTGAACTTCCTGTTAAAGGCTGCTCACAGTTGTGAAGAGACCGACACCCACCTTGCTACAACCTCCTTTCAGGTAGTTTCAGAGAATGTCTTCCCTGAGCCTCCTTTTCTCCAGACTAAACAACCCCAATTCCCTCAGGTGCTCCTCATACGACTGGTGCTCTAAACCCTTCACAAGCTTCACTGCTCTTCTCTAGACTCACTCCAGTAATTCAATGTCCTTTTTGTAGTGAGGGGCCCAAACTGAACCCAGTATTCAAGGTGCAGCCTCACCGGTGCTGAGCAAAGGGGGATGATCACTTCCTTGTCCCTGCTGGCCACACTATTTCTGATACAAGCCAGGATGCCATTGGCCTTCTTGGCCACCTGGGCACATTGCTGGCTGAAATCCTGCAGACTATCAAACACCACTCTTAGGTCCCTTTCTGCCAGGCAGCTTTCCAGCCACTTTTCCTCGAGCCTGTAGCACTTCATGTGGTTGGTGTGACCCAAGTTCAGGACCCAGCACTTCACATTGTTGAAATTCAACACAGTTGGCCTCAGCCCATCAATCCAGCCTGTCCAGATTCCTCTGTAGAGTCTTTCTACCCTCAAGCAGAATAACACTCCCGTCTAACTTCATCATCAAGGTTGGAAAAGACCTTAAGATCACCCAGTCCAACCATTAACCTAACACTGACAGTTCCCAGCTACACCATATCCCTCACCACTATGTCAACGCGACTCTTAAATACCTCCAGGGATGGGGACTCCACCACCTCCCTGGGCAGCCCATTCCAACACCTAACAACCCGTTCTGTAAAGAAATGCTTCATAATATCCAGTCTAAACCTTCCCTGGCACAACTTGAGGCCATTACCTCTTGTCCCATCACTTGTTACTTCATTAAGGAGACTCATCCCCATCTCTCTACAACCTCCTTTCAGGTAGGGCTGTAGCAGGGTAGGAAGTTACCTTGTATCTTTAACCTGGGCCCAATATATAATGGAAGTTAAGGTTTAATTATGAACAAAATGTAATACCAGCTAGTTCTAAAAAAAACAAATTGGAGACACACTGATATTTACATTTTGTTATCATTGCTTAAGGAAAACAAGTATTAATACTGTATTTCACTTTTTTTTCTTTTTTTCTCCTGGAAAATTTCTCCTAAACCAGAGGCTAACAGTTTTATAACACCACATTTTATGACAGTTTCCCCAAGGACCAAGAGTCTGGTTGACACACATGATCACTCCAAGGGGGTGAATTTCACACACCAGGCATATTTCCTCAAAATATGACACTAGAGTGAAAGGAAATCTATTGAAAAACTCTCCTAAGAGCTACTTAATATAAAAAGATTGCCTCTGGCTCCAGAAATTTCCTGCTATAAATTCTGGAAAGCTGGCAAAATTCTGGACAAGTTATATGTTCACTTTCCATAAAGTATTTCTTCAAATCACTACCTCTTACTATCTCTCAGAGATAGCCTACTGGCTTGGACATACTACTTGTCTAGTACAGCCCAATATTCCTAACATGAATATTCTATAATCTCATTTAAAAAATTAAACACACCATTGATTTTTTTAAAAAGACTTGGAAGTATCAGGTTGTTCGTAATCTAGAGAAAACTACATCAAAAATATCACTAAACAGCAGCAATAATAGAAGGATATTTAAAACAAATGCTTCCTCTGCAGACATCACTTGTACTCACAAGACAGAGCATCTAAAAATCAAGTGACAGAGTGCAAAGCAAATAGCTACTATAATTCAAAAAGCTTGTCTAGAAATCAGGACTAGCAGTGATGACATTCATAAGTAAATAAAGTAATTGAAATCTTTTTCTGGCACTGTTGTTTGCATGACAGGCATTCAAATCTTTCATTCTGTGGTCAATATATGCATTAAAACCTTTTCCATGCTCCAGGAGAGAGTCCTCTATCTGTATACGTTATCACTTTGACTCCCTCTCTCAGATGCACACCCCTCACACTGTAAAAGGAAAGGAAAGGTAAAGGGATAATAGGTACCTTTCATTAATATAATGAAAAGTACAAAACAAAAGAAGGAGTTAACGGAACAATCAACTGTTATTACCAAATACCTTGAGATGTGTGGCCCGCTTAAAGGCTTTATTGCAGACATGGCAAACATGTATTCTCTCCTTGCCATGAACCTCTTTACTATGGTGCATCAACATGGTGGCTGAAGAAAAGGTTTGACTACACTCAAAACACTGGTGTACGCGACCTTCTTTTTCTGCTTGACTGCTTTTAGTCACATTGGGAGAAACCTCTGTCACCTGTAACAATTTACAAAAACACTATCAAATAATTTCATAGGCACATCCACAACAGTGATTTATTTTTCAAATTCTACCCCAATATGACCAATTTTTGGAGAGTACTTGTAGGCAATTTACCAACACAACAGAAATTAATAAGTTTTATGTAAATATGATCATGTATTTCATTGATCTTAAGAATGACACATATATGTATTTTAAGAAAACAGAAATATTGTAATAACTACAAATTCATTTACGCATTATAAATAGAAAGTGTCTGTATCAATATTTTCCTACATCCAGTTTTATATTCCTGACCATCTCAGATGATTCTCACATTTCTCACTGAATAAAATTCAAAGCCAAAAACATTTCAGACAAAAAAGAAAGTATCTCTGATTTTACAGAGGAGAATATTTTCTATTTGTTTAATTTTCATAAGGAAGTAAAGCTCTGAGCTACCAATACAAAGTTCCCAAGTACTGAAACACAATAAAAAGTTGATAGACTTTGGATAGAGTTGTGCTGCATTTTTGTTTTCCTTTTATCAATTTGAAAATTTCCTTTTCTTCAAATAAAATAGCACAAATTTCCTTCAACTTAACAGATACAAAAAAATCTTAAATACAATAACTTATAGAAAGAAACAAATGAAGAAAAGATAAAGGAAGCAGTACTCTAAATTAATTATTCAGGATGAACTAAAAAGACACAGAACATAGTAGGATATTATCCATACTAGAAAACAAAGATGCAATATAAGGCACACTGAATGAAAAAAATCCTGTGTGCACACACGTCCATGTGTTTGTTTCCAACTAGTTAGAACCTCTCAGGAAAAGGGTGAAATGTTGACGGTCAATCAACGTAGTCGTCATGATTAAATAAAACACACATTACAGGGAATGACAGAAAACTAGTGTTACATCTTGGATGTTATTACAGTAGTGCTACTCAGACATAGTCACACTTTACAAGTGACTTTAATAAGACTTATGAAATGGCACCCTGATTTATAAGAAAATATAAATTGAATGACACAAAAAAATTTAATTTTAAATTCAGAAGAGTAAGAAAATATGTTCATAATAAATTTTAAAACACCCATTTTCAGAGAGTATTTAAACACAAAAATTGTTAAAAACTCGCACTCATAAGCATCTGCAAGTGTAAAAATCATATGCACAAGATGTTATTAGAAACAGAATAGTTCAAGTTGGATGGGATGGCTTGAGATTGTCTAGTCCAATGTCCCTCAAGCACACTCAGGGCCATATCCAGACATGTTTTGAACGTCACCAAGTATGGAGACTCTATAAGCTCTCTGGACAACTTCTTCCAGGGTTCAACCACCCTCACAGTGAAACAGGGTTTCTTTGTGATCAGATGGAATTATTTTAATTCGTGCCCATTACCTCTTGTCCTTTCACTGGGGGCTCTGTCTGCTTTACTTCCTCATATCGGGCACATATGGACATTGATAAAAAACCCCCAACCCAGAGCCTGCTCTCTTTTAAAATGAACAGTCACAGCTCTCTCAGCCTCTCCTTCTATGCTGGATGATCCAACTCCTTAATCATCTTTGTAGCCTTCTACCGCACTCACTCCTGTATATCCATGTCTTTCGTACTGGGGGCCCCAGGACCAGACACAGAACACCAGATGACGTGTTCTCACTGCCACTGAAGGGAGGATCAACCCTCTTGACCAGCTGGCAACGCTCTTCCTAATGCATCCCAGGATGCTGTGGCCGTCTTTGCCACATTGCTGGCTCATGGTCAACTAACTACCTGTCCACCAGTGCCCTCTCGTCCATCTTTGAAAAGCTGCCTTCCTGCTGCCCTCAGTGCGCACTAGTGCGTGGGGTCGTCCTTCTCCAGGGGACAGGACTTTGTAGGTCCCTTTGCTGATTGTGAGGTTCCTGTCAGTCCGGTTCTCCAGTCTGTTGAGGTCCCTCTGCATGGCAGCACACCCATGCAGTCAGTCTGTTAACTACTTCCAGTTTTCTATCACCTGTAAACCTGCTGAACATGCACTATATCATGAATATCACTTAATGAAGAATATCAGTTAACAGTACTAGCCCCAGTATTTGAATCTGGGGGTAACACCACTAATGACTGGCCTTGAGATGGACTTTGTTCCGTGGAACATCCCTTTTGAGACCAGCAGTTCAGCTAGTTTTCAATCCAACTCTGATCCATTTTGCTAACCCATACTTCATCAGCTTGCCTAATGAGTAAGTTACGGGAGACAACATCAGAAGCCTAACTGAAGTCAAGACAAACCACATCCACTGCTCCCCTCATCCACCAAGCCAGCTGGATCTCCTCATGGAAGGTTCTCAGGTCAATTAGGCATGATTTCCAATCCATAAATCCCTGCTGATTACTCCAAATAACTTTCTTGTCCTTCATGTGTTTGCAAATGCTTTCCAGGATTATTTACTCCATCACCTTCCCAGGGACTGAGGTGAAGGTGACTGACCTGTACTTCCCCAGGTTCTCCACCCTGCCCTTCTTGAAGGCAGGAGTAACTTTTGCTTTCCCCCAGTCCTCAGGAACCTCTTCCAATCACCCTCACCTTTCAAAGTTAACAGACAGGGGTCTCATGACAATATCAGCCAGCTCCCTTAGTACTCATGAGTGTATCTCATCACCAATGGATTTGTGTATGAACCTACTCTACTAAGAGCAAGTATTCAATGCTCCACTCGTTGGCACTGATCCTGGTGATCTGGGATTGCAGAAGACAAATCTTACCAATAAAAATGAAGCAAAGAGACACTCAGTACATTGGCCCTTTCCAAATCTCCTGTCATGAGGTCCTCTGCCCTAATCTGTAGCAAGCCAGCTCATCTTCCTTTTGCTGCTGATATTCTTGTAAAAGCCTGTCTTACGACATTTTATGTCCCTTTAAGCTCCAACCCCAGGTGGGCTTTACGTTACCCTAACTCATCCCTATCTCCTTGAATGATGTCTCTGTAGTCCTTCAAGGTCACTTGATCCTGCTTCCAATAATGCATGCTGCTTTTTTGTCTTAGTTTTGTCAGGAGCTTCTTGTTCCTTCACACTGATCTCCTGTCACCTCTGACTTCCTACACATTGGGACTGATGATTCTTGAGCTTGGAGGAGAACAACATTTAAAATCAACCAGCTCTCCTGGTCCTCCTTCTCTCCAGGTCCACTTACCATATGAATATTTCAAGCTGTACTGGGTTTGTAGAGCAGAGAAGCCCATGGCAAAGACCATGGTGGGACAGGCTGTCCCCTGCAGCCCATGGACGTCTATGGTGGAGAAGATACCCACCTGCAGTCAGGTAGGTGGATGCCTGAAGGAGGCTGTGACCATATGGGAAGCTCATGCTGGAGCAGGCTCCTGGTGGGACCTCTGGACCCATGGGGAGAGAACCCATGCTAGAGCAGGTTTGCCAGCAGGACTTGTGACCTAGTGGGGGACCCACGCTGGAACAGTCTGTTCTTGAAGGAATGCACCCCGTGGAAGGGACCCACGCTGGAGCAGAGGAAAAGTGTGAGGAGTCCTCCCCCTGAGGAGGGAGTGGCAGAAACAATGTGTGATGAACTGACTGCAGCCCCCACTCCCCATCCCCCTGCGCCACTCAGGGGAGAAGGTACAGGAATCAGGAGTAAAGTTGAGCCTGGGAAGAAGGGAGAGGTGGGAAGAAGATGTTTTAAGATTTAGTTTTTATTTCTCACTATCCTACTCTGCTTTGACTGGTAATAAATTAAATTAAGTTTCCCCAGGTGGAGTCCATTTTGCCTGTGAGGATAACTGATGAGTAAACTCTTCCTGTCCTTATCACAACCCATGAGCTTTTTCATTATATTTTCTCTCCCCTGTCCAGCTGAGGTGGTGAGTGATAGAGCAGCTTTGGTGGGCACTTGGCATCCAGCCAGGGTCAACCCACGACTTAAGTAGATCCCTGAACAGACCAAAGTCTGCTTTCCTGATGCCCAAGGTTGTGATCTTGCTGTTTGCCTTAAATTTCTTCCCTCAGGATACTGAGCTCCACAATCTCATGGTCACTGCAACAAAGTACGTCCCTGACCTTCACATTCCCAATCAGTTCTTCCTTGTTTGCAATTATCAGGCCCAGAACACCCCCTCCACTTGCTGACTTCTTAGTCATTTGTATCATGAGTTTATCATCAATGCACTCCAGACACTTCCTAGATTCCTTGTATCCTGCTTGTTGCCCTTCCAACAGATCTTCGGCAGGTTGAACCCATGTGGACCAGGGACTGCAAATCACAAATTTGTTTAGGTTGCAAAGGACCTCTTGAGATCATCTAGTCGAACTCGTCTACTCAAGAAGGGTCAGCTAGGGCAGGCTGCCAAGAACAAGGTGAAAGCCTCATCTTCTATTTCTTCCTGATCAGGCGATCTGTAGCAGATGGTTAGTATTCACAAATGTCACCCACGTTGGTCTGCTTGGCAACCCTTACCCATAAGGTCTCAGCTGGCTCACCATCCAGGCAGAGCTCCATGCATTCCCACTGCTGTCGTGCCAGTCTGTCCTTCATAAAGATCCTAATTCAGCCATGGCAGCGCTTCATTTGTGTGAGCTGTAGCACCTTCTCTCTCTGATTCCAATGAGATTGCAGTCCTGCAACTGCATGCAGACATCTAATTCCTCCTGTTCATTCCCCATGCTGCATGCATCAGTGTACAGGCACTTCGGAGAGACACTCAGTTGTGACAATTTTTCCAAGAACGGTGTTGAAGTTTCCTCTATTATATTGTTGTCTCAGCACCTTTACTGATATGAATACACTTAGGTGGGCACCCTCCCTTCAGTCCTTATTATTTTTGAGGATTCTCATGCCTGTTATCAGCCATGACTTGCCCACATCTTGTCCTTTGCTTGCCAGTCCAGTCCACCACTTCTTCACTTGACTGTGGGTCACCATCTGACTCATTTTTCCTATTTTAGAGCTTTCATTACCAGGTTGGTTGAAAACATTCATTTTGCCTTCAACAAGAGGAGTCTGAACTACTTTTTCTAATACTAATACTGTTACATATGTAAAAGTTTCTATTGAAATTCAGATACACAGGAAGTTGAAGGGATTTTGAAATGCATCACTAGTAAAGCAATTTGGTTACAAAAAGAGAATGGAAAAGGGGTAGCAATAGGTGTTATTTTTTTTTCCACAGCTCTCAACTTTGTCTACTTTTATTATCTAACTACAAATTTACTTGGAAATTTTTGGAGCAGTCTGTGTTGAGAGCAGGACTATGTAATTTGTAGAAAGAAACACAATATTAGTTGCATTTCTTTTTTTTATATGAAAAAGTGTTTTAACTCAAAACTTAAAACAGAGTCTGGGTGATTAGGAAGTCACAATGAACCTCTTCCCAATACTCTTATTTGGAAGTGATATCAGCATTCCTGCTTCAGGATACAGAGGAATCATTCCAGTATTTTGATAAAATAATGTCCTTTACCTACAAAAGATACAGAAATATATTGTATCTACCTGATATGTTATTTCATCAGAGTTTGCAGACGCTGAATGGGGTGTATGGCTCACCAGTATGACTTGCTGTGAGCCTGACCCACTTTGGCTAGCAAGACTGGAATCTGTGAGTATAGCAGGGAACTGCTGACCCTGTCGGGAGAAGAAAAAAAAAAAGAATAACTACATTTAAACAACTAACTGTAGATCTGTAAATTATTTTTACACCTCAAAAATACTTTATTTTTTCCTTGCAAAATACCATTCCAGAATCCTATCTGAACAAATGCCACTGTTTTCTCTTATCCTTTCATCTAAGTCTAACAATTTAAGGGTAACAACAACTGGAAGTCTGTAAGAGTAGAGATTCATTTCTGATTAATTTTTCCCAGCACTGCATCAACTGCTGAATGTTTGTCTTCCCTTTATCTCTCCAGCTGGTACTTTCCTTAACCCATATACTCTGCTTTCCTGTATAGTCTTCCCACAATATTTTCCTTTTTTAAAATTTTTTCATTAAATCTGATTTCAAACCACATAAAATCAAGGCACAAAATTACTACTTAAGATATAAGATTGCTAATATGATACTACTACTTCTATTTCTACGTTACTGCAAAAGACTTTTCAATTTCCCCAGGGGATAAAGTATCTTAATTTACTACCTGTCTATTCATCATGATTTCTATACCACAGACTGTGTTTTCATAGTGCCCAAAACAATGTTTTGTTTTTATTTATGCCTGCCTTAACATTAGGCACAGTGTCTTATTAATAAATACCAACACTCCCAAACGTATTAGCTTACATTATTACAAAGTCTGAAATGAAACAACAAGTTACTTTGTGATGCCAGAAATCACAAATGTGTCATAAATCCATTTAAGAAGTCTTTTCTTTCCCTCCCCACAGCAAAACTGCAGAGGGAAGCATATAGTCATCCTCATATACTTTGCTTCACCAGGTTTAAATCACACCATATGATAGACAATCTCATTCATATATATTTACTCATTGTAATTCAGGTCAAAAAGTAAGTAAAAATCAATCTAAGCTATTTAAGCTAAGAAAGTAGAAGAAACAGCCCAAGTTTTCAGATGTAAAATCTATGCTGAAATGCCAACGACACAATGACCCTTAATTTTCACTTTTCAGTCTTCTATAATTATTTGATTTTTTTCCTTCTCCCCACTCCATACATTTTATTTGCCAATACATTTCTGGATCTTGATGACACCACAAAAGTCTTAAATTATACTAAAAATTAATCTAATTCTAAAGCTACTAGGGAGATTATAGTCCATAAGCACTATTCTTATAAGATTTCTTATAATGCTACCTGTTATTAAAGTAGTCAATTTAGTTTAAATTCCATCCTTATTTGCTGCAAAAGAAACTGTTGCAATTGCTCCTCAACTCTCATGTTCACAAGGAGGAAAAGAAAAATTTACCGTAATAAACAAGTTTAGGAATACTAAGCTGTATTACTGAATAGTAATGATGAAGTACACAGTTTAGTTTATCACTAAAATTTGATCTCAAACATTTGAAACAGCAGAACCAATCTGTTCACTGAAAAAAAACACCCTGCAAAATTTACCTGTATTTCTGTTTAAATAGTTTATGCTTCTAGATGCCAGCGTGTACACAATTGACAGAAAGAGGGAAAGTTAACCAAATTTTCAGATACTATGTATTTATAGGACAAAATTATTTTCTAAGAAAAATCTCCAACTCCTGCCCTGTAAAACAGTAACATAAACGGATCTGTCAGTTCAGAAAAGCATTTCTTACCTGTGAAGTGATATTAAGTGTAACTGCATCAAGACCACCTGACAACATTCCCTGAGTATCAGCAAGAGTCAAGGTGACACTACCATCTCCTCCAACTCCTGATGAAGACATTACCAAATTCTGGGCAGAAACTGTAGATTGAGATATGGGTGTTGTTGAAGGAAGGTTTGTTCCACCTGTTGTACTAAGTTCTGAAAAAATGCAAAACAGTAAAAATAATAAACTGTTATACATAAACTCCCAGCTGTGAAGTTGTTTTAATTGAACTTAATTTCTCATTTGCTAGGCCTTTCTGTTTTGGAAGCAAATAAATTGGTGAAACAGCTGATCACATGTCAAAGTCAGAATCAGATGATAAAATTGGAAAAACTACATCTAAATGTAGCTTGATGGACATTATACTGCAAAGCAATAACTCTGTAAAACAGGACATGGGAAATGACTCATTGCTGAAAAGACACCTGAAGATTTTAGATATGTCTTCTTGTTTTCTTTTTTTTTTTTAGTATGTGGAGTAAAGTTCATTTAAATTGGCATAACAATTTAAAGCTAGTGAGAAAACACACAAAGCCATGCAGTTCCTGAATCATAATGTGTAAGATTATACTATTTTGTATTTAGTTACCTGTTCTAATATTTATTTATATAGTATTATAATTAATATATTATAAATAATATGTATATATATAAACAATACTTGTTCTAATAATATTTTAACAAAATGTTATTATTTTTAATTAGAAAAATCACTGTATGCATACCTGGAGCATTTAGTGAAGTGCCCTGAGAAAGAAGCTGGTCGTTGCTTATAGTTAATGTAGCACCTGAAGTCTGACTGTTGATGGTTGGCGCTGTCAGCCTTAAGCCATTATTCAGATCACTGCTTCCAGAATTATGCTGAATAAGATCTTGGCCTGAATAGAAATTAGTCCTGTTATAACTGGAAATGTCTCAATGTTATTCTGTTACTGTACTTAGAATTATAAACAAGTCATCATAAAATAATAAAAGGAGCAAATACAACCAAAATACAAATGTAATTTCTACACATGCAGATTTTTATGCAGAGGCTGGGCAAGTTTTTAATATAGTTGTGATTATGCATACCTAGATATTAACATATAGAGAAATACCTGAGATTATTAATATTTAGACAAATATTGAACTTACTTATCTAGATTCAAGGAACCAACTTTATGAAACTACAAAAATCTAGCAAAATAAAGGCTAATGGTTAAAAATGTGATTTTTTTTCACCCTACTATATGGATAATGAATTGCAATTAACCTGTCCTCTTTTGGAGAAACGTCATATGCTGTTACTTTTGTGGAACGGTCAACATAAAGAAACTGAAAACAGATTCTCTCAGTTGTTGGACACATACTCCATTTTTCTTAGATGAGTGAACATCCATTAACAAGCAGAAAAACAGAGGTGGGGGACCCTGACACCTTAACACAGACATTATTGTCATGACACATAAAAACACTGAACACGTTATAAAAAATGGAAAAAGAGATAAATTAATAAAGAAGAAAAAAGAAAGAGAAGACCACTAAATTTTATACTGAATCAATCAAATAAATGCTATGATACAAAATATAAACTGTCTTTGGGGAAATAGGAAGATATTTATATTGTATATAGGATCAGTCTATTAGAGGCAGTAAGAAAGTCAGTCTAATTTATTCAGAGACTTGAAGTATTAATTACTTATTATAAAGACTGTATACCTCAAAGAATGATCAGAATATCTATTAGAACACTGTTCCACAGGCATTTAAAGAAAACTAGATTATAAAAGCTCATCACCAGTGCCTGCCCTGCTTGTTCCCGTCCCAGTACTACCCAGGAGTTGAACTGCCCCAAGTGAAGGGGTAGGTACAGCAAGGAAATAAGAACTGGTTATATGGGCTTTGCCACTGAGATAAACATCTGCTGACTCAAGGCTATGAATAAACAGGGAACCAACCTAACATGACTCCTCAAAGCAAATGTATTTGGTTCTCAAAAGCAGATTCGTGGAATATCTTTTAAAGCTGATGAATATAGAAAATACAACCTTGGGAAAGCTGTGGGCTGTGAAAATACCCTCAAAATGCTACTGTAATATTAACTTAGAAATGCTACTTTATAAAATGGAGATCTGGTACCATTAAAGATCATTAAAAGTACCAACCAGATATTGTAAGAGTGATTTCTTGAGGACTTCCTGATGAGCTTGTAGTAGTAGAACCTGAAGCATGAGCTAGAACTTGACTCAAACTGGAATTATTTATAGTCAACATTATCTCATGTTGTCCATTTGAAGATGATACCATACCCTGTGAAGTCATGACCTGAGAGATGTCCTGTGTACCTAAATATAAGTAGAACAAAAAAAATTCATGAAGATCCTTTCTTTATAATAGACACAGCTTTTTAAAGCAATTAATACATTATTTTCTGAACTACTATAAAAGATGTAGCCACAGTATGATGCTAGAACTTCTACTCTAAAGAAACAATTATTTTCATATCAAATTTACTCTTCTGCAGGTTAAGACCTTCAGAACAAAGATTTTCTATTTTTCTAAAAACTATAAACGTTCTTCAATATTTTCTGAAAAAATATATTTAAAAAGGTTACACAAAGTTCTATTATATTAAAAAATGGTAACACAAAGTTGTAAAATTCGCTGAAGATGCTGTATGCACATTTTATTAAATGAGGTATTTGATGAGGGGGGCTGGGGGCAGGATTTTCTCACTGTGGGTAGTAGCATAACTAAAACTAAGAAATTCAAAGCACAATACAATTACTGACACTGCTTACCGCTAGCGTTGGTTGTCAACACAGATTCTTGATCAGATAAGGAACCTATTGTCATATTAGCAGATGATGTTACTGTGGGCTGCAAAGACAAGCCTGATATAGGCTGAATAACTACATTAGCTGGCACTGCATTTTCTGTTGCCTGGAGGGAGGGATTCTGTGGAGCCATATTGGGATCTCCAGTTAGCTGCTGAGCAAGTAAATTGCTCTGCTGTAACGTCTGCTGTAGAATACTTGGATCGATCTGAAAAGCAAGTGATCAGTCTGAAGTGAACAAATGCAGATTATGGGAATATTTTTAACATAAGAATTCATATTCATTGCCCATGTATATATAAAATGTATATAAATGTATATAAAATATTTACACTTTATAATTAACAATTTTGAACTTAAATTTAAAGTGTCTGTATATAGCCAGTCTCCAAAGTCACTAAGTAAGCAGTCTATTAAGCTTCACCTGTAGATTTGTCCCTCACTTCCCTCAGCAAAATGTTTGGGAACCCATGATTGTAGTTATATATGAGCATTCTGGGCACCACCTACCCATGCTGTACTATCCTACTGTTGCATGTAGTGCTTATCACTATCTTCAGGTCTTTGAAAGTGAAAAGGCATGGAGCAGAGAGAATACTGATATCAGAAATTATCTTTTTTTTTCAGCTCCTAGGGCTCATTAAGGTCCCAGTTCACAGTCAAACAGCTGTTCTTGAGACTTAAAAGACAGACATTTTACTCTTTAGAGATGATTGGTGATTGAGGAAAACAAAACTAAACTATAGCTTTCTTTGTTTTACCCAAAAACTTCTTGAGTAAAGAACCTCTGAGCAGCCCAATGCAACTCTGAAGACGTCCCTTCCCTGACTGTGGGGTTGGACCTGGTGACCTCCAGAGGTCTCCTCCAACCTCAGTAGTTCTATGAAACTAATCAAACACAACCAAGACAATGAAAATCATTCTTTTACATAATTTCAAATACAAATTTTTATCGTATTTTTATTTTTTTATCTCACCTTTTTTTGTCATGCATTTTACACGCTCAATGGGAATTTAAGTTGTGAATCCAAATATTAGAAGCTTGCCAAATAACACAGGTGTCTTATGTTAAGGAAAATAACATTCTGTGCAATAATTTGGGTTTATTTCTAAAGAGGGGCTTGTTATGGGGGGGATGGGTGGGGAGCCTAAAATGCTTTTGGAGTAAAAAGACAAAATGTAATTAAAAGAAAAAAAACTCATATTTTAAAGCAATCTGTAAAAATCCTAGAGGGGTGAAAAACCCTGAAAAGTTGAAAAAGAAAGAAACCAAACCAGAAAAAACAAACAAACAAACCACTGTATGGCTATTCTTCAAGTCTTCTAACTTATATAGCATGGCACTGCTGTATGCCTCACTTGACTCAAGGGATCTCTTTAAGAATTATCTATGCTTCTTAAACTTCCTTCAGCCCTTAAAGTGGGTCTATAAAATTAAAAGGAAGAAACTGTGAGCAACCTACCTGTAATGTTATGTTGTTAATACTGGTGGCATCTATTCCAGAAATTTGAACATTTTGTCCAACCAGATTGGCAGCAAGTTGTAACTGTATTCCTTCAAGAGTGGCCAAGCTACCATCTGTCAAGGACACAGTTAAGTCACCTCCAGCTACCAAAGAAAACAGTTATATTATAATGTTTTTCTTTATCATTACTGACTGCCTCTTTTAGCCTACTTTTATAAATTAAATCAATACAAAAGCTATACACACACACACACACACAATTTATGCCAAGAAAAGTAATTTTAAGTAGATGATTGCCTATTTTAAAGCTTCATAAACTCTATGTAATTTAAGGATTATAATTAGCATCTTACAAAACAATAACCACTCCAGAGTAGCTTTAGAAACCTGGAGAAATTTGTATAAATTTCCTTGAAGAGTGTGCCATGTGTAAATACTAGAAGCACTCACACATGCTATGTATATTCTGATTCTGAACATACACATGAAAGATACTGCCACATTTTTGCACAGCACA
Source organism: Athene cunicularia (assembly GCF_003259725.1). Classification (NCBI taxonomy): domain Eukaryota; kingdom Metazoa; phylum Chordata; class Aves; order Strigiformes; family Strigidae; genus Athene; species Athene cunicularia. The sequence continues at coordinate 90,097,532 of NW_020799095.1, forward strand.
AACAAGAAGGTATCAAAGTTCATCCTATGTACTCAGATGGGTGGAAATAAAGGTATATTAGCATTTGAATTCCAAAAATCTTTAGAACTTAGAAAGCTCCTCATTTCAAAAGCTGAATAGACCATCTCTACATCTTGAGGCACTATAAGGGAAAAGTCACTTTGTGTTTGACGTACCTTCTCCAAACAACTTCAGGATGATCAACCAGTTTCCTTTGGTTGATGCTTCAAAAACATCTATATAATCTTCCCCTCTCCAAAATCCTTTAGTATAATAAATCTGCTTTACAATGCACCCAAGAAATACCTGCTCAGGGCAAAACCCATACCACTGATCTTGATTTAAGAAGGTTCCCACCCCTTTCTAGGACATCTGAATATGCTAAAGGCTCCTCCTTACTGGCTTCACTCAAAAATCCGAGCAAACATCAGACGGTTTTTAATCACAAATTTATCAATAACTGTGCCTGTCAAACAACATTTACCAGTATCTTCCAAACAACCAACAGTTTATTGGGTTTAGACAACAGGTTAGGTCAAATCAGATATGCTGGAATGGCTACAGTTAAATACAAGACTGATACATTACTGTGAATGTGCAGGCATACCTTCAAAAATCACAGACATGTACTGAAAAAGTGCCAAACAAAATCAAAGTCTCCCTTTCAGACGTGTCAGACAGACAGTCCAAGACCGGTAATTTAAGTAGTAAATTTATCAGTACCAGGGAACACTTCCAGACACCTGAACACTATTTGCCTCTCAAAACCATCCCTCTCCCAACTTTGACTAAGGACAGCTAGCACTTAAACAAACAATTCCTGAATGCAATTTAGAAATTAGCGAGAATCATTCTCAAATGGTCATTTTCTTGCCACATGAAGCATGTGGAGTATACTGTGCCAGTTGGCCTCAAAGAACAGTCTGTGGCACATTTAATGAGCTAATGCAGCTGTAGTCACTGTCAATTGTTAAGACTTCATATCCTAGGTGTTTAATTACTTAACATACACGCTGACAGTAGCAGTCTTTTGTATCGCTAAAGTGTTTTCTGGTTGGTTTCTTGGGGGTGTTTTATTTTAGACTATTAACTACACACATACAGCAGAGCATGTGCACTGAAAACACAGTCTTCATTATTCATGTAAATAGTGTAGACAAACTCTTCTTTGCAAAGTACGTCTTATGGAATGGAAAGCTTACAAAATAACTGGTTTGCTTCTCTCTTTTTTAAGAGAGGGCAACAGAGTATTACCAAAAAGAATGCAAGTACTCCATCTACTTGTTATCCGTATTTTCTTCTTTTCTGCAGTGTAACGCCACAGCAGAACTGAAGAGATCTTTCTAGGTGAATTGCATACATGTTCCCCTTCATTCTTAAATAAATTTCCATTTATGTCACCACCATGCATTGAATCATGAATTCAGTACAACTCTTACCTGTTTGGAAGTAGTGTTTGGCATAATTTTCTGAAACTAATAAAAAGCAAAGTTCAGCACTTGATCTCAACACCACCACCAAAAAGCCATCCATCTTTACCTGACACTGAAGCAGGCAGGATAGCCTGGCCCACAAGTCCTTGCTGAAGTAAATTTTGATCAAACTGACTCGTCAAAACGGAGTTATTCATGATGAAAACATTAGGATCTGTTGAGGATGAATTAAGAAGACTGACTGGTTGTAGTCCCTCAGCTGAAGTACGGGCAACAGGCTTCCTAACTTTTTTTGTCTCTGGTTTGTAATGACACTGTATGTGGGTTTTTCTGCGCCCTGAAGTACGAAACCGTAAATCACAGTGTGGACATTTAAAGGGCTTTGCTCCTGTATGCAGACGCATGTGGACTTTTAGACTCCCTTTTGTAGAAAAAGAATTACTGCATACATGACAACTGAAGAGCTTCTGGCCTGGAAAAGTTTCAAAAACAGAAAGATAAGTGATAAAATCTCTAAAAATCAACAGCATTGTACCAACAATTTAAAAAAATACAGATTCTAAACTAATTTGAACAAAATAAATTTGAAGTAACTAGCCTTTTTCTTTGTAATTTTGGCTGTTTTTCAAATGAATTAAGAATCTCAGTGAAGGGTATCTTAATTTTTTCCTTTTTCTAAAACTCAGTATGCTGTTAAAACTTGATGACAAATCTTACTTGGTCACATTGATGCCTCTGTCCTCCTCATCATCTCACCTTCCTGACTAATGAAGCTGTTTCAACTACACAGCTCATAAAAGTGGAGAATTAAGTTTAATCTCGACCTCTTCAGCATTTGGATTCTCCTTATTTAACCACATATTTCCATTTTAATTCCAGCAGCTTTATTCTTCAGTTTTAGACTCTGCCTCAATACTGACTAGTATCAATGGATTACAAATAGGAAATTAATAAAATTCATAAGCAAGATAATATTCTAAAACAAAATACCAATCATGTCAAAGTAATCTAGAAATACATAAATCTGGTCTATACACATACAGGCCTCTTTCTCTGCTCTCATATTAGATTGCACAACATTTGAAAAAAATCCTTGGTCTCAAGTGGAATTTTTAATGTACTACAAATAACAGCAATTAACTATAGAGTTCATTTCATTAACCATATACACAATTGTACAATTGCGCAGGGACATCTTCAACTACATCAGGTTGCTCAAAGCCCCGTCCAACCTGGCCTTGAACACTGCCAGGGAGGGAGCAGACACAACCTCTCTGGGCAACCTGCTCCAGTGTTTCACCACCCCCACAAGAAAGATTTTCTTCCTTATGTCTAATCTAAATCTACCCTCTTACAGTTTAAAGCCGTTACCCCTCGTCCTATCCCTACACTCCCTGAGAGAGTCCCTTCCCACCTTTCCTGTAGGCCCCCTTTAAGTACTGGAAGGCTACATAAGGTCTCCCAGGAGCCTTCTCTAGGCTGAACAACCCCAACTCTCTCAGCCTGTCCTCTTAAGGGAGATGCTCCAGACTCCTGATCATCTTCATGGCCTCTGGACCCACTCAAGCAGGTCCGTGTCTTTCTTACACTGAGGGCCCCAGAGCTGGACACAGCACTGAAGGTGAGATCTAACAAGAGCAGAACAGAGGGGGAAAATCACCTCCCTTGACCTACTGGCCACACTTCCCTTGATGCAGCCCAAAACAGAGTTGGCTTTTTGGGCTGAGTGCACATTGCTGGCTCAGTTTTCATCCACTAATACCCCCAAGTCCTTCTCCACAGGCCTGCTCTCAATCCACTGTCCTTTCACTAAAAATAGTTATAAAAATGAAAACAAAAGGTAGTATTATATAGACAAATTTTCATAAGACTGGAAGTCAGCAAGGGAGTTCTTTAAGCACCCAAGGACCCAAGTTGGTCAATACTGTAATACAGATAATGTGGAAGAGGGGATGAACAACAGGTTGGAAAAATCTGTTAAAATTACACAGTTCTGTTACAAAGTTTTGGTTTATATTATTAAAAAGTGTAAAATCATCAAAAGTTTGTAAAAAGAAAGATGAAGAACAATTTCTCATTGTTTCTCAAACAAAAGAACGAGTGGGCTTAGGAACAAAATCATCAGATGGCACACTGAAAACCGAATTTGCAACAGGAAATTTATTGCTACTGGATGAACTGAAGGGCATTTATTTTTACCCATTTTTTCTGGGTTCAAAAAACAACTGGATAAAACTAATGTAAAATATTCTATTAAAGGTAGTGAGCAAAAAGATACAATCTCTAGTTCAGTGTCCCACAACTTGCAAACTTCTTGAACCTGGAGGAACATCATCAAATCTCTACTTTGTTCTCCTCATTATCCTTAGCATCTGCTACTGTCTGAGACAAGATACTAATCTACATAGATCTGGTGTAACACAAGAGCGTAGTATTTCTTACTAAACAGCAGTAGAAAGTACAAATACACTGAATTGGAATGGGAGCTTCCATCATCAAACTAATTATATAATTACAGCATTAAAAGCATTCTTTTTTTTTTTTTCCACGTTTGAAAAAGCTTATAACGCACCTTTGCAAAACTGTAGCCAGTTTTAAAAATTATTTAATTTAGGACGGGGTTTAGTACAGAAGTTCAGTGGTAAGAAGAAGAAAGTAAGTATGAAAGATGTAAAGAGGTTTTTCTTGCATTTACACAAAACTGGGGTTGAAAAATACTACTATTAAAATCCCTCAGGAATACAAAGAAACTACTGTAGAAACCTAAATATTAGAGAAATTAGGTTTATATTCAACTTCCATGATTCAAATAGCTGAACGGTCAAATTTTTTGTACTCTTGTTTTTCTTTTTAACTGTCAGCACAAACATTAACTTTTTTTTTCTTTAACTTAATTTTATAAAATCCTCCAACTTCACCCTCTTGCTCAGGAAAATCATTTAGCATTGAAATGCTACAGCAGATCTGAAATTAAAATATTAGATACACACATAGTTTTTCCATGAGCTAAGACTATGACTGCTTTACAAGCCTACTAATACATAGCAGGCTGTAATAATATGGTTTATTCGAAATACCATATCATTCGATGATGCCATAAGTACCAAATTTCACTTCGCACTGTCATTCAAAAGTAGAGATTTGATGATGTTCCTCCAGATCATAGTGAAACATGCCATTCCTTGAAAAATCTGTAGTTAAAACAGCCATTCAAGAAAGCAACTAGTTTCTAAACAAAGACATTAAAAATCTTACTGACCTGTGTGTGTTTTAACATGACAATCCAGAGTGGATTTTACAGTGAAACTTTTTCCACATTCTTCACACTTATACGGCTTCTCTCCAGTATGGATACGAACATGCCTAATATTTCCAGAATACATGTATACGTGAATTTCTACTTTTATGTCCGTAGAAATATTTATGCTGTATCTTAATAATTTTAGAATTAATTGCATACTTATATTAATATTAAACAGAACTAGTAAAACTGATTTTTACATGTTTTTAATATGCAAGTCCTATAGCAAGAAAAAAAAATTCTAAAACTTCATAATGATCATTTTAATGCTGCTAGAAAAGAAATATGAAAAGGCTGGTTTAGTCATATTCAGAATATATAACATTTTGACACATATTTTTAAACCATACTGAAAAGAGTAACGTATGTAAGTATGAGTCAAACTTTAGCTTAGGCATAAAAATGTTATATGAAACTGTTACTGCTAAGTTTTTGGAAACTGAAAATACGCAAAACACTTCTATTCCTTACCTGACTAAATCACTGGGTTTTTTAAAGCTTTTGGGGCAATAACTACAACAGTTGGCATATTTGGGCTCTGCTTCCAGTTCTGCTTGCTTATCTTTGATTTCACTAATTCTGTCTTTCTCTGCAGCAGATTGGACAAGAACTTTTTCTGAGACAGTAGCACTTTCTCGAGGTCTAATCTTTGCCAGTTCTGCTGTTTCTTCTTCTGTGAAAGTTATGACACCAGGACGAGATTTTCTGGAAGTTCTCTCAGAGTTTTCATCATCGTCTTCAACACATGCAACTATTTTAAAAAAACCCAAAACAAAAAAAAACCACATCTGCTCAGTTTAATCGGTCAGCTGAAATTACAAAAATAGCTACTCATGTCTATACTTCTTTTAAATAAAGCTGGATTTATAATTCTTATTTTTACAATAATTAAATATAGGTATACGTAATTTAGGACAAAAATTGTTCTACTTCAGTGACACACTAAAATAACTATGTAACATACAATACCTTAAATATACTGGACAGACCCCTCGAAAATTGGTTTCTTTAAACAATTCAGATAACAGAGCAACATCAGTGGCTCTTGACATTAGAGACTGTTCATGCTGAAAGGCTAATTTGTAACATTACTGTTATAGCATTCATGTAATCCACTGAAACATCTGTACTTCTTATGGAGTAAGGACTGTAAGAGTAAAAATGAAATAATTTACCTCCCCCTCCTGCTTCTGTAGCTGCTGCTACAGCTGAGGAGACTGCCTGATGTTTTTTCATATGTTTTTTGCAGTGAACAGTTGTTCGAAAGCTTTCATCACAGAATGGGCACTTGTAAGGCTTCATGCTCATGTGAGTTGCCATGTGCCTGGTAAGGCTGCCATTAGTTGTGAAGGAGGTATTGCAAATGCTACAGCTGAATGCTTTAACTCCTTAAAGTAACAGAAACAAATAAGTAGCAAGCCATTTGTTTAAGTTTAGTTATGAGGACATTTACAAAACCCAAATGTGAGTTAAGATAACATAGAGCTGGTATACTCTGTTACCTGTATGAGTCTTTTCATGTGACTTAAGAACTCCTGAGGAAACAAAGCCACGGCCACAGAGCTGGCATTTATAAGGTTTCTCACCAGTATGTGATCGTACATGTTGTTTCAAATGGCTGGATTTCTTAAAGCCCTTGTTGCAATATTCACATCTATTAGAAGAAAATTGTTTTCATTAATTGCATGTAATTACGAGCCATAAAAGATTCAGGAAATTCTGCAACAGAACCTAAAAGCATAACAAACCTATACGAACGCCTGCTTTGATCTTCATTATCCTCAAGAAAATGAGGCCGTTGGGTATGCAATTCAAGTTCTTGTGACGACTGATCTTGGATCAAGCGAGTAGTCTAGAAATCAAAGCCTCAAGTAAATTTCAATAAACAATACTGAAATAAAATCACACAAACAGGCAAGAGAAAATTACAGCATTTACAGTCAACACAAGTAATCAAATATATGCTTTCAAAAATTTCCGAGAAGAAATTAAGAGTGTAATACAATACCTCACTCTTTCATAGTGAGAAGAAAAGCAGCAAAATGTGTACCTGCTGAATGGGAATACACAACGTGGTGCACTTACACCTCCCTGTGAATCTTGTGAATCTTGTGACAAAAACATGTCTAAAGTCTTGTAGATTTTTCTGGTGTTTGAGGGGTTAAATTTAACACTAACTCAACTATGTCAAACAGTATGAGCCCCACACTGACTAGCAAAATGCACAGTGGTGCTTGACAGACTTCACTACTTTCTGAACAGATTTTTCCTCTAAGCAAAAACCACCACAGAATAATCCTTGAGAATGACAGCATGTTTTAAGATCTGAAGACAAGAAAACTCCAAAGCCTGTAGGCTGAAACTACTCAAACTCTTCCAATCCTAAAACCCACCTCAGTTCTCTGACTGACATTTGCCCTTTGCAAACACGCATGAAGGGACAATAATTCATGCAGCTCATTATGGTAGACACATTACTACCGATGGTCTTCATTCTAAGTACTGATACCACCATAAAAAGTTATATTTAAACTGTCAGCAATTGAGATCTTTTACAAATTTGACCAGATGAGAAACACAAAAGAACATCATACATTACAATATGCAATCTCCATGAATGATCATGACACATTTGTAATGTCATTTTTATTGCTTGATCAGATCTGTATCTATAGAAATTGAAAAAATAAGGACAGAATATAGTGCAATAATGTATAACTATTTTATAACATTAGGTACTTTTCTTTGGTTTAGACTTACAATCCAACCTTACAGCACTATATTATTTTTTAAGCCTAGAGCATCAAAACTTACAATTTTTTTTTCCCCCCAGAAACATGTAGCCAGGTCACTTACCCTCCCCTTGCCCTTTTATTTTCCAGTTGTTAAACACAAACATGCAAGAAAAAAAAAATAATGACATTTTTCTGACTTCTCAGTCCACCTAATCACCAATAAAATAGTTCAAAGAAACTCAGCACTGAACACAGAATCATTATCTCTGCCTTCTAGCAGTACTTACTACGTTAATAGTGTCTGTACTTGGAACCTGAAGAAGGGCTGGTGGATGGTAACTTGTTGAAAGAGCCTGAGATTCAAGTGTGCTTGAATCCTGCAGCTGCTGTACAGCTGGAAATTGAGTCTGTTGATTGTAGCTGTCATTCACTGCAAAACCTGCCGAAAATTGAACAGTCACAAACATGGAAAGTGCACTGAAATGGGACTTTGAATAACACCACACTATTTTGAAGACTATCTTCAAAAGAGATTAAGTAGTATTACCATATAGTAATACTCATTTTATACTCTTCACTGTTGAAAACCAAAATACACAAATGTTTCTGGCATCTAGGTAACATGCATAATAGGGTTACTTACCATTAGCTGGAATTCTATTGGAAAATCTCCTCCACAGAAAAACACTGTTTGAAGTTTCTTCAGGGTGCCACAATTACCTTAGAGCCATTGAAATTTTGAATTTCTTGTATGTAAGCATGCATGTGTCAAACAGGTTGACCCATCTCCCTTTATCCACGTTGGTACCACGCTCCCTTAACTACACTGGAAGCCGATCACAAGGATGCAAAGCTCAGTGGGGAGGATGGCGGGTGAGTGGAGGAGATGACCCAATAGGAGAACTCCAGTTTCTGATAAAGTAACCCCATTTTCTCCTACTTTGGATCTCCTCCACATATTCCCACTCTTTAGATAATAGTAAAGTAGAGCCTCTCAAAGGCAAACTGCAAAGTAAAAAATAAACATATTTTTATTCACATTTCCAGTATAAAGACCTGCAATTTGTATTCAGTTTTGTTCTTCTGAAATATCAGATCTCAATCACCTCCTTTTCTAAATGAATGAATGAAATGATAGAATCAGTGATTCAGAGCCAGGGAAGTATAGCTCATTGCAGGGTTTTTTAATGCTATTAGAGATGTCCTTTTATCAACTCCTCTAAGCCCTAATACTTCTAACAGGAAAAAAAAAATTTAAAAATCAATGTTATTTGGAAAAAAAAATGAAACCACAAGTATCAGTAATTAAGGTAAGGACAGCAATTTTACTATTTCCGTGCAGTTTGCCTTTAGTGGACAAAAAGGGTGAAGATTATGAAAACAGGGTAGAAACAAATCCACATCAGATGTTCACAGCATCAAAGGCCAAAAAGCAATGCTTAAAGAATGTCTTGAATTACATTATATCAAAAACTGGGATGCGTTAAGTTTAAGTAGAAATTTTCCTAAAGACACTTTTCACAGTAGAAGAATACTGTTAGCCATATAGGAAAAAAAAAAAAAATCTACTTGTATGCTATTTCTTACAGCACAGAATGAAAACTAACAAATGCAAACAAATCTTGAAAGCTTCATTAGTCAGGTTGTAATTTATCAACAAACCTAATGCTGCAACTTGTATATTAATTTCTCTCCTAGAACTACCAAGATTACAAGAAAAAAAGATTCAACAACTTGAACTTGCACCTCAATTACTCTTAGTGAAATGAGTAATAAGTAGCCTGAAGAACAGCGATGCAAAGCTTTATGGTGGTAAGAGGGCTGCTAATTCAAATACATTTTAAAAGCACCTTTATGGAAAAATGGTATTCTGACTACACTTGATGAGAACATAAAAAATCAAGCCTCAAGAAACTGAAGCAAAAGTGATGTCACTTCCATACCCTACATAAAAAAAAAAAAAAAAAAAAAAGGAAATGACTATTAAATGTACAAAGAAACAGCTATCTAAAAGAACTGAAACTTTCTTTAATTGAAAAGTAATTTTTACTAGCTAAGAACAGGAAAAGAAATTATTGTACCATGACCTATTTCACTTCACAGCTTTAATAAAAACAAGTATCGACATGCTGAAAAATTTCCCAGGATCATGCCACAAAGTGCTCAGGAAGAACAGTTCTGAATTTAGAGATATTTTGGGACAAACTGAAGAAAGAAATACGACTTCTGAAAGTAGTTCTGGAATAAATGTAAACCAATGCCATAACAAGACTATACATGATGCAAATCCATTTTGATCAATACCTAGTATGAAGGTAAATTTCTACTCAAAATTTTAGAAAGATCTGACAATTTTGAGCATGCTAAAGACATTTGCTAACACCATACTATTTCTACAGAACAGTATTAAAAAAAAACCCACAACACCAAACACCAGAGACCAGACATTCAGTCTGAGAAAGAGACAGAATTAAATTCCAGAACACATTTTCTACTTGTTTTCATCATTATATATTGTTTTCCACAAGCTTCTACTTAATCTTCAAAGAACAGAGAGCATCTTAAGCTCTGTATAATAAGGAGAGTCTCTTATTACTTACTACTCTTAAACTGTCATTAGATTTTGTGTTATTTCAGTACAAGTAATCATTTGCATTGCTTGTGGTTTTTTGGCTTTAGGACATAACCTATTCTCTTCTAGCTTATCAAAACATACTGAAAAAAACAGAGGACTCTGGAAATCGGTTTACTAGTGAAAAGATGTCTGACACATGAGAATGAGAAAACAACAGTATGATAGTTCATAGCAAATACAGTATTTTAGCTTAGACAAAACTTGAAGTCTTTACTGACAGATCATTTGAATTCTAACATTACAAACACATCTACATGCACATGTGGATCTCAGTAGGGGTCAGTGCCTAGCAATTAAATGTTCTGCAGGTTTGCTTCCTAGGTAACTTTTGGAACCAGATGAACAGTACTGACTGGAATCAATGTGTAAGTAGGTACTGAAAGAATTGGAATTCCGAGTCTTGAGAATTCTCAGGAAAGCAAAACAGCAGTCTGGTAGCAAGGCCATATTTGCATGGGCTACAGAATAACAGTATTTGGACTTTTTTCAAGATCACTCTCCTATCACCACTAATTGAATTATTAACATTCAACCATGCTTACAGGAAGACTTTAAAGGAAGAAAAGGTATATGAATCTACATGAAAACACATTTCATGACAGATGATATTAAATAACCAAAGACATTTTCTGATAAAAGATCCATTCGGTTGTTCTGATCACCCTAAAAAGTCTTGAAATGAAGACGCCTGAATATGTAAACTACAAAGAATGCTGAAGTCCTTTTTCTCAGTCTTCAAATCTAGCTCAGAAGAATAACAGATTATGATACAGCAGTACCCTCGTAAGATCTGCACTTCTTTACACGTCTGAACATATCAAGAAGAAAATCTATCTGAACCAACCAAAAATTCTGTGGAAGTATTACAAACAAACCTGAAAGAATAAACAAAGTTCTGATAAGGCCTGTGAAGACCTAGAGATCAGCCTCTTCTGTCTGAAATGCAAAGATTTCCTTCTTTTCTTAAAAAAAGGAAAAAGAAAAATAAAAAAACCTATCAAAGATTTTTTTTAAAACTCCTACATTGTTTTATTAATAAACACTGAGCCAAAATATTTTAACATTACAGTCTATGAATATCAAAGATAAAAAAGACATAGTGTTTTAGGCTTGAATGTTTTGCCTAGCTGATAGGAAAAAGAAATTAGGAGCATGAAGCACAGATGCAGACATAGGGAGAGGGTCGACCAATTTAACGCATGCATCCGCGCAAATGCTTACCTACCTGAAATTCAAAAATTTTGAAGGGCTCCAGGATCTTCAAGGAAACTTCAAAGAGTTGGGAATCTGTGGATGAGATTCCAAGTAGAATAGGAGACATCTTATACAAATGAGACTTTTAAAAAACCACACTACAGTTCTCATTCTCTGTACCAATTCTATAATGTACCGATGATCAGCCTAGATTTCTGATGATGAAAGAATTGTTTTGTGAGATCTACAAGGGTCTCCCTCCGCCCCAAGAAATCACTCAGCATTCAATATTTATTTAATGGAGAAGATACACATACATAGAAACAGAAGTCTAAATAAGACAACAAAATGAGGTTTACTATTGGATTTTCAAATTCAAAGGAGCTGTAAAAATCCAAACAAAAAGCACCACCACTTTTGAGAGTAACACAGAGTGAAAGATTGCACTTTTTTTTCTGTAGTCTCTTTTCATTCATTTGGAAAACTGTAAAAGGTAACCAATGAAAATAATCCACAGGGTTTTAACAGAATCTGCTTCAAACTTGTTTAATAAAGGCGGAGCCTTTAGGCTTTTTTCTCAGTTACACAGAAAGCAGCACAACCTAGAGAATTAAAATCAGCAACAAATTATACTATTTCGTGTCATGCAACTTAGCACAGTCAATTACGTTTTTACAAAAGGCACTATACAATTAAACAGGGAATGAAATTAAGAACAGAGGAGTTTAAGCATATGGAATACTGGTTACAATTACTGGTTACAAGTTATATAAATATGAAGCTATTTGGTGAAGTCAGAAACAAGGAGGAAGAGATCACCTGGTTAGCCAGTGAGGTCCGCTTCCCAGCCAAAACATATGAAAACCCCTTGAACATACACCCCTTCCCTGCCCGCCCCCTTCCCCCACCACTCCCCACTTTCCCCCCCCAAAAAAAACCCAAGACAACAAAACTGCTAGTTTCACATCAAGCAACAAATTCCAGCAGTGAAAAGCAAACTGCTGCAGTTAGGTAAAAATATGATTTTTACATTATTACATTTTGCATTGTCTTTTTGTCATAATGAATCCCAACAGCTACTCAGTCAAATTTTAGGCCATGATTCTGTTCATCTCAGGTTATGAGCGCCTATATTATATTTGAGGGGAAAGTTGTATAAACTGCCTACTGCCACAGCAATTTCAAACACAATCAAGGAAAGAATATGAAATGCCTGACTATAAACTCCATACTGTAATGACTAAACATTGGCTCATAAAAGCACAATTCATTTATATTTTAAGTATTGAAAATATTCTACCAAATATAGTTTCAAAATAGTAATTTAATAAAGTTTTTGCAAGCTCTCTGCATTGCAGTTACTTTGACTGTGGATGCCCACTTTTGAAATGCTTTATGACAGCTATGCTGTAAAACCAGATTTATAAAAATGACTTTAAAAACCTTTATTACTAACCTTGTGATAAGCCCTGTTGATCAAATGGCTGCTGTGTTATAGCTTGCTGTTCAAATTGAGTGATATTTTCCTGTAAAGCATGCTGAGATGTCACAAATCTATCTGAAATGGGGAAAGGAAGAGGAGAAAAACAAAAACAAAAGAAAAACAGGAGAAGATATAATTAACTGGATAATTCAGTTGTTCCTAAACCCCTACATTTTACAGTCATCTGAATTTTACTGCATTAAAAATAAATTATTATTTTTAATTTAAAAAGTATTACCTGAATAGGTTATTTAAACTTTTGCTTTTCATAGGCTTTATTTACATTTCTCTGAAGTACTTGCTAACTCATCACGAAAAGACGAAATAAGCAAAACCAAAATACTTTGTTCCACTATTATTAATAGAATAAGTACATGAAATATTTTGTATTCTCCCACCTCAAAAGACAGGTATTACTTCTCAAGTAGACTATTTAGCAGTGCTTTTTATTAATAACAGAGGTGATTTGGTAAAGTTTTGTATGCATAGTATTATTTTTCTAGGTAGGTTTAGTAGTTTTGTTTGATACAACTAAATGGTGCAAACCTTAATCTTTTTATATTTTAACAGTAAACCTAAAAACCAATGAATGAAAGAAATTGTACAGTATACTTTAAGGAGTTATCTTTTACTCTATGCATTTCTCTAGCTGTTTACTTGCATTGTCTTGAAACCCAAATCACTGACATTTGTGAAGAAAAAGTGATTTGAAAACTTCTAAACTTACCTCATTATAAACCTTACGATATTTCAAATACTCACCCTCATCTTGCTCTAAAGGCTGATCAGCCAATTGCTGTTCTAGTGCTGTTTCTTCTGTGCCTACTACTGGCTGCTGGTCTAATTCTAAAATAGCCTGCTGATCTGTTGCAACAGCTTCTGACTGCTGTAGCTCATCGCTTTCAATCTCCACTTGCATCTGTGTAGAAACATGAATGCTCTGCTGATCTACTGTAGAATCATCTATTGAAGCAGACTGCTGATGCTGCTGAAGTTGCTGTGCAAGTTCGTATCTGCAAAGAAAGTTAAGAAGGTCTTTCTATGGCTTCAGTTAGACAATTAGCCTAACTATTTACAGAATTTTTTTATTATACGCCATAATTTACCTTCAGAGTAAGGCTATCCAAGTGTTTGCTACCCATAAACAAACACGCTTATTCAATTATCAGTATTTGCTACAAGATGCCTTTCCAAGTATCTTTAAGGAAGGGCTACTGAAATACATTGAAGGATTCATATAAAAATTGTAAACATACCTGTGAGTCTTCATGTGTTTTTTACAGTTTAGTGATGTTTTGAATGTTTTTTGACAATATGGACACATGTACGGTCGAAGGTCATTATGGATCCCCATATGTCGCCTGAGGCTACCACCAGTAGTGAAGGCCCCATTGCATATAAGACACTTAAAAGCTTTCAATCCAGTGTGTGTTCTAATATGTGCTTTCAGAACTCCAGCTGACACAAAACCTCTTCCACACTGAGAGCACTTAAATGGCTTTTCACCAGTATGTGACCTTTTTAAGAGAAAGCAGAAGTTAAATCTACTTTAACAGCCTGACTTACAAACTTACTAAAAGACTGTATTTTAAAATGAGCAAAATAAACCACATTAAGGCAACTGCTGGATGGATGGAAGAGGCCTCAGTGAAAATCCAGACATAAAAGCTTTAACAAATTACAAACAACCTGCATGTCAACAGTGGCAGGGCTAGAAGCAATACTGTCTGACAGTTTTAATTATGTTCTACAGTCCCATTAAACCAATATTTGGGTTGAATTTTTCCATGCCAGATAATATACTATCTTTCTTCAGACTACTATATTATCATTCACATGTATTTTCCACAATTCAGCTAAAGAAAAAGTTTGGAGAAAAATAGACAGTCTTCCTCATATTATATAATGCTACTACATTTAATAACAAAATTTCTGGGAAAAGAACTGTGTCCATCCTGAATACATCCTGAACAAGGCACAGTACAACTAGTCTTTCAGGTTTGTTGAAAACAATATTCAAGTGGGGAAATTCCCTCACCTATACTACCAACATGTCCTACTCACTATGTATCTTTCATTCCAGAAGTGTTAGAGGAAATATTTATAAAGCAGACTGAAGGACGGGTTAGGAAATAGAGCAGAGTGAAACAAGAATTTTAAGGGTTATGACCATAGCATCCCCAGAGTAAGAGCTAGGAGGAAGGCAATGTGAATGCTAGGAAATGGAAGATAAAGGAAGCAGGATTCAACAAAACTGGGAAAAGGTAAGGATAGCTTATGATTATAGTAACCTTAGAAGCCTATGAACACCCCAATCAGATTCCATAATAAAGAAGTGTGACTGAGATCAAGATTACTGTTTTGCTACCAATACACATGTATGGAAATCAGCACTAGGGTATCCCAACCTTTCCTTGGTGTGCCTGGGAGAATCTGACATACTATTCAGTCACAGCTCTACCAAAAATACCCCTACTACAAGCTTTCAAAGAGGGAAACAAGCTTTGTAAGCAATGATCAGCATCATTCCACGAAGACAGACTGACCACACAAGTGTCAAGTCTAGTACTTTAGGTATAGCAATACCAACTTAGGAAGAATAAACATGGAAAAAGGGAAAAGTTTCCAATTCCTCTACAAAACCCCTAATGAAAGTTTCACTCAGCACTGTTGCAAAGATCAGTCGGAAGAAGCACAGTGGCAAGTGACTGGTACCCCCATCACATCTTTATATTTTCAGTATAGGAGAAGAAAAATAAAGATGCACATAAGTAACAGGGATTTTAAAGATGGTTTATCCTGAGCTGGAGTACATGTATACCCAGCAGCAGAATGAATTCAAGCACAGGTTTCTGAAGAACAGAATTTTCAAGCACAAAATGTATTCTGACAAGAAAAAAAGTAACTGTATTCAGTACATGTACACCAATTGTTTACTTAAGAAGCTGTTCATGTTCTGTGTAACTAAACACTTTCAATTTCCATTCCAAGAATTCTGACAAAACTGAAACAAAAATGAACTAGTCCAATCAATCAAGTACATTTCTCCAAAACAAATGAAAGATGAAAAACTACAAATCTAAATAAAACTGTAAACTACATAAATGCATCCATAAAGCATGCATAAATTTAGCTTATATTTAGGCTAAATAAGGCCCTCTTTAGTGGCAACTAACTTTTTAATGGTAGCTATTGACAGTTACACTCTAAGAAAATAGAGACAACTGTGAAACACAATTAAAATCAACTACTATAATGAAGATGGTAATGATGCAAACCAGCAACATTTACTAATTGAAAATTATTTTGATTTAAATCAATCCATCTTGATTGTGTCTACAAATGACAGTGAGAAATCTAGGTAGACTATTACAAAAGGAAAATACGTGATATTGCAAGGCTTCCTCCTCTCCCATTAAGACAGCATATAGAAACCAAGAACTGTTTCAGCCAGTCTGAGAACCTACCAATACTAAACTTGATTTCTAAGGAGAACATGAGGAACTCACCATGATTTTAACTAGAGAAAGTGAGAAAACGGTACAGAGCTTACACTGCAGGAAACAAGCAGATTGCCACTTGCTCATAGGGAATCTTCCCTTAGATTCCAGTAAGCACCTTCAGTGGTTTTTTCATATTTTGTCCTCCAGTTACTCACAGTTTATAAATCAGGGAGCAGTGTTTGATAACTTGACTAAATGTCAAAACTCACTGCCTATAAAACTGCAACTCAATCTAACTTTGAAGCTACTCTTTCTTTTGAAAACAAGATTGGATTAATTACCTCCAGTGGTTCCCTCCAACGTAAATTTTTCTGTGACTTCATGACCCTATGGTTGTAACAAACACCCACTATATGGAACTTGAACCAAACTTCAATGAACAAAATGATCCCCAAGAACTCAATTACAATGTAAGCCTAAATTCTTTTAGGTTTAGTACACAGAAAAGAGCACACAGAATAAAAAGCTCGTTTCCTTCTCAAAAACCAGAAGTTGCATAAAAAGCAGATGATCTGGGCTATGTAATTACAAAATTACAATAAGAATTCCCATGTAATATTTGTTATTTATATACGTAGTTTAGGAAAAAAGAGTCCAAGTGTTAATAAGCTAAACTGCACACTAAAAACAACCACTTGTACTGCTAGGACTGCACATACATATAAATTAGTCCAAAGCCTACTCCAACTTTACCAGCAAAAACCAACTACCACTGGTTCACTGTTTAAGAGACAGTAAATAAAGTTCTGTCAATAAAGTTCTGTCAATGAATATTATATAAATGGCATGCTTTTCTATAAATTTGTTATTACATACATTTTTCTTCTTTGTATTTATTTTACCTGATGTGTTGTTTAAGATGACAAGATTTTTTATAGGCTCGATGGCAATAAAAACATTTGTATGGTCTGTCTGCATCGTTCACAAAATTATTGTTAAAATAATTTTGGAAGAACTGGCTGTTCCTTGGGATTGGCTGGATAAGACCTGCACACATAAACACAAAAAGGAAAAATTAATTGGTAAAGTTATTCCGAAGTTATAGCAGTCTCAAGAGCTAGTATTTGAAAACAAAAAAAAGGGACTAAAAACTTAGTATACAAGAATATAAAGAAATGAGCATGTTTTCAGCACTTATTTAATATTATGCATGCATCTATTTAGCATTATACAGATTACATTACACGTTATCTGTTTTAGTGGTAGTTCTTCTTTTATCCATAGGTTCACCTCATTATATTAAGCCTGAATTATGTCCAAAATACGCATTAACTTTAAAAAAAGCTGGCAGTCATTAACTCACTGCTAATCAAGTAATATTTTGTTCTTCCAAACTCCACCTTAACCAAATGACATTTAATCAGTGTAGCCCAGATATACAGTGTAACTTGACAAATATGTAATATGCATTTTGTGAAAAGTACAAAACACCATGATATACATCTGCTCTTAATTAAAAGGATAAAAAAAGTCCATTAAAAATTCTTGTATTGGCACATCACCTACTTTGGTTAATCAGTCAGTTTTGCTAATTCTGTGGGTACATCCAAAAATCTATTGGAAAAAAACAAAGCCAAAACCTCAGACCACCTTATTAAAATAAATGTTCTTTATACACTGGTTCCTGAAGTCAGTCAAGTGTCATTCTGGAAAATCAGTTATAAGTTCCTGCTACTATATGTCCAACTGCTGATGCAAGAGTATGCTGTCTCAGAAGCAGCTAACAGAAGGGAGTGACAGAATGAGAATGGTAGCAGACTTCTCAAGTAAAAAAACCTCATCATCATTCACATATCTGTGAACTCAAAAGTGCTCATCACAATACTAATATACATGGTTGAAGGAGTGATGCAAATATGCAAAAGATTCTTTTATGGTCCTAAATATTCACCACAAAAGCCTTTTATGCTGTCTTTTCCTTCTTCAGACTGCTTCATCTAGCATGCTTATGTTTCATATTAACAAAGGAAAGCCTGAAGGGTTTCTGCTGACTTCCAAACGTAATTGAAAAGGGCAGAAGACAAGGAGAGGGAGTTCTCTCAATTTTGAGAAAAGATGGCAACAATGAAAAAAGAAGTTTATCTGTCTCAGAAAAATTTTTTATACATATATATATATATATTATATATGTTACACACACACGTATATTTATAAATACATATATGCCAAAACCTCCTTCACCTACTCCAACTCACTCAGCTGGTCTAAAAAACATTTTCTCTTAAAAAAAAAAAAAAAGACCAAAAACCAACACCCCACCCCCCAAGAAAAACCCCAAACCAAACAACAAAACCCCAAACCAAACCCAACCAAAGAACCCACCAAAACCACAACCCTACTTTCTAAATTCCTTCTGGCATTCTTCTGTGATGATAATTAGTAGCAGTGTACAGATGACCAAAGTCTTCCAAATCAGAGAAGGAACTCCATATGACAAATATTTACTCTCAGGTATTTTTGATCATATAAAAGCAGAATATGGTTAATTCTTAGAAAGAATGATAGCTGACTAACTTGTTAGCATATCCCAGGTTACAATGGTTCTGGTCTGCAGAAGCACTGCAGAAATTCCTAGTAACATACATAACAGAACACAAATAATGGCAATTCCTAATAAAACACTTCCAAACTATCTACTCAATCTGTTCAACTTGGATAAGTGAAACCTTTCTCCAAATGGCTGGAACAGTTAAAGGTGGCTATATAGTGGATACAGCAAGTCAGCAAAACAGTTCTCAGTAGGAACATTCTATAAAAACATTATTTCTTCTCCCATTAGTTCCACTTTTGGAAGCACAGTACACAATAGAAAAATTAATATTTTTTTTTCATTTTCTAGTCAATAAACACCAACAACTAATGAAAGAAAATGGAACAAACATTCTAACAGGTAGAGAACAATTTGAGAACTTTTTTAATAGACTTTTAGAATACCTTAGATTTTATTAAAATGCAAAATATCAACTTTTTTTTTTCATCAAAGGTGCCACTCAAAAATTAACACTAGTACAGAGCAACAGTATTAGCAACTTGACATCTCTAAACTCAGTAGGATTTTTTTTCTGGGAATGGTGGAAACATTGTTAATGGGTTGAAAAAACATGACATCTTCTAGGCAAAAGGTGGAAATCCTTATTTTTACATTGAATATTCCTGTATTAGCAGAGTTCACGTTATCAGTACCTGTAGGAAACCATTTTTATAGTCTTTCTTCTTCATTAATATTAACTTTTTTCCAAAATTGGAATTTCACTGCACAGCTCTGAATTGTGTTGAATCACCTTTTTTTTAAAAATAGGGAAATAGGGCTGTACCTGTTTCCAGGGTTCACTCAAGAAAGAAATATTGTGTGATCTGAATATCTGAAGCCACTAGCTAAGTTTTGTTGCGACTCTGAAAATTTAAGTTTCTTATACCTGATGCCAAAATAACTCTCTCTTGCATACAGTAATTCTTGGAAGCAGTGAAAGCAAAAGGATTTTTAGAGACTGATAAAGATTTTAGGCTAAAAAGATATTACCAGTATCATATTCTACTATACAAAGATGATTACACAACAGACAAGGCATGGGTTAGCAGACTAGCAAGTCAAACAACAATGAAGAGTAAACACCTTGCCCACTACATTGACCTCTATGTGACAACCTATATATTGTCTTGATTGTGCTGTACTACAACTTACCTTCTTCCAAAAAGTGGTTCTGTGTAATGTTTTAACAATTATTCTACAGTTGAATTAAAATAACTGTATAAATATTCTATAGTACATTCCAGAATTACTCTGCCCTTTTTTGAAATATTACCACTAATTCAGTTGAGGTCACAACTATAGCAAATACACTAAAATCATATAACAACACCAACTCATTAATATATGTAATCTGAATAAACATGATCATCTTAAGAAGAATCTAGGTCATGAACTCTCTGTGATCTTTTCTATACCAACAGTCTAGCAATAGTTAAACTCCTAACCTAATGTAAAAATGCACACACTTTTTTTCTGGTAAGAATTATAGAATTTCTCTGTAAATAAAAAAAAGACTCTTATTAATTCTAGTGCAAGCAAACTATAAAATACAGCACTTTTCTGGAGCCTGATAATTTCTGATTACTTATTTCAAAGTGCATCTTTCTGAGTAGGCCATAAATGTGTTTGCTCTATTAAACTGTGACCTCTGTTTTCCAGTGAAATCCAAATTTCAAGAGGGCACAGATTTACTCGCTCTTTACCTAAATCAGTTATGAGTATGGGCTCTTGTAAAGGAATGTCTGGTACTGGAACACTTGTTTTTCCTACTCGAACTTTTGCAGGTTTACGTTGATGCCGCAGTTTTCTTAGTTCAGTATGTTTAAAATGTGAAGCAATGTGAGTTTTCCGGTGGCCCGATGTTCTGAACTTTTTGTCACAGTGAGGACAAGCAAAAGGTCTAACACCTGCAAAAGATTTAAAATAATATTAGTTTGTAATTTTATTTCCACAGCCCTGGAAATGTAGCTTTGGAATAGATTCTCTTTTCTGCATTTTCCTTTTTGTTTTCTATTTTCTGTATCTTATTGTTTAAATAGATTTTCAAGACAGATCCATAAAATCCAATCAAAAGTAAATATGAAATTGCTGAACTACTAACTGGTTGTAACACATCACTTTAAGCAAGCTCATCATCAGGAAACTGGATGATGAAAAAGTGACAGCAATTTTCAAAGGGTTCCAGCAGCTATCCTAAGAACTGCAGATAGCAGGTCAAATGTCCTTCCAAAACAAACTGCTAAAAAACTGTGAGAAAAAAGAATGAGCAAAAACACAGACAAATGATATATAATAGGATAAAACAGAGGAACAGTGATGTGATTCTAGATCAGTCTCTGAAAACGTCAACACTGTTTGATGGCAGTCAAAAAAGCATGCCAACAGGTATTATTAAAGACAGACTTTTGCAATGCAAAATCCAGTAGATCTCTCTCCTTGGAAAGGACACTGGAGAACCTAGTAAGCTACAGAGACAGGTGAAGCTGATGAACTTTCAGCTTTTTTTCAAGGGGAAATCCTGGACTTAGAAGGCTAGGAAACATGACTGTGTATTATGAAGAAAGCTCTGTAAAATCACAGGTGGAACAAATGAACAAGAATAAGAATGAACCATTCCTCACAACACAGTAACTAAAACATTACCTGAAACTACTGAGCAGAATATTTAAAGCAACAGAAAGTACTTCACTTGACATGCAGTTCAACATTTGAACTCATTATGTTAGGTTGTTCTAGTAGTAAGTTCACATGCTTTCAAATTCAATTAGCTAAATTCTTTGGAACAAAAATCTACAAAGAGTTACTTAGTGCAGAGGTAGAGCCTGCTTCATAAAGCCCTCAACCCTAACCTCAAGATTAGTGGAAGCTAGTTGTACGCTACTAAGAAGGCATTACTGTAGGCTTCCCCTTTTCCACACACTGCCATCAGAGACAGAATACAGGGTTAGCCGAACCTCTAACCTGACCCAGTAAGCCTAACCTGCTAGACAGAGGAAGAAGCAAATATCTCTGACAGGAAAAATATGCATAACCAACAGCGGCTAACTACATGCTGGAATTCCACAAACACTGAACTACTTATTTTTCAAGCCACCTAGTGCTTTTGCCACTTTCAATGAGTTTGACTTCTTAAATAAAGTAAGGATGACTTTAAAGTAACAGAAAAAATACTGGTTTACAACTCTAAAAATAACAGAGTGAAAAACGTTCTGCAGACAAATCCAACGTTGCTATTTCATGGATTAAAGGCATCCGACTATAAAACATATTGAACACCAAATACACATAGCCAATGAAATATACTTTTGCAGAATGTAAATACATAAACAGGAGTGCAAGGAAAGAGCAGCACATTTACGAACTTATTTTACTGAAAACTTATTTACCTGCAAGAGCAAAGAAAGAAAACTGGAAAACAACCAGGTAGTCCACCAAGAGTGGAGAATTCATTTTTCTCTACACAGAGGACAGAAGTTCAGGCACAGAAAAACAGGTATTGAAGACATCATATATGATGTAAACAAAGACCATACGAACAGAGGAGTTTTAGGGTATGCGGTGTGAGACACTGAAAACACATATACTGGTGAAAACACCAAGCAACACCTTATTGTTGAAGATAAAATGGAAAGTAACCAAATTGTCCTGAGTGATACAGTGAAATTATGAAAAAAAAGGGGGGGGGGGGGGGGG
>NW_020799095.1:90120088-90150008 GCF_003259725.1 Athene cunicularia
GGGGGGAGGGAAGATGCAGAATCAATACAAGAGATGGCTGGAGAAAAGTAAAATCCGAACTCAAATCCTAAGAGTATGACTCTTTAGAAAGCACAGTTAAATACATTCACAACAGCAATATTAAAAAGGAGTAAGAGCTGACTCATCATAAGAAATCTAAATGTCCATGGCTTTTCTAAGAGCCCAAAGTTTCAAAGCCATGAAACACTAGAAAGTTGATTGTGCAAGGCATTAAAACCAGTTCATTCTGATAGGTATCAATGATATAATGGACATATCTAAAGTTTAAGCGCTTCACATTGTCTTTTTTCGTTTAAGGTTTCACTCCCATCATGGAAAATACAAAAGCAATTTTGAGGCCTTACCTGTATGTAGACGAATGTGAACTTTTAAACTCCCTGAGGTGGAAAAGCATTTCATACAAAATTGGCACTTGAAAGCTTTAATGCCAGTATGTGTTTTTATGTGTGCTGTGAGAGTACTCTTAACGGCAAAGGCGCGGAAACACTGGGGACACTTGAACGGCTTCTCATGAGTATGAATGCGAATGTGGCGCACTAGATCACTTGGTTTTTTAAATTCTTTAGAGCAATATGGACAAACATGCCACCTTATTCCATTTTCTTCACGTATAGAACCTAAAATAAGGAACAACATCAAAATGAATGATGAACATGTTTGAAACATTTTAACAGTTCTTCAAAAATTCCATTACACTGATACCATTATACAAAGCAATCAAAACATTTTGTGAAATAGGTGCGATTACAACACACTTTGTAGACAATTAACTTCTCTAGCAGATACGTTTTACTTCACAAAAATAGTGATGGGCTGGAATGATAAAAACAAAACCCAAGAGAATCCTGTTGAAATTCAAACATTTTTATGCTACTGAAAAGGAAGAAGATAACAATATGAAGACAAAAGCCAAGAAATGTCTGACTTGACAAAATAGAAAGAATGTAGTTTGTATGCCACTTAGAAACACAGAATGTAGTTGTAATGTAAAGTAATATACCAGTTAACTTATAAATATCATATTGAACACAAAATTATCCAACCATTAATATAACTCCTCAACCATACCCACACCAAATTATTTTAAGTACTAAACACTTACCTAACTAACTGGAGAACTGGAGAAGATACTTTATATGGCCCTCTCTTCTACAAATTCAGACTTAAATTACATTTTATGAAACTTTAAAGCAGCAAAACTTCATAGTCCTTCTGAAAGATTTACAATTTAAGGCTACTTTTTCACAAAAGTTGTTTTATGATCCAACCTTAAGCTCTGACCTAAAGCAACAGCATACCTTTTCTCAACAAAAATGACAAAAGCACATTCTAAAACCTACCAAGGCTTTTTATTCATACATATTGTTCAATGTCAGATATGCACTCATTTAAATCAGTTCACATAAGTGTTTTTTTCTGTAAACCATGTCCATACACTGAGGTTATGTTATCAAAAAATAAAGGAGGTTGTGTTTGACTGTACAGCAGTGACCTTTTATTTTTATTTGCAGTCAGAGTTGTTACTGTTACACACCAGGAACAAAACAGTTATTATTCCCAGAGGAACAAGTTAATGTTGATTTTTAGCACAGTTATGCTGGACAAGATGAGTTTTTGACTTTGGATCAATTTATGCATTCCTTGCAAGGAAAAAAGCAATGGATCTATGAAGCTTTTATGGACAGATTTCAATGACTGCTTACGATAGAGCTGTCTCCACCAGGCCAGTCATTAAAAGTATGATGGCTATACTTGGAACAAATCACTTCTAGCAACCTTAAAGCTCGAGTAACTTTAACACTAAAGTAGCATTTAAGCACACACACCACAATGCCAACCATCATCCTTCCCTACATGGTCTAGATCAGTGAAGATCTGCATGAGGCAGCAGCACTGCACTTCTGCCTCTGCAAGGCCTCATTTCCAAAGACGAAGAGTAGAGCTTGCAAGAACCTTCTGCTCCAGGACACACCATGAAATTCCAATCCTTCTCAGAGAAGGATGATGGGAAAAAGAGGGAATTATTTTTTTTTTGTCCTCCTCTAAAAACTTCACCAAACTATATCCAGAAGATTTAACAGTGTAACTTCACTTAATGCCATTCTGACACATTTTGGTATCAGTATAACAAAAATTATAAATGCTACTATCATAATTTATATACATACTGTGTTTTAAATAAAGTAGATGAAGACAGTAACTGATCCACAATATTTTGGAAAATCCCTTTATAAAGCCATCAACACACCCACAAAGACTGCAGTCTTTACAGCACAAAAAGTAACAAGCAGTGGCAACATTACCAGGTAAAAACGGTGATTTTTTCTTAATAACCTTTTTTTCTTTTTTATCCAGTTTATCTGTACTCTCTTGCTCCTTGTTTTGTTCTGCATTATTAGAGTCAGCCTGATGATTTGAGAGAGTCTGGACATCTGGGTTCTGATCCTGGGCCCCAGGAGTCTTAGTCTGGCTGCAGTCAGTAGTATGTGCAGAGACGGGAATCGAAGACAATCCACTATTCTCTAAAGCTTGCTAAAAGGGAACAAAAACTTCCAGATTAAGAAGGAAACATTCCACAGGTGCTCAAACTTTTCTCAAGAACTACTGTGAAGATATAATGCAAATATAATTAAAGGAATTAAATGTCTCATCCTCCCAGAATTTCATCTGCATTTCAAACTTGCAAAAACATTCTCACACAACACTGCCTTCTGATTGTTTGTGAGATTTTAAGTTGGATTTCCTGCACTAATACATGTGCCAACAACTGCCTTTTCGAAAACTGCCAAATGTTTCTACAGAATCAAGCATTTGCCAGGATTATATAGCTATCTCTTATGCCTACTACATGAGAGCATAGTTCCCCATAAAAGAACAAATTTGAAGCCAACAGGCTTGTGGAGAAGCCATAGATGATTTAAAGAAAACGGAAGAATGCTAGCCAAAGGCAGGCTTGGAAAAGCTCAAAAGCCTCTCTTAAACTGCTGGTAATCATCGGACCAAGGCAAAGGCTATGCACTCATTTTTATGTACACCTGGAAGGGACTGAAGTGTAGGCACTTTTATGGATACTATTGTGCCTGAAAAGGCTTTGGATCAAAGACCTTAAACACACATTAAGTAAGAGTGTGCAGATATTTGATGGTTTGGAAGAAAACTATGTTTAGTATTTATTTTGTACAACAATATGGCTAGTGATGCTCATACAATGACTAGAGAACCAAAGTCAAAAATGGAATTTTTTTAAATTTTTTTTTTTAATAGCACTGCATTCCCAACATTAGAAAACTCAGAACAAGTAACAGGTAAACCAGCACATAGCTACATGTAACATTCAGGTCTTCCAAAAATAAATTTATATAGTACTTAAAAGACTAGAGAATTAAAAATAGCTTAAAGATTAGCAGACTACCACCAATACTAAGGAAGTATATTCTCTGCCCTGTTCCATTATGAGGTGAAGGCTGCAGAACAAGCATAGACAGTTGAATCACTGCCTGCATCTCTTCTGTTACATAGCATCTCCTACTGCCAGTATCAAGGACAGAATAATGGTTTAGACAAAACATTGGTCTAACCCAGGAAGGAATTTTCTTTGCACCAATAGGAAGTATTCAAATAGCTCTTATTAATTAGAATGCCTCTTAAATGTCATCATGTTTTAAGCACAGCATAATTTAAGGACGTGCCACAAGCTGCTTTCAGGCAACAGAAAAAAAAAAAAAAGCCAAAGGGATCAATAAAATGTCCCATGTATGGGTCTGCAGACATGGCTTCCTTCTAGGTCATGTAATCAATATCTATAACGTTGCTTCTGTATTATAAAAAGCTATCTTGGTGTGTTCCACAGTTCCACACTCATTCAGTAGATCTTTATAAACTTTTCTTGACTAATAAATCATTTAGAAATGCAGAAGGAATGCTGTCATTGAAAATACTGAGAACAAATTTCACTAAAATAAAAACAAGAAAGAACCAATGAAATGTAAAGCTGTTGTCACACACAGCTCTTACCTGCAAAATATCTCTATTGATTCCCACTGCAATGTTGAGTTGTTGACCAGGTTGTTGAGGCTGGTTATTTTCTACAGGCCCTGGTTCTGATAACTCAAGGAGCTGCTGGATGACATCAGTTACAGCCTGCTGACCCTGATGAGCAGTAGCAGAAGACACCTGGTTTTCTGTCTGTTGAAGAAGCGGAGACCGAAAATGTGTGGCCTGAAATATACAGCGGTACATATGTAAAGCAAGATGGAAAGTATATATGAACCGATCTGGTTGGCTACCTTATCTGAAATGTCTGTTAACTGTTTACTACAAGGATATCCACCTGTATAAAATAGAAGGATTATACAGAGCTGTCATTCAAGTTCTTCTCAGTCCACTGAAGAATTGCTTCTGTATATGCCTTTCTGAAGTTCTTCCCAAGTTGCATAACTGTAAACTTACAGCTTGAATTTTTATTGTAACTACTAAACCTTCAACCAGTTTACAAAACAAAGGGATCAATTACTGAATTCCACATGTAAAGGCCAGGTGAAAAACAATTCCAAAACAAACAAACAGCACTGACATGGTTATCTTTTTAAAGGTCACATTTAACTAAAGCAAGTCCTTTGGAAAAATAAACTTCTGTTAGTTGAGATTGTTTTGTATGAAAATATTTTGTGCTGTTACATTAAAGCCTTTCAGAACAATCAAACTACCTTTTCCCTTCATCTTTCAATCTTCTTAATCTCTTAGCTTTAGAAAAAGCTCTTTATACTCTAAAAATTTAAATACGCATAGAGCTGTGTCAAAATACTAAAAAATTTTAAAGTCTAAAAATCAAATTTCTTAATCTTTGATTTGATAATTGTATCTTAGGCAACCTTAGTAACAAATATGAAGAAAAAAAGTGATAAAAAGCCTTGGTATTTCTTTTTAAAATCAGAAATTCTCCTTTATTTATAAAGTTCTCTTCATTATAACAAATAGACTCCATAAGTATACCATTACTGAAACAACTGCTTTAAATGATTTTTTTTACTGCAGAAAAGAGAAATATATATTTATATAATGGCTATCCCTGTAATTCTGTTTATTAGAACACACTGGATATTTGCTTCTAATATTCAGTCATATTATCTAAAAATAATCACTTGCAAATGCACACACACACACACACATATATAAACACATATATATGAAACACTATCTTCTTTCAGATGATTTTTAGCAAAGAATAATCCTAGGCTTCACATGTGTAATATCTCTTCCAATCTGAAAACTCTTGAGATTTTCTTCATACTAACACATTACACTGGACAGTTAAAATGACACTGTCACCAGATTTAATGATGCTTACAAAGAAATATATTAAGAAAATTTAGATTGACTCGAGTTATATCCTGTGAATTTGATGAAGAGACGATATGAAACAAACCCTTATCTCATTTCTCTTGCATGCATGCAAGAACAGCACTTGCTCTTTTGCTGATTTAACCATTATTACTTTGTCGTTTTTCACTTCAACAGTGGGACAGATGGAAAGACTCAATCTCTTCAGATTCCAATTTAGCAAAAGTGCTATAAACATTTCAATATGTATTTTACAAAATAAAAGATGCTATATGCCATTATCATTGCAATAAACAGGAACTGAAGCAAACCATTTCAATAAAGAGTATAATAGCTCTTTATGGATGGAGACCATTAATTTTCTTGCAACAGAATGTAGAGAAGCGCTTTAGCAGAGCAGGAAAGCCTACACTAAAAAGTCTGTAAAATTCTTCCAGGCCTTAGCAAGAGAAAAAAATTGTTATTGACAGAACTGCTCAACATCACCTTTGACATGAAAATTAGTTTTACATGTAACTAGCTAGTGTGTTCACATATTATACAGCAGTCTAAATAGAGTCTCATGGAGGTCATCTTTTCTGAAGAATAATATATACATATGCACAAATATAAAGTTTGTTACCATTAAGATACCCTTATTATAAAAAGTTTCAGAGGTCTCTTTCTAGGTCTCACTTCAAAACCAGATTTTAAAAATAGCATAGAGAATGAAGTGTTTTATTATTACTTTGTAATTACACATTTGTTCAATTATAATAGTGGACCTTGTGACAATCTTAGTCTGTCTGATCTGCTGCGTAACACAGACCATGTGACTGCTCTGAGTGAATTACTCCTTCAAGTAAAGTAACTGTACAGAAATTATAGAAGTTCTTTAAGTCAATTCATTTATTACGGTAACTTTTTCTGTTGCTATCCATCTTCAAGAACTTCTTCCAACAGTAAATTACCCACGCTAAAATTCCATACATTATTTCAAAGTGTGAATTTGTTTAGCTGCAACCCTCAAAACTTTCTCTTCTCTGTTAAAGAGATTACAGATTTTTCCCTTTTCTTCAAAACAGCAGATTATGTCATCCTTAAATATTTTATCTGATGGGCAAAATATATATAATAAACCTTGAATGTTTTCAATAATAAAATACATTGTATCATACTTTAAGAATTCTACTGGCTCTGATTCTTCCTGTATCTTTGGATACAGTTCATGAATACGGAACACTATAACCAGACAACCAATAAACAAAGCTCTTTATTTCTATGTGAAGTTTCTTCTCTAAATAAAAAGACAAAACTAATCTTTCAAGGCAATGAAAAGCTAACTTTTAGCTGATACATCAATTATTACCTCTTCCATCCCTATTTATAAGGGGAATTTAAAATCCTTGAAAACTCCTATCCTGTGAATATGGCCTACTTTTGCTATATGTGATTTTATTCTTGGCCATGTGAGAACATATGTTGCTTAGTGCACCCAGCTCACCAAGAAATCCAGATCACTCTGTATCAATGATTTGTCCTCTTCATAAATTATCTCAATCTTTGTATCATCTTGATCAGTGATGATTTTATATTTTCTTCCAGGTCACTGATAAAATGTTAAGTAATATAAGGTCAAGAATGAATTTCCAAGGGACTCTATCAGAAACACAGTAACTGTGGTGATTCCTTGTGCACCTCTTTTACAAGTTCTCTCAGAAAGTTTTAGAACAATCATTAATGACTCCTCACATGAATTTCAGTCATTCTATTTGAAAATACAAAAACATATCTCTGCTTTTTATTACCTCTTCATACCTTAATGAAGATTCATTAAGAATGCAATTAGTTCTACTTACCAAAAAAAGCAAAGATTAAATAAAAGTACCTATACATTTTCTTAAAACCATGTGTGATACACGGTGCAGTCCCATGGAGGAATCTGAACATATATCCTAGTTCAACAAATGAACAACAATGCCCATAAACAAGCAGGCTGTGCATCTGAAGGCACAGAAACAAGCATGTAGTACATCAACAGAGGAGTATCTGAAAACATGTAACAAAACTGCTGCTGATTCACCTTAGCATTGAGGTCTGTCTGTATTAATTCTAAGGTGATGCCACATATTCCTTTCCCACAAGATTCCCATACATGTTACAGTATATAGTTGCTGCAGTAAAAATAGAAGGTACCCTAGCAAGCAGAAACTGCTAAACTAGAAAGTCAGGCTTCTCCTTGCTTGGTTTCCTAGATCCACCACATGTAAGCTGAAGTTGACTTTGTAAAGGTTCACACTTAAAACTGCTTAGTGGCACAGCCGTCACTAAGTCTTTCTCTGGAGAAGAAACAGTTTTGAAGATGCTAAGAGTAAGGATGAAACTTTACTGGTTATCTCACTTGCTAGGCAAGAGTACCATGCAATTCTGGGAAGAGGGGGCAATGGGATCAATTGCTCCCAAATGACACCTCACTGTGGGAAAGCCTGGTATTTTGCATTGCAGAATCATAAAATGATTTGTGTTGGAAGGGATCTTAAAGACCATTTAGTTCCAAACCCCCTGCCATAGGCAGGGACACCTCCCACTAGATCAGGTCCTCAAAGCCCCGTCCAACCTGGCCTTGAACACTGCCAGGGAGGGGGTAGCCACAACCTCTCTAGGCAACCTGTGCCAGTGCCTCATCACTCTCACAGGAAAGAATTTCTTCCTTATGTTCTATCAAAATCTACCCTCTTACAGTTTAAAACCATTACCCCTTGTCTTATCATTATACTCCCTGATAAAGAGTCCCTCCCCACCTTCCCTGTAGGCCCCCTTTAAGCACTGGAAGGCCACTATAAGGTCTCCCAGAAGCCTTCTCTTCTCCAGGCCGAACAACCCCAACTCTCTCAGCCTGTCCTCATAAGGAAGGTGCTCCAGCACACTGATCATCTCTGTGGCCTCCTCTGGACCCACTTGAGCAGGTCCATGTCTTTCTTACACTGGCAGCCCCAGAACTGGACACAGCACTGCAAGTGGGGCCTCATGAGAGCAGCAGAGAGGGGAAAAATCACCTCCCTAGACCTCCTGGCCCCACTTCTCTTGATACAGTCCAGCAGAATACAGTTGGCTTTCTGGGTTGAGTGCACATTGCTGGCTCATACTCAGTTTTCCATCCACTACTACTTCCAAGTCCTTCTCCATGGGGCTGCTCTTAATCCACTCACCACCCATCTTGGATTTGGGATTGCCCTGACCCATGTGCAGGACCTTGCCCTTGGCCTTTTTGAATTTCATGAGATCTGCACCAGCCCACATCTCAAATCTGTCCAGGTCCCTCTGGATGGCCATCCCTTTCCTCCAGCATGTCAACAGCACCACACAGCTTAGTGATGTTCACAAACTTGCTGAGGGTCCTCACTCAATCCCATTGTCCATGTCACCAACAAAGATGTTAAACAGCACTGCTCCCAACACCAACCCCTAAGAAACACCATTCATCAGTACTCTCCACTTGGACATCGAGCTGTTGACCACAACTCTTTGTGACCACCCAGCCAATTCCTTATCCACCAAGTGGTCCATCTGTCAAATCCATGTCTCTCTAGCTTAGAGACAAGGATGTCATGTGGAACAGTGTCAAACGCTTTGCCCAAGTCCACACAGTGATGTCAGTTGCTTTTCTCTTATCCACCAACTCTGTAACCCCATCATAGAAGGCTACCAAATTCATCAGGCACAATTTGCCTTTAGTGAAGCCATGCTGGCTGTCATCAATCACCTCCTTGTTTTTCATGTGCCCTAGCAGTTTCCAAGAGCAATCGCTACATGATCTTGCCAGGCACAAAGGTGAAACTAACTGGCCTATAGTTGCCCAGGTCTTCCCTTTTTTTTTAAAAAGAGGGTTATGTTTCTCCTTTTCCAGTCAGCAGAACTTCACTGGAATGCCATGGTTTCTCAAATATTATGGATAGTGGCTTAGCCACTTTATCCACCCGTTCCCTCAGGGCATGCCCATGCATCTCATAAGGTCCCATGGACTTACACAACTTCGGGTTCCTTAGATGGTCTCGAACCTGATCTTCTCCTATGGTGGGCAGTTCTTCATTCTCCCAGGCCCTGGCTTTGCCTTCTGTGTCTTGGGTGATGTGGCAGGAGCACAAGCTGTTGAGTACCTCAGTCTTACCATATCCTGGGTAACCAGGACTCCTGTTTCCTTCCAGAGACAGTCTGCTTTTTCCTTAGTTTTCCTTTTGTCACCTATGTACCTATAAAAGCTTTTCTTGTTGTCCTTGACATCCCTGACCAGAATTAATTCTGTCACGGCTTTGGCCTTTCTAACCTGATCCCTGGCTGCTCAGACCATTTCTCTGTATCCCTCCCAAGCTATCTGTCCTTGCTTCCACCCTCTGTAGGCTTTCTTTTTGTGTTTGGGCTGGTCCAGGTGTTCATTGTTCAGTCAGGCAGGCCTCCTGGAGTTTCCTTACCTGATTTCCTCTCTGTTGGGATGAGCTTGGATGATGTGACCCTTGAATATTAACCCACTTTCTTGGGCCCCTCTTCCCTTCAGGGCTTTATCCCATTCTACTCTGCCAAGCAGATCCCTGAAGAGGTCAAAGTCTGCTCTTCTGAAGATCAGTGTAGCGAGCTTGCTGTGTGCCCTCCTCACCACTCTAATGATCTTGAACTCCACTATTTCATGGTCAGTGCAACCAAGTTACGCTTGAGCTTCACACTCCCCACCAGCCCCTCCTTGTTTGTGAGAACAAGGTCCAGCATAGCACCTCTCCTCATGGTTATTACTTGGAGGAGGAAGTTATCATCAATGCATTCCAGGAACTCCTGGATTGCTTATGTGATGCAGTGTTGTCCCTCCAACAGATATCAGTAGTTGAAGTCTCCCATGAGGACCATGGCTTTTGAACATGAGGCTGGTCCTATCTGTCCATAGAGGGCCTCATCTGCTTCCTGGTCAGGTGGCCTGTAGCAGACCCCCACTATAACATCTCCTGTCCCTGCCCTCCCTTTAATCCTGACCCATAAGCTCTTGGTCAGCTCCTCATCCATCCCCAGGTGGAGCTCCATGCACTCCAGGTGGTCACTGACATAGAGGGCGACACCTCCTCCCTGTCTCCCCTGCCTGTCCTTCCTAAAGAGCCTGTCTCCTTCCATTCCAACACTCCAGTCACAGGACTCAAAACACCATGTGTCCATGATGCCAGTAAGATCACAGCCCTGAAGGCACGTGCATATCTCTAGCTCCTCTTGTTTATTCCTGATGCTATGCATATCTGCATAGAGGCATTTAAGTTGGGCCCCAAATGAAGCTGACTCACTGACTGGAATCCTTTTGTGCTGCTCTTCTGTACATTAAGACTGCTTGCTACCCGGTTCCACAAAGCCAGCCCTGCATCACCCTTCCCCAGCTCCACAAGCTCCTCCTGAGTCTCATGGCTCCGTTGCTGCCTCAGTTCCAACTAACTCAACCAGCATGAACACAGTCGTCTCCACCAAAACCATGGTGTCCCTGAGAAATAAAGTTGGAGGGGCAGAATAATCCAGTATATTTAAGAGTTCTTATGCTCCTTTGGTCTTTTTTATATAGAGGAGAATATTTGCCTCCATTTTAAAGAACAGAATTATCTGCAAAATCATAAGTGTAATAACAAATGAGAGAATATAATCCATTCAAGACCTGTTCCATTCCTAAATAACGGGATGCATTCACCACGAAGCTTGCCTTCTAATCAACTTATCATAGAAGAATGTTGCATATCCTTTTTCACCAGTTAAATGAAAGTTTACAAAATTCCATAATGTTTCTCCCACTTTTAGTCTTGACACAAAAATTTGACAAGAATTCTATACTTACATTCTTCCATTTATTATCAACCGGTTGCAAAAGATTAGCAGGGGATGTTGTTAAAGGCTGGGTGACAGAGTCCTACAAAGAAATGAAAATAAAGTATTTTAAGCCTCTATACAAGAAGAAAAGAAATGCAGCTAATACCACACAGAAAAGTAGCACAGTTCATTTTCCCGCAGTGTGGAGACCAGAAAAAATGACACTATGGGAGAGACGCAAATGTACACAGAATCACTAACACTGCTTCATAGTTTATATACATTATATAAATACAAGTTATAGAAACCAAGACCTTAGCTATAAGCACTGATGCAGCAAAAGACAAATAACAGCCTTACAGTAAGTATATTTTACAAGATTTACTCATATATCACACAAGAATCCATTCTTCAGTGGCACAGCACTTCAGGAAACTTCAACTTTTAGAAAGCATATTTATTAAGGACATAATCATTGTTTATTCCCAGGTACACAACAAGGAATGACAGACACTAATCTCAAACTTCAGAACAGAACTATTATGCTGGATATTTGTTGTTAAAGCAGCTCTGCAAGTTTTGCACAGAATGAAGAAGTCAGTTCTAATATAAGAATGCTAGTGCTAATCGAAGAATGTACCATCTTCCTACAGCTATAAAAAAAAATACCAATCATTAAATATCTGTAGTTTCAGATATAAAATTAAAAATAAAAAGCGTAGCACTTTTAATATGCAACTGACATATCAGTTACATTTGTTCTTCCTTGTTAAACTTATTGGCATCTGTTTTCAGAAAGAACTTTTTTTCTCCCATTTTGCTTATATTATGGTATAGAGGTATTCTTTACTTTTGCCCTTTTTCATTCATGCAGAGAAGTATGCATGCAGCAAAGATAACAACGACACACTGCTGTAACATCAATATGAGCTGCAAATGCAAAATAAAGCAAACCAAAACAAGAAAAATAGAGCTGGCCAGGGAAAGCAAACATGAGGCAGTATGAAAGAATTCCCTTCCACCCTGCTCTTAAGATTAGGCTTGTGAATGTAGAAATGTACAAAAATATACAGAGATTTTACGTACATGCAAGCAAATAGGACAAATTAGTCTTTTTTATTAAGCTGAAGACACAAATAGTATCTACCATTCAAAAAACCCTATGAAATCAAAAAGAAAAAAAAAAGTTCTCCAAACAACACTGCTAGATACTTGTTCTCAGAAAGACACACCTGCATAATGGAGTTCATACTTTAAATTTTAACCTTCCTCTTCAAAGTCTGAATGACAAAGTTATTTGTCATTCATTGAATGACTAAAGCATAATAGTTGGAAATTGTGCAAAACAAAGTGGAGTAAAGGTAGTTCTATTCAAAAAAAAAAAAAGTACTATGATATGTTAAATATGCACTGGCTCAAAAAATAAAATAGTTTTATGAAACCAGAAGCATTTTCTGAATTTTAGCTCTTTCTTGTATCTTGATAAAGAAAAGCATTCAGTGCTTCCAATAAAGCAAAGATTTTTCCCTTATGAAATGTCAAATAAGAAGCTAACATTTAAAACAAGTTATCAGAAATACTCAGAAGAATTATTCACTATGTGTTTATATGGACTAGGATTATAAAAACAATTAATTTCTGAAAATTAGTTGAAACTAATATATAATTTGAATAGTTCTAAATGTCATTGTTCCAAAAAAAACCTCCGCAATTATTTTTATGTTATCTGGGAGAGAACCTTTCCTCCCCATACAATCTCTAAAGACCAGAATTATATTTTACTTAAAGAATTAAATTGTCATATTTCAACAAAACCCTCAAATTTTAAGTCCTTTTTTGCATATACTTGACCAATTTACATTCTGTCAATATTTAATCATGCAAATCAATTCCAGACATGACACAAAACCTTAAAATCACAAAAGACAGCTACAAGTATCTTAGTTCTAACCTACCCGAAGGATTACTGGAATTAAAATACAGACCTAATCAAACTCTTAAAGGCATTTTCACAATATACCAAGCATAGCTTACCGCTGTAACATGAGATACATCTGCTGAAGCACTCGCAGAATTCTGTGGACCACCCATGTGCATCTTGCTGATATGTGTATTTAAACTACCCAAGCTTTTGAAGACACAGCTACATTCTGTACAGTTGTACGTAGGGCCATTCTTGACCTTCAGTAAAACAAAGAAATTAAGTAAATTTTCCCTACTTCTACCAAATAGTGGTTTTCATTATTTATCCACATAACAAATATGCTAGGGGATTATGAGAGCTAAAATGGTTTATTTTTCCAAGTTACTGATATCCAGTTATGGAATCTGGAATCTCTCAGATATCACATCAACTGTAATCTACGTGCATGACTGTCAACTCCTATTATCACTTCTCAACATTGGGAAGCACCAGAAAGCAAAACAAATGTCATCTGGCAAACAAGGCCTCAGACTTTTCCCTTCTTACAATGTCCTACCATTACACACTTAGAAACAAAACTGAATTGTAACTTTATCTCTTATGTAGATGTGCTTGAAGATGTAACATCATACATAACACAAATGGAAGTTTGGAAATAAGAAGAGAAAAAAAAGCAAATAATTTATCTTTGAATTTTGGCTCTCTTCTGTTTACTTTTGAAAAAATATCTTTTAGAAATTTCCAAGAAAAAATAAAAACCATTTTTCAGGTAGAAGCAGAATGAAGGCAGAATGTGCCAAAAGCCATAGGGACTGGATGAAAAAAAACAAACGAAACAAAACACAACACACAAAAAAAACCAACATGGTGAAAGGCAGGGAAGTTTAATACATAGTTTGAATTGAATTTGAACACACAAGATGATAAAGTGATCAGTAGCAACTTATTGGGTACTTTCATGGCAAAGGACTGAGGTAATTACAGTAGCTAAATTTGTGGATTCCAACCATTCTCACTTCCCCCTCCTCTCCAGTCTATCACATAGCAGTAACATCCAGCGCAGTACTTTCAATATAAATAGGGAACAACAAAGTCTTCAAAAGCAAACATGCTGCGCTGCTTGCAATATAGTATGGAATTTTGTATCTTCTGACATTAGCTTAAACTGTTAACAAAACATTCAGAAAGAGGTATCAACTGATGAAATACTGGTACAACTAAATAGTGATATACGAAGTGAGAATCAACCTGTTTCATTATCACCTGTAATGCTATTTTGTGACTGTCTCATGATAAAATGAATAATTAACAGAGTTCTGCATGCAGTCTTGAAGGAAACACAATGACAGCAAGAAAATGATCCAAAGCAATCACTAAAATGTAAGCTCAGGATCATGAAACACATCATAAGTTGTGATCAAAAGGTAGCATTTATTTAAAAGTCCCTTATCCCACAACTTCTTTTTTTTCCTTACAGAAAAACAGAGTAACAGAAAAAAGTGACAAATATTTTTGGCTTGATCCCCAATGATCTTGTAATATTAAATAAATCAACATAAATGATGACATTAATGTTGGTACATTTTTTTATGTAACAAAATCTATCATATATAGGGAGCTGTGAGCAGTAAGGAAAGACTAGTCACACAAAGTTGTATGAAACATATGACTTAATATAATTATAATACAAACCACTAAGACATATTCATATACTAAGATGTTTCCTAAAAGTAAGAAACCAATGAACTAAAAGGGTCATTAGTAAAAAAAAAAAAAAATCCAGTAAGATCTATCATTGTAACACAAAAATGGAAAACAGGAAAACAAATTTCAGACAGTTAGAAGAAAGTGAGAGCAGAGATGATATTCTGCATGCAGGGAAAAAAAATTAAAAAAAAAAGCTGCCTCTATCACTTCATACCTTCCAAATCAAAACTAGGTCTCTTTTCTATGGGTATTTCCAACCACAAATCACTGAAGTCAGCAAGGAAATTATTGAACAAAGTTGCATAGCCAATGCTGCTTGGAAGATTATATTACATTATCATAGCAGTACCTTTTGAATCTTAAAAATTGTCTGTCACAAAGAAGAAGGAAAAATCGGGATAAAGATGTCTGAGACAGCAATGTTTTTTTATCTTATTTTCTCATTTTCTTCTACCTGTAACGGCAAAACCTCTGAAAAAGGCTGTATGATACATACTTCAAGGACAAATTGCAAGTATGCTCTATGATGGAGTTAGTGGGTTGCTGTTTGGCCTTGAAATTTTTCACCATTTTCTGCTTTGCTGATTTTGGCTTACTTTCATCTGATTCTAGCCCTTATTCTCCCGAGACTGACATAGGTACATTTTTATACACCTAAAATCACTAATAATTTATTAATCTATCAATGTACTGAAAAGACAACGGTAAATTAAGGTTTTTCTACTTATCCTAAGTATACACTTATTCAGAATAAGCTATTTTAGCAAAGCTTGCAGATAAAACCCAACAAATTAGAATCTATAGTACAGCAGTAAATCTATATTGGCTACAGAAAGCACCAGAGAGCATAGGAATAGCAAACAGGAAAATTTAAATACTGAAAATGAAATAAGCAGTATATTAGCACCAACCACTTTATGAATAATTGTATTTACCTCTGAATGAACTCTCTGTATGTGTGACTGAAGATTGCCTTTCTGAGAAAAGGCTGCAGGACAAAAGGCACAAGCATGGGGTTTTTCACCAGTGTGCTTGATCATATGGGTCTGCAATGCCCCCTTCTGGTTAAAGGCTTTTCCACATTCACTGCATTTGAAAGGTCTTTCACCTGAAGGAAAAAAGGAGGATGTGGGGGGAAAGGGGCTTTAAATAAACACTGCCAGCTTCCTGTAGCTAAACGAAAACTCTTATCAGCTAAAATAAACTATTGCATATAGGTATCTGTACACACACAGAGACACACACGTTATTAGGCATTTTGACAATTAAATTGTTTATCTGAACCACCAATCTCAGCATCTACTTTGATGAAGATGTAGCTTTGTGAAAAAGTTTTATGACCTAGCTGATGATTATCAGTTAAAATGGGTAAAATAGATGAAACCTGTATGAAACAATTATTTAGAACAGTATCCCTCAACTTGTGGTTTGGAAGATCCCAGAAGTTCCTATGTAAAACCACTCGAAGAAAAGAAAAAGTGGAAAAGAAAAACCAAAACCACATACATCACTGTTTTACACCAAATTCTATAAAATGCATATACCTGCACAGAAACAAACAGAGGAGCAGAGAGTAGAATGGACAGTAATAAATAACTGTCAAATATTTAATCTTTTATTTATCTAAAATCATAAAGTCTTACAGCAACACTGCCGAAGATGGCTATGGCTCCTGCTCCCCAATAAGTATTAACAGACATACATTCTTTACTACCACCTATTGGAAAAGTGCAATAAAATAATGTTTTTATTACATGAGACATTGCACTGCCCTGCTCAAAAAATAATTTTTAAACCTTGAATATTCATGTTACTACTGAACATTAAAGAGTAAGTAGGCAATACTGTTACAGGAATGCTCTGTCTTTATTTCCCGATTTTGGTGTTCTCAGTGCTGTGCGTAATTAAAATGTACTTATTTGTCCATTAACAGATGAAGCATGAAAAACTGTAGAAACTGTAAGTGACAAAACACAACACAACTACATAAATATATTACAAAGCTACATATTATAAACACACAGATACTAAGAACAAAGTTCAGTTTCTTACAACCATGTGTCTTAACTGACTAGTGGAAATCTTGACGAACAACTCAGTATTATCCTTTTTTTATTCCTGTAGTGAAATAGTTTAGCTGTGATAACTCCAGGACCTTGAAAACATTTAACATTTTGCCTTTGCACATTTCTATAGCAAAACCACTATGAGCATATGTCCTGGGTTTGCCTGGGATAGAGTGAATTTTCACAACAGGCTGGAAGGGGACACAGCCAGGATGGCTGACCCAAACTAGCCAAGGGGATATTCTATACCATATGATGTCATGCTCAGTATATAAACAGGGGGAGCTGGGATTGTGGCATGGGAACAGGCTGAGTGTCGGATTCTGGGTGGTGAGCAATTACATTGTGCATCACTTGCTTTATATATTCTTTTATTAGTAATGGCAGTATTTGTTCTCTCCTTGTGTTGTACTATTAAACTGTCCTTATCTTAATGATAAGGACTCCTGTGAGTTTTCACCTTTTTCTTCTGATTTTCCTCCCCATTCCACCACGGGGGAGAAGCGAGTGGCTGCATGGTGCTTAGTTGCTGGCTGGGTCTAAACCACGACGGTCCTTTTTGGCACCCAATACGGGGCCC
Source organism: Athene cunicularia (assembly GCF_003259725.1). Taxonomy (NCBI): domain Eukaryota; kingdom Metazoa; phylum Chordata; class Aves; order Strigiformes; family Strigidae; genus Athene; species Athene cunicularia. Next base: position 90,137,532 of record NW_020799095.1, read on the forward strand.
AAAGGGTTGAGATAACAACAGATCTTACCAGAGCATGTTAAAATAAATTTATTATACACATCTCTTACATTAGTTCAATAGTTATTGGTCACAATGTTTGTTCACATGGTGGTGTTTTTTAAATTCTTATACACACTATGTATTCCCTGTAGTGATATTTATCCCCTCCAGGAGAGACACTCATTTTTTTGTACTGGGTAATGTTGACTTACAATATGATTACAGCACTGGTCATGAGGTGATGCTGGTATTTGTATGTGGCACTGTTGTCAATCCCATACCTCAGGTGCCTTCTCTCAGAATTTGTTAGTAATCACACCCAGTCTATGGGGAAGATGAAGGGAATACTTTTTCCTGCTCTTTCATCTTTCCTTTCTCCTTCAGGCTAATTACATCAGCTTTTGAGAATTCTGAATATCCTTGGGATGTTCAAGCCAGCATGCTCTTAGTGCTATATCTCCTGAATATGTTTCGGGTCTAGGTTTACACATAATTTTTTAAGAATACCACCCTGAGTGGTATATGACTATCCAAGGCTGGATAGTCATGGGTGGCATGGCATGTGTAGGAGAATATGGGCCCGTACCTAGAGAACTTCTCAGCTCCAGTGGTTTGGAACTTTACTCCTGAAAACCTACAGAACCCTGATGAGGTGACAGAAGCCTTGAAAGGAAAATACTGTAGCTATTCCAAAGAGGCACAACTTATGACACTGTGCTGGGCCCTGGCCAGTATCTACCAAACACTGCTTGGTATGATGCAGCACCTGCAGGAGGAAGGGTGGGAAAACAAACCAACAGGCACTGAGGCTACTCCAACCCTCATAACACTGCAGCTACTCAAATGCTGGCAACAGGCACAGCAGCTGAACCAGAGAAACAACCTGTGTCAGTATCAGTCACCCCTATACAGAAGCAGAAATACATTAAAAAAAAAAAATCAGCTCGCTCAGTGAGGGATGAAAATGAACCAGACAAGAACAGGAGGAAGAGGCAGAACCAGAGATAATCACCTGATCCCTATGCCTGAGTGAACCGTTAGATATGTGAAAGGCTTTCAGCCACCACTGCCACCTGGCTGCTCTGATGCTGGGATAACCAGGCCCGTAGCTTGGAATCAGAGGGTAGGAAAGCCAAGCAGCTGGGATTATCTGTCTAGGGAAGGGAGCATTCTCAAGTTGACTTAAAAAAGACACAAGCCCTCGGCCTCTGGGAGTGACTTCTGTCAGACACGAAGGAAAGGTAACATCTCCTTTGAAAGGGGTAATGTCACCCAGGCAAGTGGACCACTGAAGGAATTAGCCATGCTGGAGGTGATCTATTATGATCCAGATAACTAGTAGTTACCCACAGATCCAGATGAAATCCAATGCACACAACCCATGTGGTGGAATTTTCTATGAAGTGTGCCACCATCATACGCCAACTCGTTGGCAATAATGTCCTGGAAAGAAGGCAAGGGACAAACGGTGGATGAAGAGTCCAGTAAACTCCAGAATAAGACGGAAGTCTTGCTTCTTCCCTGCAGGCCTGCATCTTGGCTGTGGAGAAATTGCCAGACATGCTAGCCAAGAAACTGTCCTGAGAATTCAAAGAATTTGAGAGTAAGTTCCACTCTCAACCTCTACAGGCCCATATCTCAGCTATTAGGAGCAAGGGTTCCTCTGCTCAAGAGCATGTGGAAGGTACACACCACAGGGTGCCCTGTGGTTTCATTTGCATGACCATGGAGAAGATGTGACAAAGCACTTAGGAATATGGTGTAGTTGAGAACGGTTAGTGTTAGGTTAATGGTTGGACTAGGTGATCTTCAAGGTCTCTTCCAATCGAGATGATTCTGTGATATGGGATGGAAAACGTTCCTCGACACTAGAGGCACGAGTACCCGAGTTGCATTAAAAAACAATCACAAAACGGGGTTCTTCCTGGAAAAATGCTGCTCCAGTTTCCAGCAAGCAGTTACACAGAGTAGAAGGACTGATGTCACTTCTGATCCTCTTGAAAGGACTTCTGATTCATGTTTACAAGTGAGTAACAAATATTGTGACCAGGACCAGAGGTGCCCTGCCTCCAACCAAGTCGAGGAAGGGGACAACCAGGTTTACTGGACTGTATGGATTCAAGGGCCTGGCATGTCAGATCCACAGGGGTATAAGGCTCTGGTGGACACTGGTGCACAGTGTACCCTAATGCCATCAAGCTATAAAGGGGACAAACCCATCTATATTTCTGGAGTGACAGAGGGATCCCAACAGCTAATTGTACTGGAGGCAGAAGTAAGCCTGACTGGGAATGAGTGGCAAAAGCACCCCATTGTGACTGGCCCAGAGGCTCCGTGCATCCTTGGCACAGACCACCTCAGGAGAGGGTATTTCAAGCACCCAAAAGGGTACTGGTGGGCCTTTGGTATAGCTGCCTTAGAGACAGAGGAAATTAAACAGTTGTTTGCCCAGTCTCTCAGAGGATCCTTCTGTTGTGGGGTTGCTGAGGGTTGAAGAACAATGGGTGCCAATCACTACTACAACAGTGCACCAGCAGCAATATCGCACCAACTGAGACTCCCCAGTTGCCATCCATAAGCTGATTAGTCGACTGGAGAGTCAAGGGGCGATCAGCAAAACTCGCTCATCCTTTGACAGTCCCATATGGCCAATGAGAAAGTCTAATGGAGAATGGAGACCAACAGTAGGCTACCGTAGCCTGAATGAAGTCACGTCACCACTGAGTGCTGCTGTACCAGATATGCTAGAACTTCAACAAGAACTGCAGTCAAAGGCAACCAAGTGGTACACCTCAGCTGATATCAATAATGCATTTTTCTCAATCCCTTTGGCAGCAGAGTGAGTGCCACAGTTTGCTTTCACTTGGAGAAGCATCCAGTGCACCTGGAACAGACCACCTCAGGGTGGAAACAGCCCTCCCATTTGCCATGGGCTGATCCAGACTGCAATTGGAACAGGGTGAAGCTCCAGAATACCTGCAATACACTGATGACATTATCATATGGGGCAACACAACAGAAGTTTTTGAGATTATAAATGGGACCCGGAGCAGCAAGCCTTTGAACAAAATAAACAGGAGATCTTTGATGCAGTAGCCCTTCAGCCAGTCTGAACAGGACAATATGTAAAAAAATATGCTCCACACTGCAGTCAGGGAGAATGGCCCTACTTGAAGTCTCTGGCAGAAAGCACCAGGGGAGACCCAAGTCTGATCCTCAGGGTTTTGGAGTTGGGGATACAGAGGAATCAAGGACTGCTACATTCCAACTGAAAAGGAGATCTTGGCAGCATATGAAGGGGTTCAATCTGCTTCGGAAGTGGTTGGTACTGAAGCACAGCTCCTCCTGGCACCCTGACTGCAGATGCTGGGATGGATGATCAAAGGGAAGGTCTTCTTTACACATCATGCAACTGATGCTGCATGGAGTAAGTGGGTCTCACTGATCACACAGTGAGCTTGAATAGGAAACCCCAGTCACCCAGGAATCTTGGAAGTGATCATGGACTGGCCAGAAGACAAAGATTTTGGAATATCACCAGAGCAGAGAAGGAGGTGACATGGGATGAAGAGGTCCCACGGTGTAGTAAACTGCCAGATAATGAAAACAATATGTCTCGTTCACTGATGGGTCCTGTTGCACTGTAGGAAAGCATCAGAGGTGGAAGGCTGCTGTATGGAGTCCTACATGACAAGTCACAGAAACCACTGAAGAAGGTGAATCCAGCCAATTTGCAGAAATAAAAGCCATCCAGCGGGCTTTAGACATCGCTGACTGATGAAAATGGCCAGTGCTCTGTCTCTATACTGACCCATGGACAGGGACAAATGCCCTGTGGGGGTGGCTGCAGCAATGGAAGCAGAGCAACTGGCAGCACAGAGGCAAATCCATCTGGGCTGCCCCACTGTGCCAAGATACTACTGCTCAGCTAGAGATGGTTATAAGAGTACATCACATCAATGACCATGTACCTGAGAGCTGGGCCACTGAAGAACATCAAAACAACCAACCAGCAGGTGGATCAGGCTGCTAAGATTGAAGTGACTCAGGTGGATCTCAACTGACACCATAAGGGTGAATTATTTATAGCTTAGTAGGCCCATGACACCTCAGGCCTTCAGGGACGGGGTGCAACATATAGATGGGTTTGTGATCGAGGGTGGACTTGACCATGGACACTACTGCACAGGTTGTCCATGAATGCAAAACCTGTGCTGAAATCAAGCAAGCCAAGCAGCTAAAGCCTCTTTGGTCTGGAGGACAATGGCTGAAATATAAATATGGGGAGGCCTGGCAGCTTGACTATATCACACTCCCACAAACCCACCAAGGCAAGCGCCATGTGCTTACAATGGTGGAAGCAACCACTAGATGGGTGGAGACATACCCAGTGCCCCATGCCACTGCCCAGGACTTGAAAGACAAGTCTTATGGTGACATGGAACCCTAGAAAGAACTGAGATAACAGGACTCATTTCTGAAACAACCTCATAACACCTTGGCCAAAGGGCACGGCACTGAGCTGGTATATCACATCCCCCATCATGCACCAGCCTCTGGGAAAACTGAATGATACAATGGACTGCTAAAAACTACACTGAGAGCAACGGGGGTGGGACCTCCAAACACTGGGATACACATTCAGCAAAAGCCACCTGGTTAGTAAACACTAGAGGATCTACCAATTGAGCTGGCCCTGCCCAATCAAAACTTCCCATGCACTGTAGAAGGCGATAAAGTTCCCACAGTGCACATGAATATGCTGGGGAGACAGTCTGGGTTATTCCTGCCTCAGTCAAAGGCAAACCCATGCACAGGACTGCTGTTGCTCAAGGATCTGGGTGCACTTTGTGGGTGATGCAGGAGGATGGGGAAGTTCAATATGTACCTCAAGGGCATTTGATTTTGAATGAAAACAGCCAGTGAATTAAACTGTATGATGTTAATTGCAAAATAGCCCTGCCACTGTATGTCATCACCACTGCAGTTGCTGTGTGACGTATCTATGGTACTACAGTGAGAATCACCCAAATCGATGAAGGATGGACTTTGATGAAATCAAGCAAAGTTCAGCGGTGATGGAATTTGAACTGACTTCAGCAGCTGATGCCCAGCAACTTCTGCAAGATCAACATTTCCAACCCACATATCGTGGGCATGGGCCACACCAAATACCCCACCCACGAGCTCCAGATGCAGCGTGCACCAATCCAACATCACACACCATCTCTCCTGCCCTGAAAGACTGGTATGACAGATGGAGCCCCAAAGTCAGGAATTAGATAAACTCAACAGACACATTAGCAGAAGGACCCATAGACTAAGGGAGTGGTATCTGTGTATATACAAATCTATATCTATCAATGACAGGGAAAGTGGTGGCGATTCACTGTGAAGTCTAGGATCTGGGCATGATGTAGACAATGCAGAATAAGGGGTGGATAATGTCCTGGATTCGGCTGGGATGGAGTTAATTTTCATGGGAGGCTGGGAGGGGACACAGCCAGGATAGCTAACTAGAACTAGCCAAGGGGATATTCCATAACATATGACATCATGGTCAGTATATAAATGGGGGGCAGGAGAGAGGTGGGCAAGGAGGGATTACTGTTCTGAAATGGGCTGAGCACTGAATTCCAGGTGGTGAGCAATTGCATTGTGCATCACTTGCTTTACACGTTTTATTATTTCTTCTCTCCTTGTGTTGTCCTATTAAACTGTCCTTATCTCAACCCATTAGTTTTTACCTTTTTCTTCCAATTCTTCTCCCTATCCCACCAGGGCAGGGAGCAGTGAGCAAGTGGCCACATGGTGCTTAGTTGCCAGCTGGGCCTAAACCATGACAGCATGCTATACATTATGTCTACTACACCAGTAAGTATAGAATACACTAAATATTATGCACACTAAAGCAGTTTGAATTAATATTTGTGTATTACTTCTAAATATATAGCTGTAATTACATCTAGTTTAAAATTATTAATTCTTAATTAAATTCACATTGTTTGAAAAAAAAACCATTTTCTGAAATAGATTACAAGCACATAACTCAGTATCAACTGAAGGAATGTACATTTTCTGTTCTGCTGCTTATGGCTTCTGAAGATATTTTAAGATCTGTGGGTTTTAACTGTATATTTTTTCATATAGATTAAAATACAGAATACTGATTCAGGTCTTCTTGAAATACAGTGACAAAATTCATACTGGGCTTTCATAGGTAAAGGCCTAGCTTCCATTAATAGCTGTCAGTAGACACACAGAAGTATTGCTTCAGGTTAAATTTCCCTATTTAAGTGAATGACATTATAAAAACTAAATCTTAATTCTAGTGTGGAAATGTGGAATTTCTGTATTTCTTAAGTATAACTTAATAAAATACAGATTTGGGAGTGGGAATGGGAGGTTCATTACCTAGTTATTAATATGGGAATTGCAATTCCCAAGTCTTTTTTTATTTCCCCAAATGGTGTAAGTGCTTGAAATTAATAGCTATGAACAAAAAAATGTATTGCAATTAAGACACTAACAAATGCTGTACACGTAGCACAGACACGCTCTTTTAACAATTAAAGACTTAAGTATTCTAAATTCTTTAGTGTTCTTCTTTCCTACTTATTTTACAGTCCCTCAAGCAACTGGATGCCAGATAGATTGTCTGCAGATCTGAAGTAATAACATGCTTTACAAATTAAATGAGTATTCGCTAGCTACTTGGAACTTAAAATGACCTACTGTCATGTGCAGACTGGGATTACATTTTTTGTCTCTCTTTTCCCAATAGACAAATGTCTTCAAAAGAATTATAAATGCTCTTGAACTTTCTGAAGCTTTATAAAAGCGTACTCTACCAACTATAATCTTGTTTCTTTAATTCTGACTAGAATAAACTGAAATAACTTATCGAATAGATACAAAATTCTAAAATAAAAAATTATTTTTGTATATTACTTTGAGGCAACTTTTAAAGAAGGTACAAGGGTGACCTCTTGTGTTACTATTTTACAATTAAATTATAAAACAAGATTCTTAAGAAAGAGTCATGCAGCGGGATTTTTACTTCTCCCTTGGCAAACAAAGTAATTCTTGTACGTGGCAACTTGTCATGTCACCATCTGAACAGCCTGCTAATACAAACAACATTGCACACTAATAATTTACTACTTTAATTAGGTAAAAACTAGACAAAGCAATTTATTCACAAGATGGATATATACTGAACATCACCGAAGCCCTTTCAATGAAAGTTTTGTTTAAAGACAAACTTACACTATATTATGCTATATTTGTCTGGTTACGCTTACAGTTCTGTGTACACTTCAAAAACTTTTGTATTATTTTATTCTTAGCATTTTTTCAGTTATTTCAGTTGCCTAAGAATTAAACAAATACATATGTTTATTACAGTTACAGTAATTTTGCAAAAACCATCTGCTACTCATTCTGCAAAACTGAACAGTCACTCACTATACCTCAAGTATCAAAATTACAATCTGGGTTTATCACCTCCCAAGTTCATTTTGGACATCATGAAAAATGGCAGTTACAGTAAGTACAGAAGATCTATGGCAGTAACTTTAAAAATAACAATCTAAAAACAAAAGCAAGGCCACTATGTTCATAGTATTATTCATTCTCATGTGTTTCAACCCTTTTTAGATTGTAAATTTAAGAATCTGTTCTCTATAGTATGTAAGATCTTATTTAGAGTACCTGACTTGCCCTTATCTAGGTATTTCAATTTTAGGGTCCATTGAAACTTTAAGTACCAAAACTGATATTCTGTAACAAATGAAACCTGTAAAGTAGTTAAAATTTCCAGATGATTATCATTAGAAATAATTAACAAGATTTTCAGAAGCATATCAATTTCCTAAGTGAAGAAATTACATAAAGGATGTTTTAAACCAACAGGTAACAGCATCTAATGAGCCAGGTGTATTAACACTATTTCAAGTCCCAACCAGAAGAAAAATATTTATCATTTCACAGATTAACTTTTGTAAAACAAATGCAAACTAAAATAATTAATTCCACAGTCTTACCTGTGTGTATCCTAACATGTCGTGTTAACTGACTCGGCTTCTGGAACGTCTTTCCACAGTGAGGACAGGAATAGGTAAACCCACTTCTGTCAATATTTCTGTTATAAGATCTGGTATTTGATACCCTGTCATTTAAAAAAATAATAATTTAAATAAAATCCTCTTAATCCTAATATTAAGCATTATTTTGAAGAAGCTGATTTTACCCCATTTTTCACATAGAGTGTAAATTTGATGACAATGTATAGTATGACCTGTGACAGTTAAACTCACTCTTTAATGATACTCAAAGAATAATGTAAACGGAACACTTTTCTAAGAGCCTATAAACACCAAGAATTTTAGCTATTTCTTAGAGGTTCTCTAAAGACATTTTCACTGTAGATTCTGCTAGAAGTACACAGTGACTTCACAACTACTATTTTGGAGAGAATTTTTACCTCTCTGCAACTTTATCTTTTTCCTGAACACAGCAAGGCTTTCGTTAACTAGAATAGAAAGATCTCATGAACTAGGGCACAAATGCATTTGCTGAGGTCTAACAAAAACAGGTTAAGAATTTAACAACCCAAATATTCACCACTGCTCCTCAAATACAAATCACAATCTCCACAGAGATACAGTAACAGATGATATAAACTCCCATAATTAATTTCTCTACAAATAAAACTAATTAGCTCAAAAGACTGCTGAAAAACAGCAACATGGAAAAAACAACTGATTTTATACTGGAAAAAAGAAAAAACAAACCTAGGAGATATTAAAAGACCATTACAACAACTCAGATAATAAAAAGGTGAAACCACAAGGCAACAGGGTATCTACAGCACTTCACATTTCCCATAGTGCCTGAGTATTTACCCCTATACAGTAATCCAGCTTGTCAATACTGCTTAAAACTAACTGAAATTACACAAATTTAAATACCTGGTGTTTTTCTGAACAACTGAGAAATAAGAATTAGCTAATGTGAAACAGATGTGCAAAATACACCACCACCTTGAAACACAGCCTGGTATAACAATATAAAAACTAGCACTGTTAAGTAACAGTCCACGCATAACATAGGAAATCATTAAACTTCTGCTCAAATGAGGCATCTTTCTACTCTAAAACAACATAGAGAGTCAATGTACATTTAAAGGAAAGCACATTTTCCCTCACAGTTACTTCAAATATTACATGCGGTTTTAAAATCTTTTTATACTCTTGCAGAGAGAGCACAGAGTTTGGGTAATATATTTTATTTATACATATTAATTATATCTACCAAAATTTACTACAGTATTCACAGTAAAATCAACTGAAGATTGAAGAGTAGGAGACAGAACAGCACAGATGTTAGAACCAATTCATCTCTCGGGACAGATCTATCAGCCTGACTGTCAGAATATGCTCTCTGATGAGCAACATCTGTTTCAACTACAGCTGTGGTATTTTAATAAATGAAATAATACCCAATTTGGAGACAATTGTGGGGACAGACCTTTAAGCTCAGGTCACCTTCTAAAATAGTTAATAATTTTGATTTATAATGACCATTTTTGTTTTAGCAAAAGGTAGATATCAAATTTAAATTATCACTTCATAACAGATCTCCATTCAAATGTTTCAAAGACAAAATAAACACCTTTTTTGGAAGGAAAAGTACTTTATGAGAAAAACTTAATAGAACAAGGCTTTTCATAATTTTAAATCGTAAAAATTTTTTGAAGCTTATTTTACAATGAAAAGCAGAGATCAAATAATAAGTTTTAACTAATGCATGTCTTAAACTATTTGACTATAAAAAGTTCAAAGTCATATATTAAGTTTTCATAATTCATCTGAACAATATGAGAGGATTCTGCCAAATAATAAATTTTTTTTAAAAATCAGAATGTTCACATTTTTCCTTTCAAAATAATTTTTACTGAAACACAGACAGTGGAGCGGGATCGCTTACGCAATTCATTAATCTGGGTCACATACTTCAATTGGTATTGCTGGTGAAAGGACAGTAAAGCACCATTATGCACAGTAGTTTCTTGAATACTAATGCAACATGTTTCTAATCTGAACTGATAAATAAGGTGTATCTCAGATAAGGAAGCTCTGAATCCAGAAATAATTCATGTTTATGAAAATAAACAAATTATCACGGAGCATTTATGTCTCGTTTATATCTGAACGTATCATGTAAATACTCTCTCAGAATCCCAGCATCCCAGCCATTATATTAGATTCACTCACCCATTCTTTATTTATTCATCCTAACTTACACAGATGTCCACAACAAGAACATCTTTTGTGTGTAATATTACATAACGCAATAGAAACCTAAAAAACTTTACCTCAATTTTCAGTTTGCAACTGGAAATCTACAACAATTTAAAAAAAAAAAAACCCAACACCAACTTCTGAAACACAACTATTAATCTCTCAACCTGCATCATCTGCTAATAAAAGTAATCAGAAATACATGATGTTTCTCATTTTTAAATACATTTTTTTCCCCATCTGTTTTTTACAGAGTAAACAGCGATCACCTGTCAAAAACCTTAGGCTTTCTTAACATACAAACTAAACCCACAGAAGCAAGTTTTTCCTTCTTCTAACTTAAAAGTAATTTTCACCTTCCTAAAAGTAAAGTAAAATAAAGAGCTGAAAGAAAGGGCAGAACAAGTTTTAACCAAAAGAACAGTATTTAGTAGGCATGTTTTTTCCCTTCATTTTTTGTTTTTTTTTCTGATTTACAAGAAACTCATAGCAGGCTGTGGTGAGGACTACTTGCAAAAGATGATTAAACTGCAAGGAACAACTTCTTTCTTTGCAGAAAGTAAGTATTAGGATTTTTGCAATTACAGTAACTGGTATGTAAAATTAATATAGATTTGCTTCAAAGTACTGCCATTAGCCTTTAAAATCACACATAAACACACTTCAAAGATCACTCTGTATCAGAAAAACTTAACCTGTGCTTACAAATAGCTAGCAGATGGAACTATGCTTAGTATGACTGCCTGAATATAAAAGCAGAAAAAAGAGAAAAAGGCCTCCAAAAATAACCACCTACTTCAGGGAGGTTTTAAAAAACAAATGCCATTTCGTAATAGCATACCAAAGAAAAGAAACAATCTGCATAGATCATGGCACTTCACTGACTGGAAACGCTACTCTTGCTTTCCCCAGCTATCACCATAAAAGTAACATCTGCTCATTTTGTTACAATCCTGTGATTGTCACCTTATTTTATAGTGAGTTTTCATATGCTCCTTTAGCTGTGAGGAGGTTTCAAATTCCTTTTTGCAAGACTTGCAGCTGTGGATCCTACTGCCTGCCAATTCTTGACGATGTTCTTCCATGTGTATGGACAGCTGACTCTGTAAAGTAAATTCATCTCCACACTCCGAACAGATAAGATTCTGAAAGAGATAATGAGGACTGATTTTTCAAAAGATTCTCAAACAGCTGTACACGTGCATCAGCTCTGCTCAAGTAGATGAATGTATCCTTCTACGGACATCAGCAGCTGGAAATAAGCAGCAATAAATGTATAAAAGCAAAAAAAAGTTCATGAGCCCCATAATATAAATCATGAACAACAATCACTGCAAGCTTATGGTAATATTTACATTTTAAGAAACTCCACTGAAACCGAATTCTGAAAAAGTTCCTATGGTAGCAGAAACTAGCAGTTCAGTACAATCACCATCACTCCCTATTTCCTTGGTATGCTAGTTCAAGATACAGAGACTTACCTCAGTGCCATTACACTATGGTCTACCTAAAGATTCGTAAAAAATGCTAGCTTCTAACCAAAAACATCTTAACTATAGATTCAGGGATTTTACACTTCTACTGGTTAAAATGATACAGATTGTCACTTACTTTCTAACAGTAATCCCACCAGTTACTATTGACTTTTCTTAAACTATCTTCACGGAAAAGATGACAGAAATAAATAGGGACACATAATGTTTTTGACAGATATCACTCCAACCCATTAATTTTACAGCAGTGTTAAACATACCACTTGCCATTTTTATTGGTATTCCACGTCATTTAGAATGGAAATTATACTCATGAAGTTTAATGCAAAAGCACTGCCATTTCTCTGAAAGAGGAAGAATCAAAGTAAAGTATCATTTAAATGAAAACTAAGAGTTCTGCATTTATTTGACTTCCTTTCGCTTTTCAAAACCATTAATTACTCAGTGTATCTTTATTTTACAAAATCTAAGCAGAGAGTTAAGATTAAAAGGCTAAAAATGTTCACCCATCTCTTTGGCAATACATCTGTTACATGTTCCTTACTGGTGTGCATAAGAAACGTCAGTTTTTGTTCCAGTTCATTTTTCAGTAATTGTGATTATCACTGCAAAGGAAATGTTTTTTACCCCCCCCCCTTTTTTTTTTTCCTCCTTCAATCATCAACAAAAAGGGGGGTGGG
>NW_020799095.1:90150058-90165661 GCF_003259725.1 Athene cunicularia
GGGGGTGGAACAGTGTTCATATAGAGATATTGACAAAAATGTTTCAATCATGAGGAACAAAAATATGCAGTGCTATTTTAAAAATGCTTTTACAATAAATATATTGTTCCCTAAGTCTGAAAAAAACCAAAAATTCTGCAGTATCACCAGACAACATTTACACATGAAAACTTAAAAATCTGAAGTCCTTTAATGAAACTAAATACTACCTCAAAAATTACTTGTTAATCTAATCTACAGATCATTATTACTAGACTCAAGTTACAGTGTGGGACAATAATTAAATAAGCATTATTTTCTTTTCCAAGATCCACATTAAAATCTGAATAAGAATACTTTCTTTTTGTTGAAAAATGTTCTTATACAACAAATTTCTTTAATGATGATCCTTTTGTATAAGTGGGGAAAAGTTACCTAAAGATAAACTTATAATGTATGCTTTATCAAAATCATGGTTCCCAAAACTGAGTCTCTCATCATTTTTCAGTCACACGTTATCTATGACATTAAGTTGCTATTACACATATTCTATTAAGCAACTACTACAAACAAAAGAATAGCCTAAGAGGTATTTTAGACAACGAAAGTCTATGTGTTTTTATTCATTCCTTTACAATTAAGGACATGGTAAAATACAGAAACTGTACAAAAATCCAGCAATATATCAAGCCTAATTGCCCCTCTCTGGAATAGGCAGTACCAGATTTATTTTTTTGCCCTGAAGCAAACAAGAAATCCCCGACCACACACAGAACAAGTAATTGCACATTGTTAACCTCACCGAGGTTAAACCTACCTTCTAACATTGAACAAAAGGGGCTGTTGTACATTGCTAAATAAAAATCCTAAACTCAGAAATAATTTTATAAAGCTTCACTCATCTAATTCCACCTGTATTAACTATCTTTATCTTATCAGGTGCAATACCTGAACAAACAATGTGGAACTTACCATCTTCACCTGCTTAGTATCACTGACTATAAATGAAAAACTGCAAACTAAAAATCTTCCGAGATCATTGCTCCCAAATTATGACAGGACAATTCAAACACAGTAAACATTATTTAAAAAAAAAAAAAAGAGAAAAACACCAACAAAAAAAAACCCCACACCCTAGGATTTTTTTACTTACCAGGTTTTCACTTTATGTCCACCAAGTACTAGTTTTAACTTTTTGAACATATTAAAGTTTTCCAAAAGCCCAAGAAAACCTCTTGCTCATGGAGAAAGACAACCTATTAGCAGTTTTAGTGCAATACATTAAACATTTTCAGTTTGTATTCAGCAGGTCAAAAAGTAGCAGTGGATATATCACTGTCCACTTCCACTAAGGAAACAGACAAACCCAAGAATCCTCTACAATGTTGGACATATTTACCAAAGGTATGTTCTTTATGACTTCTTAAAAGAAAGCTACCTTAAAGCGATGAATTTCAAATGTGTTGTTTTTTTTTTCTGTTACCAGTTTTTCCACAAATCACCAAAGAACTGAGAAGAAAAGTTAGTCTCTTGAAAGCTCAACTTCAATAGCCCAGGAAATTCTTTATGGAACCTCTCACAGGAGGAATCAATCATTAAAATCTGCATTTCAACACAGACAGGCTTTCCCAAACTTAATTGGAGAGCTCAAAAAGCTAATCGCACTAGTTTCTTGTTACTGCCCTTCTGCACTAATCTGTAGATAAAGCTGGCTGATGCAGCACAAAACAAAACTGTTATCCAACCCTCAGCTCTGTGCAGCAATCTTCTCAACTGCTACCTATGCTCCCCAAGTGAGCACGTATCTTTGCTCTGTTTTCAGATTTTCAACCCTTCTAACAGCAAAATAAGAATAGCAAACAGGAGGGAGATTGTACTCTGCTTATAACTTAACTTCTAATCTTGCACATTAAAAACTCCTGATGACAGCTAGTGCCATCGTCAAGACTCTCTTCTTCAAGTTCAAATTCCAGCTCTCCTACAGGTCCTGTGTATAATTACTGAGAAAGCCATTCTTGCAATTCCTGTGAATTGTTACGTTCACGTCTGGTTTATCACAGAATTATAGGGTGTTTTAAGAATACACTCATTAGCAATTGAAAGGTGTTCATATTTTTATAAATTTAATTTTCAAGCTGCAGATTGAATTCTAAACTGGAAGGCATCACACAACCTATTCTTCTGACATCTGCACCAAGTATCAAAATCAGAGCTACTGAAGCAGATAAAAAAAATCACTTAGTGACAGAAATGAATACTAACAATCACTCTTAGCCATCTTTCTCAATGCTCAGTTTCCTTATTCTAATGGTTTTAGCAATTCATAAGTCACGTTTCCTCAAAAAAATACCCATTAAGCTATGGATCGTTACAGATATATTAACATGCAACAATACTGTTCTCAAGTCCTCTCCCTTTTAACTTGGTTGTGTACTGATAAAACATAAACTGATAATGAGATTAAAGGAATACATTCTCTACGGACAGCATTCCCTGCCTGATTTAGGGAAAAATGCAAATAGGTCTACCATCCCAAAACTACTGCTCAAAACTGCTTTAAGCTGTCTGCAGTTGGTATGGAGAAATATACAATTGTTACATTTACGATTAGAAGTCTGGCAATAAAAGCGCATACTTTACTACTCAGCTTCAATTGTCCAATGCAAAGCGCAATTTTAAAGAAGCCTTCACAGAAGGCAGAATTATATGATTGACAGGTTGGTATTTCAGGCAATACAATCAACTCTGGCAACTGCAGCAACACAGTAATGACTGTAAAGTGTCATATTACTATGCCTTAACTGTTTGCTAAGAATTTAACCAATATCTTATAAAAATGGAAAATGAAATTTTCAGAGGGAAAGGAACAGTAAGTCTTCTCAAGAGAAAAGAACCACTTAAAAGAAGAGGTGGGAGTTCTAGAAAAGGGAACAGCTTCATGATGCAAGAAATAGATGGTGAGAGTGCCTCACCATGCCATCACCATGACATTCAAGACTATTACATGTTGGTTTATCAATGTATAGCAAATTACAGAAACGGCTTCAAAATAACATTATTTGCAAATAACTAATTAGTTAGTAAAGACAGGATGGGAATGCTTGCTTATGTCCAGTGTATTAATTTCTGCTACTGTTATTAAAATAAACACCCCACTAGAAGCTTTATATTTCTTCTGAATGAGACCATTTATTCAATCCTCCAATCTAAGGCATATAGGTAAGGGATTACGTACAAACCTTATGTCTTTTCAAAATTTAAATTATGATGTTTAATGAATTACCTCTTCTTTCTCATGCAGCATTATATGAGCTTTCAGACTGGCTACTCTGGAGAATTTCTTGTTGCACACAGGACACGTAGGATCTTCACCATTGTGAGTACATTTATGAAGTGTCAAGTTGAATTCAACATTAAATGACATCGGACACTGGTCACACCGGTGAGGCTGTTTGTTAAAATCACATAAATAAAGGCAAAATTGAATCTTCCCAGAAGTTACATATACCCTAAGTGACATATAGATATAACCATACAAATCAAAATGTTTTAAACAAAAAAAGAGCAATTCAAGTACCTACATACGATAAAGATCCTTAATAATACTAGTCAATTATTTTATCTTCTTTGCATCTCACTACTGAAAATACAAATACAGCATTTCAGGAGCATATGGTGAAAGAAGACAGGGGAACTAAAGAAAGCAGAGACTCAAAATTGAGACTGTCCAAGGAGAGAAAAATGAGCAAGAGACAGAAATAAATTTTTCTATAACTGAGATCGTGAACTCGCCTAAAAGCTAAATTAATAATCGAACCAGCAAAGAGTTTAGTTTATGCTAGGATTGACTGCTCTTCAGTTGGCATCTGCACAATCAATTTTCATTCTAAGTGTACCTTCAGTTTACACAAGTGTGCAACAGCATGGTTTTAACAATATCATCTTTTATAAATCACATTTACAATGTTGAAACTTGTGTAAGTAATTCTTTGCATACGTCAAAGTCCTACATTCTGTAAAAATTAATCTGTGTCTACAGCTACCTCAAACAGCAATGAACTTATTGTTCCATCACATGTAGTTTTAGCTTTCTGAAATAGAATGCAAGGAACAGAAATTAAATGCTTCAGATTACAGATGAAACCTGTGGCAAAAGCTTAATTTAAAAAGTCAGTCCAGTTGTAATCACATATCTGTATTTTTCTCATTCTTCCCCAAATTTGATTTACAAGCAGGTAGAGTCATGACTAATACATAAATACTAATTAGGTTTCTTGACATTATTGAAAAGACACTAGCAGGTCCAGTTAATCAACATAAGCATTATTTTCTCATTATGGCTAATGTGGAGAAACAGTTTGCAAATTCCATTAAAAGAAACCCAAACATTTTCTCATCTACCTGAATATTTTACAAATCAAAGAAAATGGCTAAAATTAAAACGTACTGAACTGGAAACAACAATCTAACTAAATGGCATCAAAGTAAGGTCCTATCTCAAAAGGAAACATGAAAGAGAAACGTCATAAAACTCTGAGATCCCCCAGTAGTAATTATTAGTGATGTGATTAAAAAAAAAACCCTGAAAATTGTGTTAGCTTTACTTGTCAGTGTATGAAAATATCAATGTACACTGGTATTTTCTAAGTTTTTATCTACTAAAATTCATACCTTATCATTTTGCTCATGATCCCTCATATGGCGCTGGAACTGGGTCTCTTTTGGAAAAGACAGCAAACAGATCTCACACTTATGGAAGTTAGGTACTTGGTAGGGAAAATTACTGTTCTCTATATTCGGTGTCAGAACATCATCTACAAAACAGTCAACGAAGCATCTGTTAAGTCACATTTAATTTACTTATAATTTATTGTAAAGATCAGAATTCTTTGAAGCAGAAACTATTAAAACTCCCATAAGATTTTGACTTATACAAGATTTGAGCTTCACTGGATCTTTAAGATCTTCAGGCATAAACATTACTGCTTCCATTGACACAGGATCCAAGAAATCCATCCCTCTAACTGCCAGTCACGATAAATAAACAATCACCTTTTCCTAGTAATTTGAAAATAAATTATTTCTGTGCTTCATAATCACCCATCAAATTTGCAAAAAAATAAAATGCTGCCAAATACACTAGGTATGAGTCAAGATACCGTCAGGGGTTACTTTTAATATTACATCACATGTTTCTAAAAAAACCTTTTTCATATGACATACTCAGCAGTTCTGACTATACAGGCTTACTGTCCACCTCTTCTCCTTTCTCTCTTATTTTTTCTTTGAAGAAAAATTTAGCCATCATTTCTTACTTCTGCTTCTGGCAATGCAAAACCTTTATCAGCTACCTTCACAGTTGTAAAACCAACACCAACATTTCGAATAGCTGAGATATGCAGTAAACTGCAAGTCAAACTGTGTACACATGCAATCAATGGAGAAAAAGAAATTTTTTTGATAGACCTAGTCTAAGCCCATACAGTTTTCTTGTTTTGAACTCCCACAGTCACGCAACTTTTGACATACAAGCTGAAAGCTTCTATATCCTTTTCCTCAAACAGCTGAAGTCAGTCCTATTAATATTTTCCTTATTATCTTAAATCTTTATCATTATCATTATTATCTTAAATATTATCCATTTTAAACTTGAGACTATTTAAGAAAAGAGGATAAATTCCTTATTAATACAGTTATCTTCTCAAACTTTAAGAAAAGCAATTGGCAGGAGGGGTTAAAATATCTAAGAACATTCAGAGTAGTATTAATAAAACAACAATAAAAAGCAACTGACTCATGCTGCAGATTAAGGACACTAAAGAGAAAAAAAAAAACAACATAGAACTCAGTTTCAAAAATTGTCACAACTCAAAGTTCATCAACAGAACTCAACGGGATGCAAAAAAGAGGGACAGTGTCCTTTAAGTGTCCTTGTGATAAATATACCTGAGTAGAATAAAGGACACAAAATCATTTCCTATAGATACTGGCATAAGGAAAATAGAGGTGAAAAAAAAAAAAATCTACTCCAGTACTTGGACTATATGAAAACTTAACGCAAGAAGCCTTCATTTCCTCTAGTAAAAGGCGTAATTGTTCAACCCCATGAAGGCCTGACCTCTCACTTTAAATTGACAACTGAAAAATGATCTAATCTATGACTTCAGAAAGGCCTTTAAACCTTCTCCATTAACCAAAGAGATTATCATCTTTCAACATTCACTCTCAAGATCAAAGACACTGGACAACATACAAAACCAATGCCTAAGTAACTGAAGAAGCAAAACTCTAATTTTTAAATAATCCAAGGTGCTAACTTCTCTACCATTTGAAACACAGAAAAAGCAACATGCTCACTAGTGTGTGAATAATATTACTAAGCGACTTAATTTTTAGGTCAATAACATTTCTATATATAATTTTTATCAAAATGTGTAACCTATCTGTATCAACCACAATACTGATTAACCTACATGCTATTTCTTCTAGAATTCAAAAAGGACTTTAACTATATGTTAATGAGAATTTAAATATCTTTGTGATGTTCCAACAAGAATTGGTAAGTGTATGATGCAGAGATATACTAGAAGAAGATATTTCAGCTATTCTTTAAGAAGGAAATGATCACCACTAAAATAAACATAAAAGGGTAACAAAAGCATAATCCTATTTCACAGGAAAGAGCAGAGAAACAGCCTAAACTTTGGCAAATGAGTTGAGCACATCGCACCCTGTATGAGGAGTTTCTCAAGACTCATGAGTGATTATAAATCCTAAAATACCTGCAAGCCTTTCCACCTTCCTAACGGCCCTCAGACACCAAGGAAGAAGAAACGGATGGCATGCATCTAGAAAATTCACTGCTTATTTCTGTATCATCTTAAGCATTGCTCTTTCAAAGAAAACCTTTGTAACTCCTTGCAAAGCCAAATCTTACTCTGTACAGGCAAGTTTCAAGAAGGCTGCTTGGCAGAGGACTTTTACTGCAGAAACACATCTAAAGGCCTTTAAGGATAAGGCACAGCAGATCAATTCAGGTTAGAGTCTATAAATCGTTGAAGGCTCCACTACTGGAAGATCAGGCTGAAAACTGCTCTGAGTACTTACAGCCGGTACGAATAGAAAAACAGTCCAGTTTGGATTTAAAAGAACTCTGAAAATTCAGCTGCTTCACTCAAAGGGCGGGATTGAGGTCTAACAAATTAAAATTAAAGCACAAATTCATTTATTCATTAACACTGTGTCTGAACTAGCAAAGGGGGAAAATTAGAATACGGTAACCTTTCTTCATTTATATTCTCACTAAAATACAATTTGGTCCTCTATTACCAGCCAAATACTGGGTGATACTGAGTTGCATGGCTCACTTTTATTAAAGATGCAGGAAGTGACCTTCTATTTTATTTTTCCAGTAGTGACAAGGAGAGAGTATTCAGAATAATATCTTTATTGAAATCAAGCAATTGACTAACAGAAAGGACAAAACTTTTATATTGTGTTTAGAATTGAGAAAACAGAAAATATATTGTTTATTTAAAAAGTAACAAGCAAGTGAGCTGTATTTTAACTTTTCAGGCAGCTGTCACAGACTCATAAAGTATGACTTGGATCTGTCTTCATTTCAGTTAAAAATGAAATAAGTTTAACAAAGTTTTTTGTTAGAAGAATTAATAACCAGATGACACTATTTACACTGATACCTCTATATCATAGCAAGTCAAAGTAATAACCTACATTACCATATTTCCAGGAAATCAGCAATAAAACCCAGTTGTGCAATCATCTTTCCCTGTATCGGAGAAAAAACACTTTCAGACACATCGGCTTGGATCATGAAACAAGCCAAACACCACAAAATACTGAATCGAGCTTAAAGGCCAGTATTTTTGAATACCAAAAGCACGCAGATGATGCCAATTCAAGAAGTTGGCAGTGGGGTATAGATCCTGTACTTTTAAAATAACAAACTTCTCAGTGCTTTAAAAAAAAAAAAAACAAAAAACCCACAACTCTAAACACTCCTTGCATACCAAGGGGAAACTAAACAAAAACACTGACATACATGACATAGCATTTGATGGTCACCACTCATCATTTATCAGATTAGAAACCCTATCATAAATAGCTAATATGGTGCCTATGCTCACAGAAAGATATAAATACTAGGTACACAGATTAAGCAAAGTATTTGTCAGATATACTCTGTCCAGATGAAAACACAGGTCTGCTGTCTGTTAATAAACTAACAGAATGCCATTCAAGTCAACAACACAGAATCAGAAGTTTGAGTTTTAGTTAGAGAAGACATTAACTGACCAAGCATATCACATCAAGAAAAATCACATGAAAAACTGGCATGCTCTTACTAGATAGAAGCTACATTCACAAACACACAAAGAGAGAAAACAGAATGACTATTAGAGTAACAATTCCTCTGAAAAGCAAGTGATTCTTTCAAGTCTGCACACTACAAAAAATGGTAAACCTCACTGAACAGCTGCAAGTTTAAAACACTGCCATTTATTAATATTAACTGCATGGAAACAGTGCAAAAAGCCTACTTTTTTTTTTTTTTCCATTTGCATGTTTGTCTCATTGCAACATAAATCAACCCTATTCCATCACAGCTTGATAGAGACAGTCAAGTATCAATACAATTAAACTACACAGGGAGCACTTAGCTTATTATGCACTGTCAAACATACGTTTTGTCTGTATTCTTACACTTTGTCCAAAGTGCCCCAAAATATCAGAATCAGATTTGCAAAGTACCTATCAGTGATAATAAACTTTCAGTTTAAAGATAGACTGATTTAAACACTCTCCATGTTATAATCTTTAAGTTCTTTTCAAATTAATTGTCCCTCACGAGCAGCAGCAACCAAGCTTCAGGTCAACTTAGCTACAGATTTCTGTGATTCGGCCTTCATGAAAACTTGACCTCGGGAGTGGAGTCAGCAAGCAGGTGCTCTCTGCGAGAAGCCACTGATGACAACTCAATGTGGAAGGAGGAAGACAGAATTAGAGCACCCCCAACCATTCCTTCCTTCCTTATGTAAGCAGCACTGTGCCTGACGGCAGCCTGCAGTCCTCTCCGCAAGGCGCAGATGGACTCATTCAGCTGTGAATGCAGCACAGCCGTATTGGATCTCTAATAGCCTACTCGCACCCGACTGAGAGGACGCTGCGAATACAACACTGAAGCTTGCAGAATTCATGGATGAAAACTTGTCAGATGAAGTTAAATGGCAGCTGGCAAGTCCAGGGACAAAAGGGTCTGACCCTATCAAAACCTATTTACTAATTTATGGGTGGAAAGAAAGTGGTAGGACAAGAGAACAAAACAGGGATGGCAATGTTGACATTTCCTCATACTACACTTGAAGTCAAGAACACAAATGATAACGAATCCTTGAAACACTTTGCTTAGTTCTGCAATCATAAAAGAATCGGGTTAGTTTAAACCTAGCTCAGCACTCAAACAAAAACAACAGTGAGAGAAGCAGGAGAAAAAATCAAATCTCAAGTCCAGCATATCGGACCAAAATCCATAAATCAAACAAGATTTGCTCATATAAGACAAGGTAGTTTTATTACGCTTTGGTCAATGCTCAGTCCGGAATTTAAAGCAGTACCAATCCAAACACTTAGCTTCCAGAAGCACACTACTGGGATGGATGTCCAG
Organism: Athene cunicularia; assembly: GCF_003259725.1. Classification (NCBI taxonomy): domain Eukaryota; kingdom Metazoa; phylum Chordata; class Aves; order Strigiformes; family Strigidae; genus Athene; species Athene cunicularia. Next base: position 90,159,723 of record NW_020799095.1, read on the forward strand.
GTGCGAGTTGCTCAGCATTTGCCAACACAAAGCAGCTGCACTCCTTTCAGGACCACAGATGACTCCAGAAGTTTCCCAGATACACTGATGCACTGCAGGCATCGGAGAAGCCTGACAACACACAGAATAGCTCCACTGTAGCTGGTTAGATGCTAAATAGATTGTACTGGCTCTGGCTGGGATGGAGTTAACTTTCTTCATTACTGCCATGTTTTAAATTTGTGGCTAAAACAATGCTGATAACACACCAATGTTTTAGCTATTGCTGCACAGCACTTTTCCAGCATGAAGGCCTTCTCTGTTTCTCACAATGAGTAGGCAGAGGGTGGGAGAGAGTTTGGAGGGGACAGCTGACACAAATTAACCAAAGGGATATTCTGTGCTGTACAACATTGTTCTCAGCAATACAAACCTGGAGGTAGTCCTCACAACGTAGTCTTTGCTCAGGGACTGACTGAGCATCACTCTGCTTTGAGAGGTGGTGAATGTTTGCCTTTGCATCAATTGGTTGGGGTTTTTGGTTGGTTGGGTTTTGGGTGGGTTTTTTTAACGTTTTTCTTCAGTTACTAAATGGTCTTCATCTCAACCCACAAGCTTTTCCTTGCTTTTGCGATTCCAGTTCCTTCTCCCACTCTACTGCAGGAGGAAAGCAAGTGGTCGGAGGGTGCTTACTTGCTGGTCAACCCATCATATAGATATACCACCCACATCATCTTTATCTACACAGATAACTGAAAACTAGCATTTCCTTAACCAACTCTGATACATCGATATTTACCCGATTTTCAGATGAGCCTATCTATTGCTAAATACTCCAAAACAGGAGTTACACTTTGACAACTGCATATGAATATATCAAGCTAGCCTTTTTCAGCTGTTTGTTTTTACATGATTTGCATGTCTCATGCTTAAGACCTTGACCCTCATCTATGCCCACCCACTATACTGTTAAGAGAAACTTCAGAATTAACTGATTTGCTACATGATCTTCCCTCTACCCAAGAGCGAACACAATCCAACTACAGCAGAAAAACTCCAAAGAAAAAGACATGAGAGGCCTCAAACAGAAATTTAATTATATTTGGAAGCACTTAATGCACAGGAATGAATGAGGTATGAAGGTATGAGTGCAACTGCAATAGGGAATAAAACACCGAGGACCCGCCAATTGGCAGAAAGCTACAGAGAAGGGACAGAATAAGGGGGCTGAAGTTATCACACAGCCAGAACTGTAAACACAAGTTATTTAACTGAATAGATTGCTGGGGAAAAGGCATAGAAGTATTTCAAACATAAGGAAGACCTAATGGGGAATTAAAAGCACACCAGCATAATCCACCTTCTTCTCGTTGAGACCTAACACATCCCTCACACATAAACTTAAGATCCTGTTATTGCAGAACAGTGAGATGACCAGAAGTATCACTATTAACGCCTAAAGATTATACTTTATAAGGCTAATGTTTGAGCAGTTGTCCCTCCTGTGTGTTTTAAAAATTAATTACCTGTACCTATCGTATATAAAAGATATAGCCCACATCACAGAAGCAGTACCACAATCTCTTCATTCTTGTCTACACAACATCACTTACCTATTCTTCTCTTGTCAGCTGGAGGTCACCAACATAAAATCCTAGTGCACTACTACTAAAATAATTTACATAATATAAATTCAGGGAAGACTTAACCAGTGAGTTCAAACTGCATTTTTCTTCAAGAATACAAAATTGGAATGTAAAGCCTCAGAACTGACTCTTCCTTAATTCAATACATCTGCACCCTAACTGATGCTGGGGGACTGACAGCCAGCAAACAAAATACAAACAGCTCTGCAGAGGCAAACAAAGGTTACAGTGCCTTCTCTGTGTTTCTTATCTTTGTGTATTTAATGTTTACCACTCTTCATATATAAATTCTGGCCCTCTGAAGGCACAAAATAATTTTTTTTAACACACTCATAAAGGAATTTAGTTTAAACTTGTGTAAAAGTAGCCTTTGGGTTTAAATATTGGACATACATTCTAGGCTTTAAAACTGCTCCAGTACAGCCAGCAAATATTTCACTTTGCTCTTCAAAGAATTCCTCTTCTGCTATTTGAAAATGATCAGAGAGTCATTAAAGTCAAAACTGCTCATTTCATGTTGCTGCTATTCTAACAGTGACAAGCAGCACTGGTACAAATAGAAAGGAACTTCACTATGGGGAAGGAAAATTTAGGGGAAGACGACAGAGAGCACAAAACACTAACAGAATCCTCAAACTCCTTCTCATACACCTGAAGTAACAACAGAAATAGTAAAGCAGTGAGTATCAACTCATGGTAACAACTTCATATTTTATTGGGACAAAATGGAAACTCTCACCAATTAGCAGAAAGAACCAGCAGCAAAGTCTCAAGTTTTCACAGGACCTACAGAAAACCTTTATCTGCTACAGTAGCTAGTAAAATAGCCATAAGCATGCAAAATGTTGTTCTGGTTCCATAACAAATACATCTTTAAACACTGTATTTTCATTAGCTATCTAACTGAACAGTAAAAGCCTGGTATTTCTTTCAATTCCACCTTAATAGCAACTCTTCATGGGTAAATTCTAATCAAAACAAAGAGTTAATTAAGATTTTTCAAAGTAACAGCCTTACAATATGAGGCCTACCATATTTCAAAAAACTTTTCTCAAAGCAAAATTGTACCACACCTTCTGAAACACTTGTGTTTCAAGGCTTTTTCTTTTAGATTTTTAGGCATTTCTCCCAAGCTCTACAAATATTTAAAATTATCATCTTCTAATATGGCAATATCTTAAAGAAAACATTAAAATAATACTTTAAGACAGTCAGTAAAATTAAAAGCAGATTTTAACAGTTTGAGGTATTATTACAAGCAAGTATGGCCAAGATATGCAAGCTTAAATCAGAGAAATACATTCAGAATGAGGCATGAGAAAACATATACCAATATAAATATAACACAATAAATGTTCCCCTGTGCGTTTTCTTTGTGCTGCCTTAGCTGCACAATAGCGCTGGAAATCACTTTCCAGTGTCTTACAGAGACTCCCAAGGGAACAGAGTCAACAGACTACAGAGAATTCACATGGCCTAAAACTCTTGACAGTTGAAACGTTGTAATGTGGGTTACTCAGAATCACAGCAGGCACCCTGGAAACTCTCAGGCCACACACATGAATAATTCTCTTTTAACTTCCTTCTCAGGTTAGAGGCAATCACAAGAACCTGTGCAAATGTGTTATTAGTGCGTTAACACCAATTATGTGTTACAAGCTGCTTCTGCTTTTCCTTCTTTAAAAACATCCGCATGGAGTAGCACTTTTTCTAATGCATTCTTCTTGTTTCATGTATATTCAAGATCCCATCCTGAAATTTTCAGAACAGCAAGACCCAAGGACCCGCTGCACCTCTGTAAAAGGATTTGCTATACAACCATTGCTAAGCAGCCAGAGCAAGAATCAAGGAGCAGCAAAATCCCGTATCACAGAAGATTAGCTGTTTTCAGCTTCTTGAGAATCGTACCCTATAGTTCAGCCACCTCAGAGGTGAATCACAGAATGGTTAAGGTTGGAAGGGACCTCTGGATGTCATCTTGTCCAAACTCTCTGCTCAAGCAGGGCCACCTAGAGCCAGTTGCCCGGGATTGCATATAGATGGGTTTTGAGTATCTATGGAAGGAAACTCCACAACTTCCTTGTGTAAACAATGCCAGCGCTCAGTCACCCTCACAGTAAAAACGTGTTTTCCTTTTGCTCAGACAGAACCTCCTGTGTTTCAGTTCATGTCCAAAGAGATCAACTTGTACAGTTCAATGAAGTTTAAAAAAAAAAAAATTCACAAGACAGTTTTGGGAAAACTCTACCAATGCAAAAAAAACCCATTCTAGAATTCAGATTTTTATCTAACATGTTTAATTTTCCTAGCACAAAGAACATGTTCTAGTATTTGACATGCATGGTAGTTAAAGAAGTCTAAGGAAGCTGCACAACAAAACATTACTGATTCACCTTTATTTTCTTCCAAAGCTGTATTACCATAAGCATACAGACTATACAACTACAGAAAGCAACACTTCTCTTCCATGAAAGACAAGCATACCAGAGTTGTAGAAATTCTGAGGGTCAGACTAAACATTAACAACACCTAAAAACATACAGTTTCCTAAGTAAAAAATATTTATTTCTGTAAATAACTATTTTCTAAATAAAATTCTTCCTGCTAAAAGTGAAGCCTAAGGAGCTCACAGTCGGTTTTCAAAGTCTGTCAGGCTGTATCTGAATGGGACAAACAGCCAAATGTCCTGAGAACATAAATTTCCAGGATTCAAGCTGTCCTGCTCAACCAGAGCTTCTCCATTCATGACCTTTTAGTCACATATAAGGCTAGAAAAAAGGTGACACTTGTCAACACTGACTTTGCCATTTTCCCAAACTGCTGAAATCTTGAGGACTGAAGACTCCAGAACCCACAATATTTGCCTATACAGGGCAGGGCCCTCACAACTGCAGACTGAATCCCTCCAGTAGCCCAAGACCCTGTAATTCTAAACTGCTGTCTAAAATCAAACTACGTCTATGAAGCAGTTTCATTAATAAATTAGAAAATTTCTTTTTAAAAAATTAAATACATAAAAAACACAAAACACGATCAAACTCACAGTAAGTACTGTCAGTCAAACCTCCTACCATAGGAAGGATCTAAGATCAAGATCCAACTACAAGCAAAAGGGATACAACTACTAGGCACTTTTTCTGGACAGTTGTCTCAGTCTTGATCTTTTTCTAATTCGTACATGGTGCCATTATTACATTCACATGATACAAGTGTATCCTTGCAAGAACTACTAGAGAACTAGGTAGACATGTTAGTTAAAATAGACTTTTTAAAAAGCGTCAGCTTCCAAAACTGCTATTAGCCAACAGCCCTTCTTGATATACTTATTAGTGTTCAAAAGCTGAGATCAATGGCTCCACCAAAAAAAAAAAAAAACCCAAACCAAAAAAACCCAACCAAAACCAAAAAAAACTTCTGGTAGGAACCCATGGCCCATTTGGCTTTCTATACTGGAGAAAGCATTTTACCCAACTTCACAACACTCAGGTAACAGCACAGCGTGATTCTTTTTTCCTGACAGCATGCTTCAATTCTACAAAAAGTATTCTACAGAAGGCTCACCTACACACTCCTCTTTAAGAGCCGCAGCTCATCTGCAAGCATTCAGAAAAAGACGTTCTAAATATATACTGAAAATATCAATTAGTTGTCTTTTCATTACTGAAATAACCATGGTATTTTCATGTTTTATGAAATCTCTCCCTATCTAGAAAATTTTTTTTAAATCTACTGCTACATGCTTGTGCTAAAAGAAGTCACTGACAAGGGTTTCAGGTCGACTCGAAATGCAGTATTTGTGCAGTTTGTAGGCTTTATTCAGATACTGCTCACAGATCCTTAGTGACATCAGCAGACATGAACTACACAAAAGAGCCATAAAACTCACTAGCTAAAAATTGCTGTCAAAAAACCTCAAGCCCATCAAACCAATCCTGCCCTGAAGTATCCTCTAGCCATCGACAATGCTAAACGCAAGTAAAAATTAAAAAACTGAAGCGTGAGCCAGATTAATATATGCTCGGGAAATTTTTTTTTTTTACATATATTCACAAAGAAAACAACAACAAACGTGTTTTACAACTCCTCAAAAAAAAAAAAAAGACCTTCTTGTAATAAGACAGATGGAAGAGTTGAATCTGATTTTCACTCGTTTATCATCCTTTATTCGAAGCTCTTATTAATTTGGCCCTGGGGGAGGGGAGGCAGTGCGAGGGGAAGAAAAAGAGCGGCGGAAGGACCGGGGAGCCCTCCTGCGTCGGCTGCCGCAAGCCCACCCGGGCTCTTCCTCCGGCCCTCACCAGCTCCAGCCAGCCC
>NW_020799095.1:90165711-90293706 GCF_003259725.1 Athene cunicularia
TTTTTTTTTTACTTTTGTCTGCTCAGTCTTTCACCCAAAGCTTGATCCATAACCCACTTCTTGCTAAACCAGGTTGCAGCTGCTTGGTTGCTCAACTATTAAAATGCTGAAGTTCTCTCTGCTTTCCAGGATATCCCTTTTTTCCCTCACCCCATCCCATACAGGTAGCACCTGGCCACTTTCTTTATTTCAAACCATATATAGTGTTTCAGTAGCCTGTATTAAAATGCATTTAGTACGATGTAGGCTTAGTTAAGGAAGCTGGATGACCCTGTCCTCATTTATTACTTTAATGTCACTTTATGTAGTCTCTGCAAATAGCATTAAACCGGTACTTCAGGTCACTGATCAAAACAGTAGGACAGACTGGGTACTGATACCTGTAAGCTATAGTAGCAAAACACTAGTTAATAATTTTCTCATCGTTGAATGTTAATTATCACTTTGTTAATTCGTTTATCTTGTCTTGTGCAAATGTTTGGAGCTATTTTTTTTCAGCAGTTCTAAGTTAAATGCCTGTCAGATACTTAATTAAACTACATCTAAAAACTTGCCTTTAGCTACCAAATTTAATCATATCAAAGAATGAGATCAGGTTTTTGGAATGCAAGGTTTCATTTCTTCCCGAAGGCTAAGGTTGGGTAAGCAATATTTAGATAATTTCTTATTCTGTCTGCCAGTGAAAAGTTTATTTAAATTTTCTCTGCAGAAGTGCATCATTGGAGATAAATATGGAAAGGAGGACTGAATCTGCTGTGACCCTTGCCCGGGGCTCCAGTGAGCTGACTGCTCACTACAGCCCAGCTACAGGCAGGAAAAAGACAAAGAACAGCAGTGGCCTCTGGTGGTTATAAGCTAGTTGTGTGCTGAAAATTAAGGTTGCCGGTCATTTCAGCAGTGAACTGCAGCCTATAAGTAGATGGGACAAGGTGACAGCTGTTCACGTGATGTCAGGTAGACCCTAGGGACAGGACTCAAAGAACCCAACCGAATCAGTATCTAGAAAAAACTTTGCAGAAGCTCATTATTTAACTGCTTAATTCTCTTCTAGCTTTGTTATCAGGATTATCTGTAATTTTTGTTGATGTCTTCTGCTTTAGGATTAAGAACTTTCAGTCTTGTTTCAGTTTTGAAAAGAACTGATATATGCTTTGCAGGAATGTAGTTGGGATTGTATGTGCAGGCAACTTCTGTCTGTACTGATAGTAATGAAAATTTTACCTAATTTTTCAAGTCTAATGTACAAGCCAACTTTAATTTCTATTTCAGCTTTTCAACATTATTGTTCCCTGCATGTCTTTCAGTGTCCAGCAGCAGTGCATACAACCATGGTTAATTTTGTACTGCAAAAATCTGTACATTATCTGTTCTAAATTTGTGGTATGTTTGTTGTTGCCGATCATCTACCAACACTTCTGCATCACTCTCACTCTGTCCAAAACTAGCTCTGCATAAGAGTAGAAAAGACTTCAGATCCTTAAGGAGCCTGTGATACTGGGAGACAAATAACATTTCATGAAGAATATATGGAATAAGTCTTGAAAAGCATATGAAAATAACATTTTATTAATAAGGAAATCCAGTGGTAAATCATATGGTTAAAATACTGTCCTTACTATTACAGCCATTTTAAATCTATCAAAGCTGTTTAATCTCTGTAATTTCTCTTCTTTGTCTGTGTGATTAATGTAGTATTTTTCACCTGCCTTTTGCAACTCCTGGAAGACAGGTACTGCACGCATAGCCAAAACTTGTTGCTCTACTTGGAGACTGAATCGTCTCCATTTGCAGAGATGTCAATATTTCAAATTATTTAAAATTTGTTGTCTTTTGTAAATAAGAAAATAATCTATTACAGTCTTTCTGTGAAGCCTCTGGCATTACTCTAGAGTAGCTACACAGGAAAGTTCTCAGTTGTGGGGTGTGCCTCGGCATTGCAAGCCAGTGCCTTCTCAGGTAGGAGCCTAACAGACCATTAGTCATGCTCTGCTGTCCATGCAAAGGAAACATGTGTCTGTTCCCCAGATGGAATCTGTAACATAATATAGAGAGTGCTAGATGATTAGCCTTTAGCTCTTTCTATCATAAATTTTATCTGGTGTCACTAATTTCTAGGAAAAAAAAGCAGCTATAATGGCAGCCCTTAAAATATGCAACATTAAAAGTTACACTTGTTTTTTATCTACAGATGAAGAATACAGTGACAGAGAAAGGTTAATGCAAGGCCACAGAGCAAACTGAATTCTAGGTTTTACTACCAACGACTGGTACTAGATGTTCTACTAAATTTTAAGGCAAACTAATAAAATCCAGTGAACCACTTCAGTAAAGCTACTTACTAAATAGGATACTATTTGCTGTAGAGTTGTCAGACCCTTACTGTTCTATTTTCAGTTGCTTATGGCTTTGCCGCACTTGAACTCTTTGGACTCAAATTCCCATGCCAGCTGTCTAACTTCAGTTTGGGTTTGGTTGATTTGAACAGACTGCTTCTATTTGTCAGATTACATTCAAACTTTTTTTTTTTTTTAAGAGGGCGCATAAAATTATTTGTTGCACTCGCCAATGAAACGAGTGATTGAAAATTTTGACACTAGCATGAATTTTAATTAACTCAGGATGAGTCTGTCACTTTCTCCAGTAAAACTGAAAATTTATTCTTTTTGTATATGTTTCAAATAAGAAATTGCCAGAATGTGCTGGTTTGTTTTTGTTTGGGTTTTTTTTTTTCATTCATAAGAAACTGGGTTGTATAATGGCTCTCTGTCCATTTTTCCAAGTTGAGGCAGCACAGTATTTTCCCTGAGTTAAAGCTGTAGGTGTGTAATAGTCCATGTTGGGAAATCCCTCTACAATTTGCTTAAAATCATGACATTTAAATAAATATAACACCTGAATTCTCATTTTTTGCATGTCTGAATGTTTGTGAGCTAGAAACAAACGTACTTCTAATGAATGCATCATGGTTTGAATTTAGGCAATGGTATTTTAAGAAAAAAGTGGCAATTTTCTCAGCATGATGGAAATATCAATACACCAAATTAGTTCTGTGTTCAGCCAGAGGTGAGAGAAAGAAAGGCTATCTCAATATCCTGCATAGACAGTATAGCCAGGCCTCCATAGAAGGGTGATTCAATAGATGTACCAGCACATTTGCCTACTGTAGGCGCAAAACAGTAAATACACTTAGGACTGATTTATACCTGTTGCCAAAATTAAATAAGCTGTACCAGGAAGAGCAACTTTATGCTTCTAGGATGTAATCCGAACTGGAACCTGCAGTAATGTGAAAATGTCAATAAAAGCATCAGTATTCTCTTATATTACTACAATACCAAAAGCTAGAATAGACCTAGTGTATATTCAGCATGTATGTAATTGTTAACATTACGTGTTGTGAGTACTGCAGTATACATTTTGCATGAAGGAATTCACGAAAGTAGTTTTCCAATGTTGACATACTAATTTCCAAGGAAAGATAAATGTTTTCTGCTTTGCTGGGTTGGTTTGTTCATTTACCAAAGAAAGGAGCCTCCTACTCTTTCTTGATTTGCTTTTGTGTGGCTAAAGGACTTGGATTTCCAGCCCTGTCAGCTTGCTTCTAAAGGTGCTGTTCCAGTGGAGAATAGTATTTTGATGAAAAAATAATCCTCTATAAAAATCTAGTGTTTACACTCATTACAAAAAATATTTAATGAAGATTTAAAAATTTTAATACTGTTAGCCACTTGAATAATATCCATAAAATTCTCATTGGCAGCCGTAAGTCTGCATGTACAGTAATTTAGAGAAAATTCAGCACAGTGAGGTAGTGTACTGTCATACTGTAGTATATAGATGTGTTAAAGTATATTTTGAGACAAGGACCACTAATCCAGTAAGAACAGCGCTGAGTCTAGCAGCTTCTTCTAATATATGCTACAGAACTTAGATATCTGATGCCTGTGTGACTTTTACCTGCTGCCAGCTGGGCACTAACACAAACCGATCATCTAAAGGATAGAAAATACTTTTGTTATATGTGTTAGAGTTCTAATTGGATTGCTATGAATTCCTACAAAACCATGTTATTTAGGATGGCTCCTACACTGTGATCTAACGGCTCACTCCACATATAAAACAAAACAGGTATCACAATTTTCTTGTGCAGCTTTCCTAAACATGCAGTTATTACTATCACATTGATCAGTTTGAGGCTGTATGAGTAGAGCTGTGTCTTTTCTATTGCATTTTATTCTCTCATTTTTCTTCTGTTTATGTAACATATACCCTGTGGTGCAGGTACTCCACCAGCTGAACTGTATTTTCTGTTCGTGGGTGTAACGTGCCTGGAAATCGTTCCAGTCCTTCAAATACAACCTGATAATCTTACCGCAGCTTTGCTGCAGGGATGTCTTAGTGTATTATCTGCTCTAGACAGTATGGGGTGTTGGTTTTGCTTTGCTTTTGAATCTGTTTTAAATAATTTGTCAGAAATTTAGTAAGTTTCATGTTTTCTTTTAGTGGCATTAGTTTCTGTCTTGTCTGTACTACCTGAAATCGCAGCCTCTAAGCTTTCTCTGTATGTTTTCTTTGTGGATCCTTTTTTTTTTTTTTTTTTTTTTTTTTTTTTTTTTTGGGGGGGGGGGTAATTACATGATCCTTGTGGGTTTATGATCATGCATTATATAATTTTAATCTGCCTCTTTGTGGTTGCAATTTTGCTCTATTCTCAAGTAATAATATATTAGAGTCTTCATAATCTACTAGGTTCACTGATGCTTTACTGTGTACTTGGCATTTAATTTCCTGTTTGTATGCTGCCTCGTCTTGATGTCTTATGATAGGCTGGGGTTTATGTTTTCTGTTTTATGTTGCCTGTTTTTTCCCTTCTGCCTTCCTCCTCCCCTCTTTCCTCTCCCTGTCCCTCTCCTTTTTTCCTCTTCCCTTGTCTACAATTTTGGCATGATAATTTCTTCTGCTACAAAGTGTGTGATCCCAAACAAAAGGTCTGTCCATCATCTTATTCTTCTTCATAGTACACCATGAGCAATTTTATGTGATCTTGTAATTTGCTTTTTTTCTCTGCTCTGTATTGCTTTCTGATAGTTTTTAGTGTTGGGGGTGGCTTCTTGGGCAGACTTTTTGCCATGTTTCTGTTCTTTTCCTATGTTACATGCTAAATTATCTCTGAGACTCCTCTGCTGGAGAGCTGCTGTCCATATTGCACTTGTCTGTATCTCTTCATAATATTAACATGGAGCTTTTGCATATTTTCATTCAACTTCCTGCAGCTTCATTGCTATTTCTAATTTATGAGGATTTTAATCCGACAGTTACAGAATTCAGCTATTTTATATAATTCAGAAAAGTATTGGTCTCTTACTTCCCCAGATTCTTGTCCACAGTTGTTTTTTAAAAAATTTTTTTTTCATTAGTTCATGAGAGAATGTAAATTCCTAGAAGCTGTCTAAAAGCATGAACTTTCCTGGTCTTTTGCTATATTCAGATGCTGTTGGAATATGTAGTAGTCTTTACAAGTAATAACCAAGATAAGCCTTTTCCACTGCATTCCTACAGCCATTTTGTTGTAAAGAATACCCAGTTACTAAATATATTATCTTTGCATCTACAGTGAATTCATGGTTTCATGTCTATGCAAGAGTAAACTTGTTTCTGACATGTGCATATTTCAAATGTTGAAAGAAAGAGTACAGGCTCAAGACTTCAATATATGCATATAAAGACCTCTCCTACAAAGCAGTTTCTGAAATCAGCCTTTCCGTTCATATAAATTACACTTTAAATAGTTTTTTTTCACTATGAAAAGAGTATGTTTGGAAAATCAGTCATACTGTACTTGCTTGTATTTGGACATGCTACCGAGCCCTGGTATCTGGATGCGGCATAGACTGTAGAAGTTTGACAACTCAAGTGCACAGGAATTATTTTTCCCCATAAATTTTCAATGGAAACAAATTTACAGACTTTAGAGCTAGATTATGCATAGGAGTTACCCTGAGATAGGAATTTAGGCTAAAATCTTCAATCCTGAAGTTTTCCAGCTTCATTCAGGAAGAGGGGAGATCTTAGCTGCTGTAATCCATACTTTATTTAGGTAGGTAACGAAGGGATTTTTATAATGTCACAAGCACATATTTTTCCTACTTGATGGGAGTCTTTCACGCTGTATCACACACACAGGTATTTGTGATTATAAATGAGCCCACAGTGAGAAAGCACAAAAAGAAGTGAGTCTGTGCTTGCAAGGAACGTGAGCAAGCGATTATACTTCCTTGAACAACAGAAGTATGTTGTATGTATTAGAAAAATCTGATAAAAGTATTTCTGTTTTAAACTTAAGCCTGACCTTTTCTAGGTCAATGTAAGTATCTGAATGTTCATGTTCATTGCCTAGAATTTTGGAAACTCATGTGATAGCAAACAATACAATATAATTAATAGGTTTGTGTTTTTATAGTGTTATTTAATGTGAAGGAGCATTACTGTATAGAGTCCTTCTGGGGATTTAGGGGCACCCTGTGAAATATTTGGTGACTGTTCTCAGTTAGGAAATCCCTCCCTACCACTCTCTCTTTGATTTTTTGTCTCTCCACAGGTTGTCACCCCTGGCTGTGCTGGCATGGTTGTCAGCACAGGGCGGGGAGGTGCAGCATGCCATACTTGAAGTAGATCATGTAACCAACCCCATTTTAAAGAACGTTCACAGCTTTTGGCAAGCACAGTAACACTGGTGCCAAACAGAAATGACATCACCTCAGCGAGATATTAAAGCTGCAACAATCGAGGAGTAAGATTTACTGGGAATTAGGAACAGCCAGGCCACGTGAGAGGGTTCATAAGGGAACTGCGCTTCTGGCACTTAAGATCAGGAATATCATGAGTGAGCTTGCAAGTGAAGAAGTGGTGAGAAAGCCAGTAGGTGCAAAAGAACATGTGGTTTGAGATGGAACTTGTGGTACAGGTAATGTTATGGGAGTTCAGATACATTGGTCAGAGGGGAGAAAAATCAAATAGGCTGCCAGTTTTCTAGAAGAAAACGGGGCAGAAACAAGCGCTTGGAACCTAAGATCCAGGATGAGGGAAACAAGTCTGGCCCTAAGTGAAAGAAGTGGCATAGTACATGATTCACAGAAGCTTGACAGAAGGTAATCCACAGCAGATTGTAACACAGAAACAAAAAATTTGATGATGAAGGTGAAAGATGAAGTAGGCCTTCTTGGTGGTGATGTAGTGTTACGCATTTTTTAAAAATGAGAACCTGATGAAGAATCTCTACAGTTCATCAAGCAACCTTATGAATCCACATGGACTGAAATTTGAAGCCTAAATAGAAAAAAATGTATAACTGGTCAGCAAGAATGGTAATACTGGTTTCAGTATCCTAAGACCATTAAAGAAGCAGCCAAAGCAGGAAATAGAATAATCATGGGTCTCCTCAGTTACCTGCAGTGATTGGACAAATGCTACATCAGACCATAACACAGAGATCACCATCAGTAGCTGTGTCATGGGGTAGCTGGTCAGGGAGAGCCCAGGAGGGTCTGCAGCCTGTGAGCTGCTTCAGAGCAGCACCCAGGGGCTGCCTCAGAATCACAGAGCTGAAGAGTTGTTTGGCAGCAGCTGCCGTAGCATGCTCTGCTTCGATAATTTTCTGGGAACAACTGCACTTGGGCTCTCTCACAAAGGGGAACTGTGCAAAAGAAGCACCTCGTTAAAAAGGTCAGCTAAGATAATTAAATCTTCTTACTTCACCTGTAATTTATTTAGGTCACCACCACATTGGAAGCATGGGGCCAACACACCTTGCTTATGAAGAAAAGTATGGGAAAAAGCAAAAGAAAACCCACATAGCTAAGGAGCAAGTGATAAGCATCATGAAAGCAAGGGGACACTTTTCAAAAAATGATGTCAATATCAAAACAATAAAATTGTAAATTCTGACAGGTAACATGTAAAAGCAAATAAGAATTTTGAGGAGCAATTAGCAGAAGGATTCGCAAGTAACAATAAATCTTTCTTCAAATATAAGTGGGAAGTAAATCAGAGTTTGAAGGGCCAGGATAATAATCATGGTATAAAGAGAGCACTCAGGGGAGGGTTGGGTGATTGCAGAGGAGCTAAATTAATCATTTGCATCAGCACTTGCCACACAAGAAATGGGGCAGGTTCTGATCTAAAGTCTTTGTGAGAGACTCCTCAGAGGACCTACGTGGAGAGGAAGTGACTACAGAAAACAACACGTGGAGCAAATAGAGCACACAAAGAGCAGCACATCACTAGGACAAGGTGGTGTTCACAAGAGAGTTCAAAAGGAATTTAGGTCTGTAGACTTGAGACATGACAGTGGTAACTTGTGCAAAGCTGCTTTGGCACCCAAGGAGCAATAACAGTTGAAATTTGACAACAATCTTTAAAGCTTTGAGAGGAGACCTGGGGAACTACAGAGCTTTTAAGCATGACATCTGCACCATGCAGGTTAGCTAGCAGGAAGAGAATTACTGAATTTACTGAAGTTACTGATAAAACTATCTTTTTGGGAAAAACTATGTTGGCTTTTCTGAAGTCTTACAACAATTATGTGGGTAACTGAGGTAGTTGTCATAGCTTATTTGGTTTTTTAAAAGGCTTTTGAGAAGTGTCTTATTAGAGGCTTTTAGGGAAACAGCACCATGTCATGAGAGGGAAGATCCTTGTATGGTTGAATGGTTAGAAGACAGGAATAAATGGTTAGTTTTGGCAGTGGAAGATGGTGACAGATGAGGTTCCATAAGATCTATGCTAGGTAGGACCTTTGTTCTTCAGCATGCTCATAAATGACTTTAAAAAGCATGTTAGTGGTGAGGTAATCAAATTTGATGATATTAATTTATTCAGGGTAGTAAAACTTAATGACTGAGCAATAAAATGACAGCTGAAATTCCGTGTAGATAAATGTACAGTGATGTACATAAGGGAAGAAATCCTGATTTTACTTACATGAGCTCTGAGCTGACTGGAGTGAGAGTTGGGAGTTATGATAGATAGTCACACAGAAACATCACTCAGTGCTCAGTAGTGTTCAAAAGAGTAAATCAATTATTAGGAGCCATTAGGGGAAGAATGAAGAACAAAAGAGAGAGAATGTCATTCTGCCATTATGTAAATCTGTGGTTTCACCATACCTGTAATATGTTGTGCAGTTCTGTCCTTGTCCTTCCCTGTGACCTCAAAAAAATACAGGGGACTGGAGAAGATTTAGTTACGGTCAACAACAATGATCAGAGATAATAGAATAACTGCCATGTGATAAATGACTTAAGCTACAACTGTTTAGACTGAAAGGAGATGTTTTCAATGGCAAGGGGTAAACTACAGAAAAAGGAACCAGGAAGAAACTAAATTATCATTAGGGCACAACAAATAATATCATCATCATTAAAAAAATAAAGAGAACTGAAGGAAACGTCAAAGGGTAAAAACCATACAAATAGGAAAATAGAGATACTAAGATACTAAGCAGAATACCTCATGATAGCACCTGGTGGTCCCTGAGAGCGTTCAAAGACTTAGTGAATGCAGCAGTTCTGTGCACAGAGACATTGCAAGACATATGACCACAACTGAATGCAAAATACTGGGCTGAATATTTTATTTTTAATCAAATACAATTATCTCAGTGCTTGTTTACATTTTCAATTTTTCAGCCGGTGTATGCTTTTATCTCCCTTTTAACTCTTTTGCTGAAATGCATATTATAAGCACGTATCTTTTAATGGATTTCAGAGTCCAACTCCATACAAAGCTTTTGGATGACCGTCTGGGACTCTAAACTAAACAAAACCTGTAATAAGTTCCAACTGACATCAGGAGGACAGCCATTTGAATTAATTTTTTTCTATAATCTTCATCAGTATTTTAAGAATATACCAGCTAAAAAATACATTGGTCAGCATCATAACAAATCTTTATTTTATTATTCTTCCTTATTTAAATACAGAAAAGAAACCAATTGTTCATCTATTTTCTATGTCAAAACCCCATAGTACTAAGACAACCAGATAGCTTCCAACCAGTTTTTAGTGGCTAAATTACCATGGGCTGTGATTAAAATCACTGCAGGTGTTCTATTTAACAAAGTGTTAGTTAGGTGGCAGATGACCATAAAACATTGGGGTTGTGGGAGTTGTCAGTACTGGAGAAGGAAATGTAAATGCTAAGCTCTTGTCACATCAAGGAAAAATGAGGATGATTACTCTTTATTGATGTTAACATTGTATGTAGTCTTTGCTACACTCAACATCTGCTGACCTGGGCCAAAATGTAGTTGTCAGTGTATATGTGGAAAGCTCTGTAAGTACTGTAGACAGCAAAAGCAGGTGGGTTTACTGAATTTTCAAAAATCATCCAGAAAACTACGGGCAAACTCAGGGTTAGAAACCCAGACTTCCTGATTCTAGATTCTCTGAGAGGGGATGAGGAGATGAACGAAGTGTAAAATCATGCTAGTTAAAAGACAAGCAATAATTTCATATGTAGGTCTTAGCAGATAGTACTCAAAACTATCAGTTTTAGGGCTGCCAGGAATTTAAAACATAATTTCTTCTATGAAGGGTGTTTCAGAATTGTTGCCTTAACTCATCCTATGTAACGTGAATCGGGTAGTATCATTTCTATGAGAAGAGCAAATGATTTAGTGATATGATATGCCTGGACTCAGTTTCCAGGTATGAAGTCAACTGTACAGAAACCTTATGCTGACTTTCATTGGGGGAGGTTAGAACAACTGCAGGCTCATCTTCCATGTGAGTTATCTGCCTGGACTGTCTAGGTCGTTGGCACAGAACTTCATCATTATTTTATTACCAAAGAAGTAACAAAAATGGATTATAATTTTTGAGGATGCATGAATAGAAAGAGATGGAAAATTACAACAGTTTGCCCCATCATTATTTACTTAAGAGCGGAGAAGTGTCAAGACTTTGGAGTTGTGATTTAAATACTTCATCATTTAAATGCCTGTTGCCTCCTATCGTCCTCCCTAGTATTTCCTTCTTTTTTCTTGTTAATACTCGTTCTTTTTTTCAGTGCTCACTGGCATTGCATGTCGTATCGAATTTCTTCTTCTCTTTCATACACCCCATTGCTACACCTGTCCACATCATCCTACCTACTTTGTCAGTGTTTGCCTTCCCCAGCTGTCTTTTTCTCACTCCTGGTGATTTGTCAGAGGTAAAAGAAAGTAGAGTCTTCAAAGCTGTTGGATACAAAATTGTAGTACCTTTCCACTTACATCAGTATGTATGTCTGATTTTTCTGGGACTCGTAGCTTGGCCAAGTAAGGATGCCTTTCTAGGGAACTTCAGCAAGTGAAATTCTGCTGATTTTCAAGTTCTTGTTTCAAAGGATGCAGATAACTTGTTTTTTAAAATGAAGTAACTGAGAGTCCATTCAAAGTAAGCAAGCTGTTATACCCCATGTAATTCTTGAAAATCACAAAAACATTTCATGGGAAACACTGACTCTCTCTTTTTTCCTTTGATTTAAATCTGAAAATGACACTTGTCCCAGAAAAGATCATCCCACATGGTTAAATTGGTAGTGAAATTGAAAATGGTCTTATAATGGGAAAAGTTAGGCAATCTTAACAGCAGGTGTCAGTGTGAGCTCTGCCTGTGTAATTAGGGTAAAACCAATCTGATTAAGAAGTTTCAGAGCCATCACATGATATGCTCAGTTGTGGATCTTAAATGCTTCTTTATTATTCAAAAGTACTTTCCAAATATTGGTATTTCACATGTCCAATATATAATCAATAGTTACAATATCATAGTCAGGCTGGTTTTCGGTCTTGTCAGCAATTTTCACTAGCAGCAGCACCATAATGAAAACTTTGAAATCACACCCCTAAAAGCAGCAGCCATATATGTAAATATTTGATGTCATATCTATTATATTTGCTTTATAGAAGAATGTGCTAGATAAGTGATAAGGTTGACTGAAAAGACAGACTAAACTCTGACAAGACAGAAACAAAATATAATTTTGGAGAGATTTGAAGAACTGTATAGTCAGTGGAAAAAAAGTCTAGTGTAGAAAGACACTGAGGCATGTATAATAAAAATCTATTGTCTGCAGAGCTGGCTGAACAAGTTGTAAGAAGTTAATGAAATGAATTAAATTAGAAACACCTGGTAACTAGTAAAGGGGGGGGGAGGGGGGTTAGGGTGAAAGGAATGAACACTTATTTTTATCTTGAAATACATTTAAGTATTCCCTCTTCCCTTCTGCTTTTAGCTGATACCTTTACGCTTTTATTTCCATGCTAGGTGCAAAAAAATATTTTCTGTTTCTGCAGATCTTTGGAGTGCCTACTTATATTTCTTCTCCAGTACAAGTATTCCAGCCATTACAGTGTTGGGATATTTAGTCTTTATTTTTCTGAGAAGAGAGGCATATAAATTTTTGTCAAATGATTGCTTAACAAATCTGGTTTGTGTGAAAGCTGAGGGTAATCACAGATCAAGCAGCTGCAGGTTTGTTCTATACTAGACATGGTATAAGATAAAAATCATAGTCAATCTAGAAGATATAAGGAAGATAATTATTCCTTTAAAAGTTCTGCTATCTATCTATCTATCTATCTATCTATCTATCTATCTATGCATGCAGAGGAGCAAGGCTGGAAGGCAGCCAGGTTCTCCCAGCTGAGAATTCCCCTGGCACTGGGGGACTCAGCTGGCACCCAGCCTGCTCCTCTGGCTCCTGCTCTGCTCCGCTCCTGTGCCACAGAGCTGCAAGTACCTTGCCCTTCAGCTATACTAAGCTGGTGTATATGAAGAAGCTTTCATGAGGATTTAGGACAGTGTGAGTCTGTCCTGAGGATCAGTGATCCATAACTGCCTCTGTCGTTCAGCCCCCTCTGCACCACCAAAGGTATTTCATCTTTTGGGCTGTGTGTTTTGTATGGCTCCCATGGTGTATTGCCTGAGTGACTCCAAAATGGGAATGTATTCTCTTCCTGATCCCTATAAGGTAGAAAAGTTCTGCTACTCCCCATATTACCCATTCTAACA
Source organism: Athene cunicularia (assembly GCF_003259725.1). Taxonomy (NCBI): domain Eukaryota; kingdom Metazoa; phylum Chordata; class Aves; order Strigiformes; family Strigidae; genus Athene; species Athene cunicularia. The sequence continues at coordinate 90,178,767 of NW_020799095.1, forward strand.
ACTTTGAAAACTGTGTTTGAATTCAAGGAGCCAAGTGGCTTGAGCTATGTCTGTCTGGCCTGGAGGACCAGGAGTTCAGGTACAAGCCAGCCCTGCTGCCTGCCTTGGATTTATTTTATGGAGAGGCACCTTCATTTTCCAGATGAGAATCAAAGTCATAGTAAACATGCAGGGATTCCCCAGGGTACCTTGACTCTGGCTCCAAGTCACAAGATGGGGTAATTACAGCAGAGACCTGAAAGCCAAAACTATTACAGTGATAAGATGTCCATAATTTCAGCACAGCTACATTTTATGAAATTGGAACTCAAGAGTGGAATCCAAAGCCCACAATTTGGGGACTAGATAAAGTTAGGATAATCCAAAAATGTCATTTAAGGAGCAACTTAAAATTATCCAAAAGGTATTGGTAATACATAGGTTTGTCTGAAAACTCACTGTCTTTGGGACTTATCTATTTCAAGACTGCAAGGTAAGAATCTAAATTTCTTCTCAAAGTACTTAGAAATAGGAATGGAGCAAGTAAACTTTGGTTGTACTGTACCTTCTATCCTAATGGCTAGAACATTCAGCCTGCACATGGGAGGCACTGGCTCTTCCATTTTATGTCTCTCCAGCTGGAAGAATTTAAAATAAACATTTCTTTAGGATTGCCTTAACCATTAGGGTACTTGGTGTTCTGCTTTGGGGCATCATCATCTTATTGCAGATTTAAATGAATTGTATTGGAATCAGAGAGGAAGCATAACCCAATAGCCTAACAGTTTAGACATTATAGACTGGGCTGTAAACAATTTGCCCAAAACAAGATAGGAACTCTGCGCAGGAGCAAGAATTAATGCTCTGGCCTCTTGGCTTCCAAGATGGTACTTAAGGTGGTGGGCACTCATTTCCCATTACTTAGAATATTGAATATTGACATTTTCTGCCTTTAAATGTAACTCCAGCCTGACATACTTCATGGGATTAATCAAGATACAGAAAAAGCAAGCTGCACCTCAAACTGTGTCTGACTTCAGCTGAATGTTGTGTCACCTTTGTTGCAGTGGGATTAAAATAACAGGGAAAGGTGGCTTGTTAAAAAAAGAATAAAAAAACCCCATCCTTGTGTCTCTGGCTATCGAAAGAAATCCCAACTGAATGTAAATTTACTGATTTGTTCCTTACTTTCCTGAAGCCTCTTACTTGTCCTTAACACTAGTGGAAATGGGTATGTCTATACTAGCAAATAAAACCATTCCCAAGAATACTCCCAGACACGGAGGCCAACTGGCGTGGACTGACTTGCAAGTACACCAGTAAACAAACAGAGCCAGCCTCCAAAACAGAGTGTCTGGATGCAAATCCTTGGGCGGTAATGGTCTGTAGGATGTTCTGACTCCCAGACCGTGCCTGGAAATTGCTTGGGAGACTGCTAGTTGGTACAGGCCAAAAGCATGCCAGGCACCGCTTTAATAATTTCAGAGCAGTCATATTCCAGTGTCTGGGAATGCTCACAAGTGCTGTTTAATTCACTGGCATAGACATAGCCTTAGGTTCACTGGTGTATTCCACAAATGCTTTTCGACAGCACAGAGATGATAAAGACTGGTCATAATTGGTGAGGAAACATTTCAAATTAAATCCTTTCTCAAATACCTGTTCTGTTGTGAACATTTTCACTCTTGAGAGATACAAATTTATAGTTTAATTTATAGTTTGGTTCTGGATTTCTGGTCTTGTAGTATTTATCTTGTTAGTGCAACCAACCTTTTAATGACTCATAGTAACATAAAGTATCTTGAAGATGTCTAGAGGTTTTAGAATTAATTCTGTGACCTTTAGGGCAAATTTAGTGGATGACAATTTGAAGTGCTTTGTGTCATTCTTAATATACAGAAGCAGGCTTCTGTGCAGGGTCTTCTCTCCAAACTCCTGTTGTTATCTTTGATGCCAGTTACTTATTGAGAAGATGATATAATTTTAAAACTATCATTAAAGAGGCTTAATTTGGGGCACTGGATAGCATATTATCTATAACTGTCATTAATACCTGTAGCTAAAAGCATGATTTGGTTCTGTAATGGCACTAGGCTGGCAAAAAAATCAAAACAGATATTTTTTTGAAAGACTTTCAGGTTTTGCAAAACACTGCTTAGTTTTCTTGTGCAATTAACTGTGCTTATTATATAGGAATTGAGTGAAATTATAACCGTGTTCCATATTAACTTGATACAGAAAAATTGTGGCAATGATTAGGTGTGAACAGAGATCGCTTATCTGAATTATCTTAATTTGTTATCACAGTTTTAAATCTTATAATTCCTACTTCCTGCTGCTCACTAAAATTGTTTGTTGTACCCTACATTAAATTAGATAAAAAGTAACAGATAATCCTCCATAAATTTTAAAATCTATTTGTAAGCACCTAACACATGAAAAATAACTGATTAGCCTTTACATTGAATTTAACTCCTTTTCCTGATTCTTACAGTCCTTTGATTGCAGATGAGAGAAAAAAGGTTGGGTTTTTACCCCATCAAATATTCTTTTATCTTGGAAAAGAAAATCAACTCAGCATAAAGAAAGCACAAAGACTTCAGCTTTAACCTGAATAAAATGGTTCCCTTTTTCTTCAAGTTATTTATTCATTCAAGTATCTTTATCTGAATTGCTCTTTACTTACAGAACTAATTTAAATCCCCTGAGCCCACAAAAGGTCAGACAAAAGCTTCTGTCACAGCCCTAATGCCCTTCATGAGTCACTTTGTATTTTTATGGAAGTTTTTTCAAATCATGATGATAAAGGAGCAAGGCCCTAAGAGGATCGCTCTGAGGATCCCGTGGTCAGTATATTATAGGATATTGTTATACTTTTTTGTGATGAAATTATGTTTGCATATTTCAAAGACTAAGATTTACAGAAAATTAGCACATAAAACTGGTAAGGCAACATAAAGAAATCAGAACAGAAAGAAAATGGCAGCTTTTATTCTTATATTCTTAAAGGGCCTTTTGGTATCCAACTGTTGGAACTGCAGCATGAGATCAGATGGTGTCATTGTGCAGGGTTGCATTTACTAATACACAAAAAGGATGGAGTAAATATGAATTAATACAAAAATTTTCATTATAAAAGTGAAGCTAAATAAGCAAGCAATAAAAAGCATTATTCTTCAGTTATGCTATATCCTACTGTCAGCTGAAAAAAATTTTTAAAACTCTTCCTTCTGCATCACTAATTCATCTAAATCCTTCCTGCTTCTACAAATAACATTGTCATCATGTTGTGACATGATATTCTAGTGCTATTCCAAAATATTACAAGACTATTAATATAAAGGTAGTGAAAAGACACATAAAATTATGTAGCAAATGAAACTAGGAATGATGGTTAGAAGACGCAATTTTTAGATATTTTATCTTAGTCTGCATTATCATCGAACTACCTGTTCTAAAAATAAAAGTCTATAAATATGGGTTGGGAGAACGTGATGTATTTTATTTTATTGTGGTAAACATATTATGCATAAATCAAATATTATGATTGCCAGTTTTCATGAGAAAAGCAGTTCAATAAATAGATCTTTAGGACTGGGAGTGACTCAAGGTAAATAGATTTGTTTAAAGTACAACGTGAGCAGAAGACTGCAGTCTGTCCTCAATGTGTGAAATCTGAAGTTTGGTGTTTTCTTGTAGTCTTATGACTCTGAGAACTGGCACATTAAAGAAAAACACCACATACCGTGAAAATCATGACATAATGATGAGTTCACAGCACTAGAAATTTCTTCCCACATCTCAAACCAGCTATATCAGTTCTAGCTACTTGGTCACATTAAATCTTCTCAGTTTAGGGAACTTGAACTAATACCAAAAGTTGTGGCATGTTCTCTCAGTTGCCCACTTAATTTCAAATCAAAGACAAGGTTGCAACGGTTGGTGGTAGTTGGCTTGGTTAGAGTCTGTGGGATCTGTGGTTTGCTGCAGTTTGTCGTTCACAGTCTTCTCCAGGGAGCTGAGTAACTAACACAGCATGCAGCTGAGCCAGCTGAAGCTTTCTGCTTTTAATCACAGCTGATGGACAGTTAACTGCTGAGCTTTAACAATGGAAGTAGCCAATGTTGAGGAAAGTCCAGGGACTATAAAAGCAAAGAAATAAAGAGCATTAAAAAAATGTTTTTATAGGGTGAGATGAAGGAAGTACAATTTTCTCTTTAAATTTAGGGAAATTTGATCTGAATTGATCTCTTACTCACAGAACTTATTTAAACACCACATGTCTTTAAAAGGTCAGTCAAAATCATCTTTCACAAACTTGATAGTCTTCATAAGTTACTATATATTTTCATGTCCGCACAGATTGTTGTTGACTCAATATGACACATCAAAAAAAACCCCTCCACAGTCTATTAAAAGCAGACAAGGGACAGAGAAATACAGTTTCTTTAATGCATAAAATCTGACTAAAAAATATGGAACGGGCATGAAAAGGACTTGATGCAGAAGCTGTAGGTTATTTTCTAATCTTGAATAGGTACCTGATGGAAATTACCTACTGATGAAGTGTTGCCAGACAGAAGAAAAGATCTGAGGATTAGCACTGCAGCTGGAAGATTGGTGAAAGAACGATATGAAAATAGAGAGCAAAGTAAGGGAGAGAGGAGGCTGAGCAGGCACTTGAAATTTATAGACGCCTATTAAATGAGATGACATAGAAAAGAAATGCTTAAATGAGTTGGATGACCCAAACCCCCCATATGTCAATAGGTCAAAATGGAGGAAGAAATCACTAGTGGAGGAGGAGGAGAGCTGAAAAGAGGTTTAAATCGTTGAAAACATGGGCAAAGAACAGACAGAAATAGAAGACTTGTTTTCTGGAAAGAACAGGAGTTACATCTCTAGAAAAGGGGCAAAATGGAGATAGCCAGGGAAAGCAGCAGGAGAGATAACAATGTAATATAGGAGACTGAATTACAGAAATACAAACATGTTGGTTGGAGGGACCCCTGAAAATCACCCAGTCCACCTGCCTAATTGAAGGAGGACTTTTCTACAGCTGATCAGCTCAGCAGTGGTTTTGTCTAGCTGAGTCTTGAAAACCTCCAAGGATGGAGTCAGTCTCTCTGTCCCGGTGCAACACCATGCTCTCAATGAAGACATCTTTTGTAATGTCCAGTTGGAACTTCTCGCACTGAGCATCACTGCTATTGCCCCTTGCAAAAACTACCACAAAAAGTTTCTGTCATCTCTGTATTATCCCTTCAAATAGTTGCAAGCCACTATTAGCTCACACCATATTTTCTTTTTCACCAAAGCAAACTGATTTCTCCCCACATACGTAAGGAGCTATGCCTGTGGCTCCTTTCCACCTTCATACCACTTTATTGGTCTCTCAGGTTTCTCAACATCCCTTCTGAGCCAGGGAGTGGGTGAAGCAGGACACTATATTCCAGGTACAGCCTCACTAGCACCAACTAAAGGGGAATAAAAACTTGCCTTTATTTTTTAGACACTCGTGCTAATACGGCTCAGTATGCTATTTGTTCTATTTGTGATGGGAGTGTACTGTTGTCTCTTCTGTGAAGGCAGCTCTGTCACCCTGGGATGGCATCTTACAGAGTGACCTAGCATCTATACGGAAAGGGCTGAAGATTAATGCTAACACCAGGGAGAGGCAGGTCGACATGAGTGAAATTTCCTTTTTAACACAAAAGGGTCACAAGAGTAGGCCTGGGAAAAAAGCAACCATTCCCCAAGACAAAGGAGTTAAGATGCTAGGAGGGAAGAATCTCTTTATCATCTTTTAGAACACATAACACTAGTAGACTGTTTTATACATTTCCAAAGAATTACAAAGGCAAGGTAGAATTGCAAATTTGGATTATGTTAGAACCACAGACTAATTTAGATTGGAAGTGACCTCTGGAGGTCATCTGGCCCGTACTCTCCTCAAAGCAGGGCCAACTTTGAAGTTAGATCCAACTTGGAAGTTCTATCAGGTTTCTCATGCCTTGTCCAGTCAAGTTTTGAATAGCTTCAGAGATGGAGATTCCACAGTTTACATAGGCAAGCTGTTTCAGCATTTGACCACTCTTTCAGTGGAAGCATTTTTTATAAGATTCAATCAAAATTTCTGTAGTTGGTCACTTAGGACCATTGTCTCTAACTTTTTCACTGTGTACTGAGTAGTAACCGTCCCTGTCATCTTACAATAACAGAAGAACCCCCATTAGACTTCCCTTGTACAGCTGAACAAACAGGGCTCCATCACCTCCTTGTGTGTGATGTGTTCCAGCCTCCTAGTCATCTTGGTGTCTCACCAGTACATTCGTTCTGGTATGCCCACGTCGTTATTTTAGTGGAAATTCCTAAACTGGACACAGTATGTCAGATGTGGTCTCGTAAGTACAAAATAAAGGAGAAAACCCACTTAATTTGAGTTGCTGTCTACACTTTTCTCAATACAGTGCAAGGTGTGGTTAGCCTTGATCACCACAAGGACAGAGGGAAATCTCTCTGATCCTTTGAGAGGAAAGGCAGTGGTGTGTGAAACCAACAAAAGTCAAACAGATTTTAAATGCTGGTTTTGGAAGAAAGTTTTGGTTATGAGGGCTCAGTCACAGTCACTGAGAATTTTTTATGAGAAGAGGAATCTCTGAAAATGGACTCAACTGTTGGAGTGCTGTTCTGCTCAACTAAGGAATTTTAAAATAAAAGCTTTAAACTGTTCTCATATTTACATCACTGTTTAAAATGTAGTGTAGCTGTACATAAATTACTTCACATCTTGGAAGCAGCCTGACCGCAGCAGTATGGAGTACAAGATAGATTTGCTTATGCGGTTCAACCTGATGCTTAGAAATTGCTTGCATGGCAGAGGAAGACTGACATGGAGATTCATGTTAATTTCCACACTTGGCAAAAGTACAGAGGAAGAAGAAAATCAGTAAAATAAAAGCACTGCGGTGGTTAGAACTAAAATTAAATCACATCTTCATCTAATATCCTTCCATTCGATTTTCAGTAATTTAAAGTTTTCAATACTATTATATTGTAATTGCCTGGAAAAGTACAAAATAAAACACAGATTGAGGTTAAACAAATCAATGTCTCAGAAAATGGGTTCTTCATTGCCTTATCTCTCCGTCCTCTGCACTCCCTTCAGATTTGAAGCATTTGACTGCTGCTCTGGGATGGCAGAGATAGTCAGTGTCTCTGCAGTGTCTTTCCCAATGTGTTTTGGGTTCCCTTTGCCTATTGGTTCATGTGTGAACAATATGTGCAAAGACTTGTTTCCAACCACAAGTACGAAGAGCAAAAGTTCTAAGAGCAAAAATTTTTTCTGCTAGTCGTTAAGCACAGCACCTTGCATTTTAAGCTGTTACATTTAATTTGATGGATATTTTCCCACTGCTTAAAATGATATGTCTATATAATATTCCAGTCCTAGTTTGTATTGTTGATGCATCCCAAGTATGCAGCATCAACACGTTCATACTGCTTATGTCATGACCATTAAAGAAAAATAGTAACTAACATTGATCAGAAGTACAGGCAATGATGGATTCTACCCTAGTACTGGTGTTTTACCTACCTTACTAATCACTATGACATACATGTATAAGAAGGAGAGAAAAACATGAGGGTGAGAAAAGAGCTGTTCAGCGAAGGGACAATGCTGGCAGAATAACAAATACCTGTGAAGTGACCATAATTAAATTTAAGCCGTGGATTTAAAATCAGGATTCTGACTGTTGGAGGTGTGTTGTTTTGGAACTGCATCTCAGCAGACTTAATGGAGGGGGAAAAAAAGACAACTTCTTTTAAAATTATACTGTTCTGTTCAGGTAATAGAAGTCTGGACTTAGTGTAGCACAAAAGGCACTTGAAAGGGAAGGGGTTTTGGTATTTCTACATCCATTTTTAAAAATATAAATATCACTGTCTCCTTGAAACTATCTCATTTTCATCTTAAAACAACAAGAAAACAGCAAAGCAAGATTTCCTGTTTAGTTTTAGTCCTGAAGGGAGGTAGGTAAGGTGGGCTTACAGCTGTCCTTGTTTTTTCTGGAAAGAGGGTGAGTACTTTTCCATGTCTGTCTCAGACACAGCATGGTTGTCACTTTCCAAAAAAAATTGTGTTTGGGGGAAAAGCTAATCAGATTATGAATCATTTTTCAGACAGAGTAAACCGTTTTGGGTGAAATGCCCAAAGGTATCTAGACTGGGGCCAACTTTTCCTGAAAGTAGTTAGTATGACAGATTTTTAAAAGGCATAGAATTAAATTACTACAAAACAAAGTTATTACATCACAGTTGAAACTGTTAATATATAGTCATCATGATCTTTTTTCACTTTAGAGGGGTGGTTGTTTCGTTGATTTTTAAACAGTGACCTTGAAAAACTGAATCATAGTTCATTTTTTTAATAAAACTTAAACAGTCAACCTTCAAGGTTTAACATCTTCATGCAAATCTCATATGTCAACACACTTTGGAACCTCATGACAAAAAAATCTGTTTTATTGTACTGTAAAATATGCAAATGTTACTGTGATCATAGTTCTCTAAAAGCTTGAAAGGTAAATTCTCAGTTTTGCACTTACAGAAGAAATTTATTGCCTTTGGTAGGAGTGTTTAGCCAATATTTAGAGCCTCTCTGCATTAGGAAGAGAAATGGAGAATAGACCAGTACTGACACTCCTGGTAATTTACAAGCATGTATGCAGCATCCAGTTTTCTAGGAAATAGTCAAAATAATCACTATGAGGCAGCTTGTTTGTTCAAATATAAAAATCTGCCTGGCTTTCCAGAAATTTTGCTCCAAATAACCCTGCATGTCTTGCTCACATAGGTATGCCCTTGACATCTCTTGCTTTCTTCTGGGTTTTTACTTCTCTCATATGTATGCATCGGTAATCAGTCTCCCAGCACCCTGGGGACCTTCTCCATCTCTCTCATCTTCTTGAATTGCAACCTATTTAGTTAGTTACTTAGTTACCACTCCCCAAAGGGGCCCTTACTTGCTCCTTCCAGTCAGTCTGTTGAAAACCTAGTTTCTATTGCCCTTTTGTTTTTGCTTGTCTATAAATTAGAGAAAGCATCTATTCTCAGCATCTGAAGTACTAAAACACTGCATTTTAAAAACTGATCTGTGATCTATTGTTTATTGTTCTCATATTTGCATTGGAGCCACTGTTAGCCCGGTCCTAAGTGCTGGAGCAGAATGGGGATAGAGCACCCATTCATTCCTCATTTATATGAGTGCTATCTAACGAACTTACTCAGTTGCATGGTAAACATGCCAGCTCTACGGCTGCTGAGCTTTCTTCATTTGGCAAGGGGGATGAGCTCATTAAATAAAAGGGACTAGAAAAATTTAAGAAGGATAGGTACACTGCTATTTTAAATACAGTAGACCCAAAGAAAACTCTGATGCAGGATCTCCTTGGAAATGCGGAGAACATTCCTGTGAAAGATTGCTGTACACTTGATCTGTTTCTGATGCTGTCTTCCTAAGCAACCATTTTGACTTTCTGTCATGGAGCTAGATGGATTTTTGATCTGCCTGATTATGGCAATTCCAGTACTTATATAGAGGCAGGAAAAGAGGATGGATTGTACCTGGAAGAGAATACCAGAAGCACTCAAAGTAGAAATTAAGTGAACTAATGTTTCAAAAGGCTTATGGGGAAATGTTATTATTCTTCATTCCCTTCACTTTTGAGGTCCAATTCAGCAAAATATGCAAGTTTCTAATGGACAATCAATGACATGTTAAGAGGTCTTTCAAATTGCCTTTAAGTGCTGTGCTTTATGGTGGGATGCCTTTCTAGATATGTAATCTAGATCAAAAAGTTGAGATCACTCTAGAAATTACTGAGTGAAACTGGCTGGCTAGTGCTCTGCAGGATATTATATCAGGTAATCCTAATAGAACCTTTGCATTTGAACTCTTATGGATACATAGGAAATATGAACAAATTACTGGGAGATAGTAAATTGCCATGCTGAATTCTCTGTGTGCATTCTCTTACCTTGAGTCAAAGTGAAGTAGCCTGTCCTTTAAATGAGACAAAAATTACCTATGATTATATTGCATTTGTAGGAAAGGAAGAATGTGTATATGGGCAATCACCTCACAGGAGCTGACACATGGTGATTCATTACCCCATGGTACCTTCTTGGTATGTGGAAGCTTTATGACTTCAAACTGATATTTTGTTACATTTTACTCATTAGTTCTCTGCATTGAACAGACCATATATTCCTGTCTTGAAGTCACTGAGAGACCCAAACATAGAATGCTGACCTCTTGAGATTTTGACTGCTGGAAGAATTATGAGAGCTTATAATTATTTAGTGTATGATGAAAGTTGCAACATAACTGACCTATATGTACTCTTGACAGGGCATAATTGCTGTAAAGCTTGTGTCCACCAATGCTATCATGCATTTAGCTCCGTATTTAGCTGCATGTCATTTTTGTCCAGCATTTCTTTTTGCCTAAAACATTTTTTAGTTTTTATTAGCGCCCTGCAAATATGATGCACAAAATCAGTCATGGTCACAGTAAGTCCTGGCTTTGAAATCTTTTGAAAAAAAAACTTCATGCTGCTGAGTATAAATGCTTGTAATAAAAGCTTGCAAGCAGAAGATACCACAGTGATACTACCATGCCAAAGCAATCAGTATTTTATAGCTGATCAAAGTACCACTCATATCTAAGAAGTTCCTGGTTAAACAGAAAGCTGACACATCCTCATCTCCCATATTCTACCATATTATCATTAGTATTGTCATAAATAATACTCTTGGCAAACAATTTCATATTAATATTACTTTACGCTTACATGAAGTATGGGAATGAAGGCAATGAATTAAGGGTACCTTTATTAATCAGTGTCAGGAGGAATGACGGACCACTTAGTGGTCAAGTACATGATATTGAATAATAAACTCTTGTCTTTTACTATAGTTCATGTTTCTAACAAAATAATCAAGAAAAGAATCAAGAGAGAAGAAAAAAAAATAATATACAAACCAAGCTAGAAGCTGAAAAGAAATGTCAGCAGAAAACATGCAGCAAACACAAAATTATTTATATAGATGGATTAGCAAGTGGTAGGTCAGAAAAAGGACTGCCCAACAGGCTTGACACAACAACTCATTGACCCAATGTAATTTCAAGGTCACTCTCAATAATCTTGGAAAGGTCATGACAACTGGAAGAAGTTTCTGAGGACTGGAAGAAAGCAAATGTCACTCTTGTCTTAAGGAAGGGCAAGTTGGAGGATCAGGGAGCTACAAGTAAGTCAGCCTCACTTTGATCCCTAGGAAGGTGATGGAGCAAATAATCCTGGAAAGTATTTCCAAACACATGAAGGATAAGAAAGTTATTTGGAGTAGTCAGCAGGGATTTATGGAGGGGAAATAATGCTTAACTGACTTAAGAGCCTTCCATGAGGAGATGACTGGCATGGTGGATGAGGGGAGCAGTGGATGTGGTTTGTCTTGACTTTAGTAAGTCTTTTGATGTTGTCTACCGTAATCTTCTCGTAGGCAAGCTGATGAGTTATGGGCTAGTGAAATGGAACAGTGAGGTGGATTGAAAACTATCTGAACTGCTAGTCTCAAAAGGGTTGTGATCTGTGGAAGAAAGTCCATCTCAAGGCCAATCATTAGTGTGTAGTGTACTCCAAGGTTCATTACTGGAGCCAGTACTGTCTATTAATGTTCTTCATTAATGACCTTCATGAATTGAATGAGTGCATATTCAGCAAGTTGGCAGGTGCTACAAAACTGAGGGGAGTAGTGGATTCACTAGGGGACCTTGACAGGCTGGAGAACTGGGACAAAAGAAACCTCATGAAATCCAGCAAAGGTAGATGCAAAGTCCTGTCCCTGATGAAGAATAGCCCATGCACTAGTACATGCTGGGGGCCAACTGCCTGGAAAGCAACTTTTCAGAGAATGACCTGGGAATGCTGATGGACAAACTGACCATGAGCCAGCAAAGTGCTCCTGCAGAAAAGAAGGCCAGCAGTGTCTTGGGATGCATTAGAAGAGCATTGTCAGCAGGTCAAGAGGGCTGATTGTTCCCCTCTACTGAGCACCAGTAGGTGCCATGTCCATTCCCAGGCTCCCCAGTACAGAGAGACATGGATATACAGAAGTGAGTGCAGTAAAGGGCTACGAAGATGATTAAGGGATTGGAGCATCCAACATAGAAGAGGCTAAGAGAGCTGGGACTGTTGGGGGGGATTATATCAATGTGTGTAAATATCTGATGAGTGGGAGTAAGGAATATGGAGCCAGAGACTTCTCAGTGGTACCCCGTGAAAGGACAAGAGGCAATGAGACAAGATGAAATGCAGGAAACTCCATTTGAACATAAGAAAATATCTTTTACTGTGAGGATAGTTGAACCTTGGAAGAGGCTTTCCAGAGAGGTTGTGGAGTTATTGTATTGCAAAATAACTCAAAAGCCAACTGGGTGCAGTCTTGAATAACCTGTTCTAGTTGCCCCTGATTTGGGCGGGGGAGGGGCGGTTCAGTCCCTTCCCACCTGAACTGGTCTGAGATTCTGTGGCTCAGCAACATCATGAGGTTTTTGAAGATCTCCATCAGTGAATGAATGTAATGGGCACAATTTTCCTAATACTAAAACTGATATCCTAACTGGAGAAATAAACCAAAACACATAAAACAAAGAACTAATGAGTAATGGCATAGATGAAGGAATAAAAGGTGCTTGAGAGAAATAGTCTGGAAGACAACATAAGCTTTAAAAGAACTCTGAGGCCACACTTGTAGCCCTAATCACAGAGTTTAAAAAGGGGTTTGATGAACATAAAATTGCTAAAAAGACAGATTTAAGGAGCACAGGGTTGATTGTCTTCTCCTACTAAAAGATTCTGACATGCTGAATAACTACAAGGAGCACCGTGTATCCTGTTCTGTGAAATGCAACTCATTTTATCTGTGTTGTGTTTGTATGCCTGTTTAGAGGGTCAATGCAAGAGAAGAAGCTGTAGAGAATAAATAACTGTAAAATAAAGAAAAAGTCCTAGGGAAATAAATGTGATATGTAAAGCCCACAATAAACATGAATGGGGACCATAAAAACGGTAAACATGAGCTTTTAGTATTTAATTCAGTGTTTGCTGAAAATTTGATGTAATTGTTAATGTTAGGTCAAAATATGTTAAAATCTGAGATAAGAGTTAATGTTCAGTCTGTTGAGTAGGCAGTTCTTAAATGCTATTCACTCTAAGGATCTTAACAAAAACACTGAGGACTTATTTTGTAAAAGAAATATAAACTGGAGATGCATCAAATGTAATTGCTATTGGCATGGTTGATGCAATTACAGGGAAAAACATGATTAATAGTGATGAAATATATGGTTTGATTAAAAATAGAATATAACACATAGAGAGGGACCACAAATGAAGCTAATTGTATTAATATGAAAATAGGCATATGAAAGTAAAAATCTGTAGCAGTGGAGAGCCCAAATATAGTTCCTTTTAATTGTGGAGGGATAAATATTCCCTCTAAAGTTGTGAGAAAGTACGATCTTGTTTAAAAGAGAAAACACATTTGTTGAATGCACAAAAAGAGAATTTGCTGTTAGAAATCTGTCTGCTTTACTACTGACTTAAGAAGTAATGATTCAGCATACACACAACAAGCATTTCAAGCAAATTGAGAGCCAGGCATTGAGCGTGGTCTCAAGGCAAATTTCACAAGACTTTGCTCTGTGTTCCTCGTATCACCGCCCAGCAGTCAGTCACTACAACAGGCTTTCTTGATTTAATGGAGCCAGAAGAGTCAGGCACTACAGACTGCCCTGTGTCTTAAAGAATGGAGCTATCATTTTATTTTTGTACATGCAAAGGAGCTTAGAGAGTCCAAAACCGTCACTGTCTTTAGACACCAGTGGAGGGAGAATGTGAGATTTCCACTATTTGCAAATTAGGTGCATTTACTTACAGAAATTCTGGGAATTCTTTACATTGTTCAGGAAAGAAAGAGTATGAAGTATATATTTAAGCTGCATAATGAAACACATAAGGGTCTTCTTCAAGCAACCTGTGAACCTGAAGTGCATGAGACATAGGCTTGATGATGGAGATAGTAAATGTGGATTGAATATAGGCAATGGACTAAAATAATGCCAATAAATTCTGTATGCAATCTACTGTGCCATAAATGTGCATACACAATATCTGAAACTGTCCAAACTGAGTAAAAGAAAGGCAAAACCAAAGTGTGGCCTGAGGCAAGCTGCTTGCTTTCATCTGCATTAGGAATGTTCCAGTAAGGGAGACTGTAGAAAGCGAGCTAAAGCAACCAGGCACCCTAATGCTTGGCCTTATTTACATCTGTTCAAATTATGTCTCATTGCTACAGTTAAAATATATATATATATATCTATATCCTTCTTTTGTTAACACTCTTGTCAATTTTTTTTCCTAAACAGATAAGAAAAACTATATCAAGGATAAAACTCAACACTACATAAACATTGCTGTAATAAAGGAAACAATACAGGGCACAGAGGACAACGCAAGGAAGTTCAGAAGAATATTTCACATTCAGATCTCATATAACAGATGTAACTCTTTCGAAAAGACTGGAATTGTATCAGAGCTGAGTTCAGTCCTCTGAGGTTACATGAAGAGAAACATTTTGGTAAATTGTGTGTGGGATGGACAAAATATTACTGCCCCTGTTCAGGAAGCTTGTAGTAAATACACCCACAGATAAGAATCCACAAATACTTAATTTATAACGACCATTCCAACCTGTACAAATGCATACTTAATTACTTGTCCATATATTTTGCCTAGCATCACTCAATAAGATTTTATGTTCTTCTTTCAAACCAAATACCCAAGTAAAATGTAAATAGGAGGAGTTTTGTCATTCAGATAGATAATATATATGTCATATGGACATCTAAATCCCATCACATTGTAATGAAATTTTGAAGGAAATCAAAAGATGCTCTTTTTTCTTTGTTCTTTTCAGCTTCTTTCATTGCAGCTTTGTTAATGCTTAGTCAAAACCTCCCTGTATGAAATCTTTGATACTTCCCTACACATACATTTCAGTAAATGTTATGGGCTTTAATCCAAATTTTGATTCCTTTCCCTTTTGTTGTTCAAAACAGTTGACATCAAACTGAAACATGAAAGAGGTTGTAGAAAAGGTTGTTTTCCCTACGTGAAGAAGCACAGTGGTTTTTTACACTTTCCACACCAATACAATTATTGTTCATCTCTTACTCACACATTGCACCCTACATTTGAATTCTGGCAGGTAAAGTTACACTACCTGAGCTTGCTAATGCTTGTTCCAATAACAAACAGCACTGAAATCTTTGTTACTGTCCACTAGACACTTCCCCTCCCCCATATGCCACTTAAATCCTTTTTAAGATCAGTTTTCTGGAGTCCCATCTGGCATTTTCAGACCCCTGTTACAACCGTGTTTTGCTGCTGCACTGCTGGGCTGTGCTGTAGCCTGTGAGAGTCTGTGTTTTCTTACATACATACAGCAACAGAAGTGCTTTGTGTTTATACTCCTCTGCATGTTATCTATAATCTAATTTCAAACATGTTAATGCTAAAGTAAGACTTCTAACTACTACTTCTATTTATACACTTAAAGCTTTCTCAATCCTAGCTTTATTGGCTAAAGAAGTTGATAAATAACATACCCCAGGCAAAGTTCTCTAATGCTTCATTTAGGAAACATTAGTAACTGTGATCTGTGGAAAATTAACTGAGATAAATTGTTGCTTTTTTACTATAGCTTCTTTATATCCAATTTAGGTATCAAAGACTGAAACACTGGTAATATGTCTGAAGCATTTGAAGATGAAATAAGAAACGACCATTAAAAATGAGGTTGAGATTACATTGTTTTAAACCTGATCTATCCAGACTAGTATCTTAAACCTAAAATTTTTAGTATGCAGTGATGTGAGAGACGGTGCTGTTGGTCCCTTCATCTTACTCAGTTCTCTTTTATTAAAACAGCTGAACATTCCCTGGTCTGGATCTTCCGACTGTTGCATGGTCTTCCAAAGCACCACTTCTTAGGCTGCTTGAGCATGTCTCACACACACACACCCACACACACACACCCCTTGTTCTCCCTGGTTCATTTGGTGTAACCTACTTAAATGCCCATTCACATCAGAACAGCTCTCACGTGCTGTTTGAAACTCCTGACGTCAAACCCACTCTCACATTCTGGATGAGGGCCCTGAGCTACTTGTTAGAAGTGGACAGCTTCTGCTCCGACAGTTTAATGAACCTAGTAATTTATTTTGATGGTGAAATGAAAAATCAGTTTTCAGCAAATCCAACTAACAGTCAAAATGTGTAACAGAACCACAATCATTAGCACTGTCTTTAATGAAGGATGTGAATTCAACCATAGTATCTGTGGCATCCAAAGAAAGGTAAAGTGTTAGATTTAGTGAATCCTATTTTGGAAAACTCTTGTAAATCTGATGGTATTTTTCATATACAGTTTGAAATTAATCATCATCATCTTCTCTGGCCCAGGGAATACAACATTCAGGACAGTCTGTTCACCATCAGCTTGCAAGTTTACCATGAGACCTAGGGCAAATTAAATAGTTCAACCTAATCCTCATTATAATAGTGTTTGAGGACAGTTGGTTTCAGTGATTAATATATATTCTGATTCTGTGGCAAGTATCTAGGTAAGAGTAGTCTCGTTTTGCTAAGTAGTAGCAAAATTAAGAGCTTTGCAGTTGACTTTTTTGTATGAAATAAAAATTAGTGACGAGTCAGTTAACTAATGTAAGTTGCCCCTTGAAAAAATATGCAGAAGTTCCTTTTCTTTAAATAGAAGTAGGAACAAAGAGCAGAAGGATAATTTCATTAGACACTTCTGTCCTGAAACAAATGATCTCTCAAACAACATTAAATTTTCCACAGCCTCTAACTGTTCTTGAGAGAAAGATGAGTGATGCCATGCCAAATTCAGAAATATCTATCGTGATTGGAAATGTTTGTGTCTCACCATCTTTCTGTTCATCATGAATCAGGTCTGGTAAACAACTACCTTGAACATTTCAGGATAAAACCAGCTGGGCTGCCCTAAATCCTAGCTGATGATTGTTCTGGAATCCAGGTGACTTGGCACCAAACAGAATGAGGGGCATGCACAAATTGTTTCACTAAATCAGCTGTATGGCCCTATTGAAAAGTCATTCAAATACCTGGGGATAGTGGAAGAGGAGTGGGTGCTGGAGTTATTTCTATAACAGTGGCTTTTTTCACAACTGGGAAACTCCTTGCCAAAGGCTGCGTACTGCTCATTTAGAAAAAGTAGATGAGACTGAGCATCCATCTTCCTTTCTGTGTTTCCTTTCTCTTCACTGTGCTTTCTGTGGGGGTTGTGTAAAATAAGGGAATGTCAAGGCTTCAGATGCCACCCAGAAAGAAAAATATAATTTACTGGTCATAGCTAATTACTGTTTGGCATAATCCTCTCCAAAGGGTTATCCTGCTTGTTTACACATCTTGAACCCTCAGTGCACCTTAAATTCTTCTATAATAGCTTTAACTTCAGATTCATTGTACCAATTAGCATTTCAGCGTTTTTATTTTAGTAGAAATATTTTCATATACTATTTTTGTGTATTGCTATGTATTTTGCTGTATTTTTGTATATGACTGACAATATATTGCACTTTGTAGTACTAAAAGGTTAATTATACAATCACAGCATCTATTTTGCTAAGTAAATTCTCTTGTAGAATCAAGTTACTGGGCTTTTTCTTATTTCATCCTATTTTCAGTGCCCTCTTACAGCATTTGACATGGATCTTAGGAACTTTCTGAGAGCCAGATCAACTGTTTTGTTGGTCTTTTTCACCTTAAGTTCTTACTTTCAGGAAACAAAATCCAGTGAAATCAAAATTATCTGAAACAAAAATCAACAGTGACTGGGTTTATAGGTCCATTTTCCCACATTACTTCAGATGTTATCTGTTATGTTCATAACCCAAATAATCAGGAGGAAAACACTTGGAGGGTCACAGAGGTCAATAAACATCTGGCTTATGAAGTGTTGCCCTGCTGCCTGTATTATGTTGATAAAATTACTTTAGTCAGGGGAAAGAAATACGAAGTACAAAATATAAGTGATAGAGTTTCCTATCTTGACATATGGAAGATTTGCCTGTGTAATTTACATTGGTATAAATCTCAGTTTATCAAAATTAAATTCTATCCAAAAACCTGAAAGAAAAAGAAGCACAGTGTGTGTGTTTCAGCAGTGTACCTCCATCTCAGTATGGGTACAGCGTCCTCCGTGCATTGAGATGAGACCATTCAAGAGTGCTTCATACTTCTTCAAGCAAAACATATGAAGGCACTGTTTTTTCCTGCTATGGAATCAATTTTAGACTGCTCTAAATGCAGATCAGCAGTGGAACCCTGCGGCTATGTGTATCCTTATAACCACGTTCCTCCCCAAATTCTCCATGTTTATCTCTGGAGCTTTTGCAAATATTTGAAATTCCTGGAGAAAGCCATCTTCACCTGCACCCACTAGCAGATCCCCTAAAAGAATATTTAATGAGAAAGTATTCTGTTGTCTGTGTTATCAGGAATGGCATGCTTACGTTCCTTTAATTCATGTGGCAGATAACTGCCTTTGTGGTGTCACTTTTCTTATTTTTACAGTTGTTCTTTGCACGACTTTTATGTTCTCTTGTGATCTTACTAAATATTTTGCTTGAATAAAGACTGGGCTGCTTGCTGGATTTTTGGAAACTTTCTGTATTAAAACCCAAAATTGCTTTGGACTAATTTTTTTTCTTTTTTCAAGGAAAATTCCTTTTGACTTCAAATAAGGGCTTCAGGGTTTAGCTGTCCAAGAAAAATGAATGTATGATCACAGGAAGAGATTTCTGACACTTTCCTTGGCTACGGGCATTCATCACATATTTGAATGGAGTGCTGCCTAGAATGGATCCAGGAAAATAGGTATTAGTTTATGAACTCCAGTTATTGTGCAACCAATGTGCAATAATGTTGTCCAATATGTTTAGATGGCAATCTTTTGTCCATAGGAGAGAAACCAAAAATTAGTAGGCATGATACAAACAAAAAGGATAGTCCTGCATTAACTGAAGTAATTTTCTTGCAGTCACAAAATTAATTACAAGGCATCTGCCGTAGACATGTAACTCTAGTGATTTGCTCCAAGATTTAATTTTTGTACATCACACAGGTTGGATCATTTTTCAAGCAACTTTAATGATCATCCTGAAACGAATATTTCTAGAGACTTGGTACTCATATAGTAAGTAATGAAATATCCCCAGCAAGGCATTATGGTCTGTGATCATCCCTTGTATCCTCACAAACAAACAAAAAAACCCCACTAACTTTTTAGTATAGGTCTTGGGCAATTAGACAGTAGATATTTACTGTGAGAGGCAATAATATCTTCAAGAAGTCATCATCTGCTATTTGTTAGGCAGGTTAGCTTCCAGTGTAGGCAGTTTCTGTCCAATCTGACCACTTCTCATCCTACATTCCAAATAAGTCACCTCATGCATACTTATCTGGCCACTTTCTCAGTTTTCACACAGTCAGACACACTCATAAAACTGTCCTAAACACCTCTTTCACATCCTTCAACTATTCCAAACAGGTGTGGTGATACATCAGAATTTCATCAGCATTGGCCATGGTGGATTTACTGCGCACTTCCTAGAGTGCTTGGGTTTTTTTACCATTCCCTGGAATGTCACAGGTGTGTGCTATATGCCAGCAGCCAGCAGTGACTCTATCTGTGGAAAAGAAAGGCCAAACCAGCCTTCTGCTCTCAATGACTTTGAACTGTCAGAACCACAGGGAGTTGGGTGGGTGCCTGTTTCTGCTCCACACGAAGGAGCGACATGCAACGTTAGCAAGCTTGGTGTTTTTCAGCTGCCCTTCAGGACGCATGTATGGCTATGTGTACTGGTTGAATCAGTTGAGTTAATATCTCCAAAGGGGTCTCAGTGCTGTTATTTGAGCTTTGCAAGGGACTGGTCTCGGTGATGACTTCCATGTGGTACGTTTGGTAAAATTAAGTTGTCCTCTTCGGTATCCCCTCCTCTTACATTGATGTTCACAACAACAAATACTCAGCTTTGGTTTTTTTCTTTTACTTCATGTGTGTTAAAAGCTATGATCAGTCTTGAAAGGAAAGAAGCTTTGAGGCTCGAGCAGAGAGACAGACATTTTCAGTATGTTTGGAGGCCTCTTCTGTTCCCATTTACGGTCGTTGCAGCCATGTTTGCATGTTGTTGCAGATTTAGCAAACCCTGTGAGTCCCAAAGGTGATTCTGCACACTGTGCCGACTGTTCACAGCACAGATACCAACAACCCCAGCATTGCTGGCCCACTGATAAGCCAACATTTCTGGAACCAGCTGGAACTAATTTCAGTCTCATTTCTGACCCCTATGTTATTAAAGAACTGTGCCTGCCTTAATGCTTTCAAAAAAAAACTATTATTTTGTAAAGAATGGATGGCAAGGACAGAATTACTGTAGGAAATCTGAAGACACACTGTCATCCTGACTGATGTTATTGCACATGATCCACTTCAGACTAATTTTTTACAATTGTTGTGAAAATCAGAAGGCCTTGAATTTATTTCTAAGCTTAAATGTGGCACAATATGTGCATTTTGTGCTATATAAATTCAAAATTTAAACATTAATATATTTATCACTCTGCCAAGGTAGACTCTTAAATCTACATTTAGGCACTTAAATAAATGCCCAGGGGTTTAGATATTTAAGTGCTTGCAGCTCCTGTCGTGTTCAATAGAAGAGATGTAGCAAGAAACAGACGGCAACTTCAAGATAGAAAATATAAAAAGAAAATTGTAACTGTCATTGTATCAACCTAATGTATACACAGAAAGAAGATGTAGAAAATGTACTCTTAACATGGATTCTGATAATTAAGGGGCTCACTGTTCATCTGTCCACTAGTTGGCAGGCGTAGCAACGCAATCAGCTGTCCTGTGAATGCATCCCTGGCTGCTCCTGAATTTCTGCTAAGACGTCCTAGCAACTGTGTGCCAGCACTGCACCGTGCAAACGCAGAAGCATTAATAGGATCAGTCAAACCTGCAGGGGAGTTTTCCAGTGGATAGTACATAAAAACATTTCATTGGAAGACAGTGAAACACCTGACGAACTGGAATACCAAGGTTAAATGTGAAGGTATTTGCAGGGCTGTGTTTGTCATTTGTATTTTGGTTTTGGTTTTGTTTTTTCATAACTAGAAATCACATTCTTGAATGCGTAGCATGGAGATTTTTCCCTTCCCTTCAAGATCCTGTTCCTGAGGATTATGCAACTGTACAAGTGCCTGCAGCAGATGCTCCAGTATTCACACTCTTCCGATGGATTAAATGGGTCATTTCAAATTAAGGAACAATAGGACCTTACAGATCAGGTTCAGGGTATATTTAGTATTCCTGTTTTGATGGTGGCCAGTCCAAGATGTCAACAGGGATGAAACTGGATCTAATATAGAAGTGTACACTTTTTTTTCCCCAGATACTATGTTTTCAGAAAAATGCCATTGCATATCAGCAGTTTCAGTTGACTTAAAAGACAAGGTGCATTTTTTTAGTTTTTCATTTTGCTTTCTGGCTTTGCATCCCCCATATAGCAACCCCATAACATTTATTTTGGAACAAACTTTTTGTTCAGTCAGCAAACCAAGAAATGAGTCACTCAGCTCCCATTTCACATAAACCTTTAACTACATATATATACAGATTCACAACATATACAGATTCACAATTTCGTTCTCTTTCTTGTGTGCATTACCTGATATATTAACATGCTTTCCTAGTCTTCCTCTACTCTTTCGCTTTTCTGTAGCTGCTGGAGAGACTTTTGTTGGAGCTTTTTTTGTACTGAAGCAAAACCCTGTCAACAGAGTGCAAAAGCATGTTTAATGGCCTCTAGCTGGCTGCAGATGCCCACATTTCTGAATAGTACTCAACATCAGAAAACTGAACGTACTATTAATTAAAGGTTTCTTTTCAAATGATGCCAAAATAGAATATTTTCTAGAAAGACTGCACTCTTCCTCCAACATGAAGTAAGATGAAAGACATTTACTCTGTGATTTCATTTGCATTCTCTGAAGTGACTCTGTGAAATGTCCTTTGATAATAAAGAAAGTACTTGTTGCTGAAAACCTAAAACAAAGTATTACTTGTCAGTCTCTATACAGCGTATCTGCAAATGTGAGTCTCGCATGCAAAAAATTAGTGGTGGTGTAAAATAGGACGTGTAAGGTCACACACTTACTGGCTAGAAGATCGTAAAAGGAAATTTTTTCCAATCACAAATCATCCACACCAAATATCTATTTCAATATTATTATACAATAATATCTGAAGATTTATATTTGGCATGTGAAAGAGGTGTAGACCGTACTAAATAGAGGCTAAAGTGGCTGAATTATTTTTTTCAGAGTTAAAAAAAACACTTTTTTGCCTTTTACAATGTATCACTGAGTTTTACAGTACTTCATTTCCTATCCCTACCTCCCTGTAACGCTGCATGAAGATTCTTTTTACATTGATTTCCTTTAATACATATATATGTATTTCAGTGAGAGAAGGAAGAGTGTTTAAATAAAGTGTAAATGATCGGTGAAATGTATAGGCATTGTTTATTGTCAGAGCAAGCATGTATATGCTTAGGGTTACACAAGTGACATCTAAATAGTGTGGAAGGTGTGTTTGTCTCAGTTTGCCAAATTGGGAAACAAGCTGGTAAGTACCTTTCCTCCCACTTC
Source organism: Athene cunicularia (assembly GCF_003259725.1). Classification (NCBI taxonomy): domain Eukaryota; kingdom Metazoa; phylum Chordata; class Aves; order Strigiformes; family Strigidae; genus Athene; species Athene cunicularia. The sequence continues at coordinate 90,201,632 of NW_020799095.1, forward strand.
CAGGCCACATACTGCGCTTTCACTTCCACAAACACAAAGCTGAAAGGAGAATAGGAAATGTGATCTCAACCTACACAGAATTAGGATGTGACTGCAGCATAAGCTTGCACCCGCTAGCTGGGAAGACCACACAATATATGTGCAGCGCTTAGGGCTCCAGAAGCAGTTCAGGGCAAGAAGAAATACTGTTGTGCTCCACTCGGAAAACCCCTTCCAACTCCCATGCAGTTCAGAAAAAGGGTAAACACCCCTGTGCAAAAACCCAAAGATACGCTGGCTGGCATTCTGGCAAAGCTTTCTCCAGCCTTAATCTCTATCTGCCTGCTCTTGCCTGCCTGCATGAGAAGAATACATAATGAGTCAGCGGGGTCCGTGTCTCCTCTCGTATGGTGTTGTGAAGAGTGCAGAGGAACATAAGGATACCTGGTACCCCTCTGTTCTCATTAAGTTACTCTGTATTAGCACTTCCAGGCTACTAGGGGAATACTTTTCTGCCCAGTATTCTGTCATACGTCTTATTTTAATTTATTAAGCCCTGCTTTTCTTGCCCAAGAACTTTTATAAGCTGTAGGAGAATACTTTAAAATCCTTAAAAAAACCCTAGGTTTTTTGAGAGCAGTCAAACTAATGAAGCTTGATTTGTGAAGAGTTATGCAACTACATCTTCAGGGATCTAACAGACACTAACCTTTTTTCCATTATAGGGTTATTCATAGTGGAGTTTTCCCATTTCTACTGTAGATTTTTTAATGTTTAAAAAGCTTATATCCATCCTTTGTCTTACTGAAAAAACACTTCCAGAGGAATGATGCTGAAACACTGGAACAGAGAAACAGAGAAGCTGTGGAGTGTCAGTCCACAGAGATGTTGTGCTCTTGACTAAACAAGTTCCTGAGCAAGCTTAGCTGTCCCATTCTGAGAAAGGAGTTTGACCAGTTGATCTCCAGGAGTCTTTTCCAACCTAAATTACGTCATGTTTCTACATAAACAATACAGTCTCATTTATATATTCCCATCTATTTTTTTGTGGCACTACTATGCTCCTATGTGCCTATATGCCATTGAATTGGGTTGAAATTGGCAAAAGGGCATCAGAGGTTATAAGAAGACGATATACTTGATAATCACATAATCCTTATTTCCTTGCAAAGCTAGACTGCACATGAAAAGAAAGAAAAGGAGTTTTGTCTGAATAACAGGTTCAAAAATTGCTGAGGTGCAAAATGTAACTTAATGATACATTTTTAAAATATGTATTTCTTAATATCATGCTTTGAATGAAATTTGGTTTCTATACATATTTTTAATTACTAGAATAATTAATCTAGCTTCTACTTTAATATATTAGTCTATATTAATTCTTAGAGTGACAAAACCCCAAATTGTCAGGCAAATTCTGATGTCTGCAACACTGAATAAATTGCTGAATTAGTATCAAACTAAACAAGAGTGGAATTTATCCCACTGATTCAAATAAGTTGTTCTGAATGTTACCGTACTTGACTATTTCTATACAGATTTATAAGAAAACCATATCTTAAGAAATAAACTATATCTATGAAGTGAGGTGAGCTGTGCCTAAGAAGCTAGAAGAGAAATGATAGCAGTTTTTTTCAGGCAGTCAAATAATTATCTGTGTTGTTTTGTAGACATTACAACTGTATTCTGTTACTTTCCGGTTTTTAACATTTCATTCATGAGATACAGGATACAAAAGATTACAGAAGACTCTGGGACACACGAAGGCTTATTCATTTGATGAACGTCACTGATGTCATGAACCACAGCAGTGAAGACTGAGGAAACTTGAGATATAAAACATGTTCAGCCTGCACAGGACAGAAAGATCTCAGGTGGAACACTGTAAGTGTTGTTTATAAATCTAAAAACCCTACAAAACTGCGTGAGAGTTTAGGTCTTCTAAATAAGTGAGATTTGTGATAATGCAGAAAGTGAAAACACACATCTTGAATCTAACTCCAGAAATTAATTTAGTTGAAAAACAACTCTTTTTTTTGAAAGATCTCAGTTCTTCCTGGAATAGAAACAGCAGAACAAACCAGTCTCTGCTAGCATGGTGAATACTGCACTGATGTCATCAGGTGGATGTTTGACATGGTATCCGTGCTAAATGAAGCAGGAACCCAAAATCATATTTTTGGGAGCGAAGCATTGCACCCTTTTCTTTATCACCTTCTCCATCCTTGCAAAGAAAACACTAGAAATAATGTTTCTAAATCAACACCATAAGATCCCTCTACATGCTATTATAAAGTGCCTAGATTTGTGATTCTGTTGACATTTACTGAAATATCTCTCTCTCCAGATGAATTAAGCAGAAGCATTCATTGTTTTATAACTTTATACATACTTTAGAGAAAAGCAAAGATTTTGGAAAAGCTCTTCAACTGGTGTAAACTGGTTTACATCCTATGATTTCTGAATTTATACCTGGTAAAACTGTACATGCATATCAAATAGTCCCATCAGAAACAGCAGGATTACTATATAATATAGTGCTGTGTTACACTCTGAAGGTGTCAGTGTCTGGCCTAAGTATCCAAAGCAGTAGTATAATCTATAGTTACGACAAACTAAACATGTCTTCTGGGCCTGAAGCACAAACCTAGCTTGTCTGTGCTTACTGCAGCTCCCTGTGAATAGAAGTAGATTTACTTTGTTTTGTAGAAACCCAGCTTTGGGGAAAGTTGGTACACTTGATGCTTGTGATTGCTTTACCTTGAACTGTTAATAGCACCCAATAAGATACTTGTTTCCCTGCCAGCAATTGCAAGGTGGATGGTGAGGATGCAGAGAAACCATCATTTGGCTAGTTAAGCACGTTTAATGTTGCTTTTGCTCCACTTCTGGCACAGAGTTTCTGAACGGATGGCCAGGCTCCAAATCCTTCTCAGACTTCCAGCCCATATGAAGTACACTGCAAACAGAAATATTTATATAGTGTCTCCCAGTGTTGCTCAAGGTAACTGACTACCATAAGAAGGAGACTATTGTTGCTCATTTTCACAGTTTTTCTATGCCTGTGCTAGATGACAGCCCTCCCCCTATTTTGGCAGTCTGCAGGATTTTCATGCTCAGATGACAGTCTCATATACATAATATATAATAATCTGCTTCCACTAAACCAAGCAATATTTGTCCAGCATTTATGGTGGTAGGTAGGTGTTGGGTTTTATATCTGGCTCTGCCTCTGTGTTTGGGAAAATCAAGTCACCACTATAGAGCAGGACATAATAAGCCATTAAATATGTCTAAATTTCTGGAATTCCTTCTGATTACCACAGAGTAGGGAGGAAGGATGAGAAAGAAAGGTACTCAGTAACAGTTGACTAAGTTGCTTGGGAAAAATGATAATTTTTTAGTAAGAGAGATTAATTGGCATGAGACTACGGCTGAAGGACATGATCGTTAAAAGGGTTCCTTGCTAGACCAAAATTTCTAAGAAACTTGCTCCTTGGTCACTATGCAACACATCACCGCAGTGTCCTTCAGCTCCAGGTGCAGCTGGTTAGAGGGTCACTGAGTAGCTGCCTGTGATGGATGAAGTCCCAGAGTGGCCGTGTGGGAGACAAGAGTGATTCTCATACCCAAAGCATAAACGGTAGTGTTGTGCAGAAATTCCCTTGAATAATTGTAGAGGTTCCACCCATACAGATGAGGAATGCAACTGTCTTCTGTCTCTAGACAGAGAGGGAGTTTTATAGCTCTGTGAAAATCCCTGTTGTTGCAATTAAGATGACTGCCCACAGCTACTTTGGGTGGTTAGAAAAAAAAGTAGGTAACTACTTGTACAGAGTAGGCTATCCTAAGTCTTATCTTTTGTAAAGAGTAAATAATAACATTCCCATTTTTTCACAGCAAGTTTAAAATCTATAGGAACAAACAATAAAAGTTAGTACTTTGGGGTTTGTATATTGCCTAGTTGGTCCATGACTAAGGAACTCTGTGATGGCAGAAAATATTAAGGTGATTCTGTTTCTTCTTTACTTAAGGATTCACTCATCAATGTCATGACTCACCAAGATACATGGTGGGTAATAAAGGAAAAGTCTTGCCTGTCAGCTTTAGGATAAATTCACTAGCAAATAAACATGTTATAAGGAAACATTTAATCTGCAGACAAAAATTCTTATTAATTTACCTCCCCCCATGCTTGAAAGCCTTATCCTTGATCTACTGCTCTTCCCTGGATCAAAAAACCCACAAAACAATCCAAAAACCGGTGTCACAGAACATAAAACCTATTAGTTAAAGAAGTTGAAAATGGAAGTCCAAAGTAGGTCAACTTTAACCAACTGACTCAATTTCTAAGGTCAGGGAAAGCTTCAGTCATACTTTTTGTTCCTTTGCTGGGGAAATTATTACACAGTAATGTCTTGGGGCTGTGTGTTTGCTGGTGCTGCCAAGACAAGTCATTTCTGTGTGTGCTGTGAGCAGCATTCCTCCTCTATCATATGACTACAAGACGGACATAATGCATCGCAGTTAACAGCACTGACTCACCCTGTAGTTTACGCCAACACTTAATGTCATTCATGCTTAATAAAACTGTAAGGTTCTGCTTTTCCACCCACTTTTTGTTATTTATCTTGAAACCTACCACAGCACAGGAGAAGTTATGGCAGATTGATATATTTTATATTCTCCATTCAAATTTTTTTGATGCATTGACAGTATACCTGAAAAAAAATTCTCTTAACAGCCACGTGTAGGTGGCCAGCATATAGCTGAATGACTGCGGCATGCTTTTCAGAGAAATAAGAACCATACGATATTCTCACTGTCTAGTCATTTTGTTTGATGCAAAGTTCATTTGGAAATCACAGATTTTTACAAGCCAAAATCCCCCCCCACAAATCCTCCAGCTCAGATCAGCAAACTGACCCACTTCTGATCTCCTCATCTAAGATCCACCTTTAAATTTTATATGCTAGCTGCCATGCTCCCTTTGAATGACTGATGTGAAGTGAATCTGTTATATATTGCAGGTACAAACCTTATTAAAAAAATATTAAATCAAACATGTTTTCCTGCAACTTTATAAGCCCAAACACAACAGCAGCAGTGTGGTAGCTAATGAGAAACTCAGAGTCGATGCACCTCAGTCCCAGCTCCAAGATGTGCTGGAAGAAGGCAAATGCCACCTCTTAATGTCACATTATGCTTTGCCCCGCACACATGTCCAGAAGGATTTCACTCAGTTGCCATTTTGAGCAATGAGCAGCTGTAATTCCATCTCTCTCCCTTCTAAGTAAAAGCAATGAGGAGAGAAAATGGGCCTGAGAATGATACAGCTCACAGAATAGTGAGGTTGGGTAGTGCTGCAGTGGCTTTCTTCATGCTGTGCTGCCAACACACCTGGACATCCACGGGAACCCCTGTGGTAGAACCCTGAAAATTGTAGCAGAGTGTGCAACTTTAATGAACTGTGCTACTCATGTGAGAATATAATATCTAGTGTAATTACAGGTGCATTTGGGCTTCGTTGCAGAAAAAGAGATTGGAGCCAAAAAATGGATTTTGCTCCTGTGTTTGGTTCCTGAAGTCTCCCGTCCCAACAAGGGTATTGGAAATACCTAAAATTTGATGCTCTCTACTTTCTCCCAAATGGAACAAAATTATCATTCAGAAATATCTGTAGCAGTTCCAGAAAAATAATCTCTCTTATTGATTTAGCAATACCAAAGTTCTGGAAAATTCTCAATTATGTATAGAGGGAATTATCCCAGTTTTCATTGTAGCAACAGAACAACAGAAATAGGCAGTTCCGGTAAAGTGTTATTCTACTAAAGCCACTTTAATTGTACTTTAACTGTATCTGTGTTCTTCATTTTCTTTCTCCATTTTCCAGCAAAAAAAAAGACACATTTTTCAGTAATATTGTTGTTATGGTAAAATGAGTTAATTGGCTTCTCTGTGTAGCATCACTTTTGATTAGCAGCTACTGTACTCAAATTCATGACCTTCTTGCTCAGAGAGCCTTTTAGGGACAGTATGGAGTGGGAATACAGACGTGACAGTGAGTGGGTGAGTCACACATTTGTGCTGGTTTTACCTCAATAATGCTTTTTTTCTTTTTTCAGTAAAAAATATGAAAAACTTTAAACAACTAAGGATTTTTCATTGCTGGCTTTAAGATATACAGAGGGTTTTGCCAGTATATATGACTGCTATAGAATATTCCCACAAGAAACAGGACAGTGTTGTTCTAAAGCTTTCTATGTTTAATATATTTGTTTGGGGCTCTCCTGTGAAATCTATCAGAAGAGAAAGGAGAGACAACACATGTGTAATATATAGTTTGATCAGTCAAACATGGTGAAAAATTATATCTTCTTTCTGTGGATGGAAGAACATTTTCAGCTAAAACAAACCTGTCTTCTGCTTTTTGTTTGATACAGAGAGAAGAAGTGCTGTTCTGATTAGGATAGAGTACTAGAAATCAGGAAAGCTACTCTTCATGGCTCTGACAGGCACTTCTCAGCCTGAATAGGGCACTAAACCTTTATGTGCTTCAGTTTTATTATTTGTAAAACAATTCTTATTTATTTCAGAAGGATATAGTGGAACTAAATAAACTAAATAAATATACTTTGAAAAAGCATATTTAGATCCCCAGTAAAAATACTGTAAATATAGGACACATCTGGTATAGAAAAATAAATTCAAGGAGGAAAAGTTTTTAAAGGGAGCTTTTAAATGTTTGTAAGATCCTTCTACTTATTCCTGGCTTAATTTTAACAGTGAAGTCTGGTAATAAAAACCAAAGCAAAGTGTTGCAGTAGGAAGGAATGACACAGACTGTTTCCTTTCCCGCCACCCTTACAGTTGGCATTGCTAACAGGTACCTTGGGGTTCTGGGACAGAAATAATCCAGCACTCCCACTATTGCACCAGGATCGTACTTGGCACTTGCTCTTCAGCTGTTTCCACAGAACAAGACCCTCTTCCAATGCCATTTGAAGACCCACAGTCAACCACAGGGTGTGCAGTCCATGCTTGGGTTAGGTCCTGTTATTGCTCTTGGCTAACAAGGACAGAGGGGAGAGCAGAAAGGAGAAGTCCTAGAGCTATTTCACAGGGACATAGATGCCTTGGGCACTCAGTACTGTTGTATGCCTGAGACACAAACTGTCTTGGAGAGATTTGAGGCCCACGGTTTTGATTCAGATGGCTAGTGCAGTGTAGTGGTTGTTTGGCTTCCCCTGACTAAATGGTGTCTGAGCTAAATCATTTAGTTCTTTGCCTTGGGCTTTGTGTCCTGACTATTACTATGAGTGTATTTAAGGGATCCCCATCCCCTTTCCAGCTATCACATAAGGAAGCAGACATACACATCTGCTTATATGCATATCCAGATTTATTTTCAGGTTTCCCATTTCAAGGCTTTCTTTATTCAGACTTCTTCAACATGATTGGTGCTCCATGTGAGTCATGGCTGCTGCGTTCAGCTCATTACCCTCAGGGCCAAATGAGAGATGGCACCAGGCATACAGAAGAAAGAAAACTGTGTGCAAAGAAGTTACCATACTGGAAAGAAGCACTTGAAATCAAAAGGTTGATTTATATCCCTGTGGGCTGATACTCTAGATACATTTGCAGAAGAGAAAAAATAAAACCTTATCCTAACTCAGCCTTGTTGGGACCAGGCTAGGGTTACTCAGGTGAGTAACTACTGGCTTATGTGAGCAAAAGCATTTACATCTTGCTAAAATTCTAGATATTTTTTGTGGACACCTTTTTGGTTCATAGAAACAAATATACTTGGACTATTATCTTAAAGCAGAAAAAAAAAATGCATCACCACAAACATTTTTTATTAGCTTTAGATATTGTTCTATTTATTATTAGGTGTCCATACTAGTGCTTTTGGGAAAAGCTACATTGTGGCTACTGACTTAATATCTGAACTAGCTATACTATGAATGGTGAGAAATTCCTAAGTGATCTGACCTAGCTTTTGTACTGTGGCTGAGATCATCTACAGGACTGACAGCTAGATGAACCCACCAACAGCTGAAGCTCTCCTCACCTAGCCAGTGACTGAGATTGCTGCTTGAAGATCTTTTATTCTTTTCTTGTGTGTTAATTGCAGTCTGTATTCTTAGCTAGTCATCATGACTCCTTACAACACTGGGGTCTCACACAGATAGCCTAGTGAAGAAAAGGACAAAGAAATAGGCAGAGCTGAAAACCATGTCAAGCTCTCTCCTGTCATGTCAGATCAGCTGATGTTATCAAAGATTTAACATACATCTAGCTGATTCCCATTGTGACCATAGGATTAGCACAATATAGAGTTGCAATATAAACATCAGTGTATTTGCAGATAACCTGAGCCACTTGATGCTGCTGAGTATTTCCTACGTATTTATATGCTGTCTAAAATGGTAGCTATCACTACTTACATTATTCTGTATATCTGCATACCTAAAATTATATAGATGTACACACTGTGTTGTTCCACTGCAAAGAGGGAAGGAGCAGCCCATAATTCCTTCTGGGATCTGCTCAGCAATTAATAGGTTATGTAACATATTCTGCATAACAGAGGCCAAAGTACCTCATCCAATAATTTATGCACCAAGCCGCTAGTGTCTGTCTGAGTTGGCATGAGTTTTCAAGAAAGACCCAGTCCTGACTTTACCACTCCCTATACAAGACATTTTAGTAATTAATTAACCTCAGCAGTCATAATTTGTGTCGTGTTTCTAGTGAGCATTTGTTTAATGTCTATTTACAAGCACTGGAACTCATACCCTTTGGTTTGCTGATTACTTGGGCTTTTCTTCCTAAAGTAAAAACCACCTTCAATCAAAAAAATCCTTTACAGCACAGGAGCTGTTAAAATGTGTGCAATTCACTGCACAACCTTCTTAATGGCATTTGCTACAAAAGCATGAAGAATTGTAAGTTGCTTTCTCTGTGAAAACCCAAGAGAAAGCAGACAGAGCTGGGGTGTGCAGTGCTACCTTTAGCTGAAGTAATGGGGACCTGCTTCCAGGCAAGACCCTAGAGATGCCACTCGCTAAACACCTGGGGCTCCCTCTGGCCCAGACACACGAGTTCTGCACCAAAAAAACAAGACAGGAGGGGCTGAGGCATGAGTATGTTTCACGACAGGATGGGGTCCATACCTTGTCAAGAGGCATGCCCAGGCCTAGAAGCTTAGAAATACTACAGTAGTTTAGACATACTCTTGTTCACTCAAATATATTTTGGAGGGGAAGACATACCGCCCTACATTGCACTGGTTCCACTCAGCCAGTGCTCAAGGGAGCACAAGCGGCCATACTAGGTCTTCCTCCACAAGTCATGTAGTAGGACTAAGAGTTATTTTTTTCCTTTGGCCAAATATGAACAAAAGTGTGGAAATTATCACTTTTCATGTATTCTTAACATTGCTAAATACATTCTCATCTACTGTTTATGTGTTCTGTTTATATATAAATAGAATATTGATAGCAGGGTACAGCCCAAGGTTTATTTGAGGGCAAGGTTTAGGAAAGCATGCTTCTTTTTGGAAAACATGCTTCTTTTTCCTCTGGGTAAGGAGGAATGCTGTAGTAGTCAAAAACTGCCAGAGATAAAGCCTCTTATCTCATTTACCTAGAGCCTAACTTGTCTGTGCTTCTAAAGTCTAGAACACAAAGCACACTCCATTGCGGACAAATTCCATAGATTTGCTATCATATGTTTCCTACATTTTGTGTAGCTCAAATGTATTTTTCAAAGGAAAAATGCCTTGTAAGAAATGCTTTTCTATATCTCTAGGTGTGTTGTGTGGAATTCTTTAAGCTAAATTGCCCTCTAGACAATGTTGACAATGGGAAAGAGTTTTCCTTCAGTATTTACAGAAGTAGGGTCTATGATTAGGGAACGAAAAGTGCAGTATAATTAGGAAGATATTAAGCCACACTACGCAATAGACGAAGACTTCTGACAATAAGGTAAAGGTATCCCTAGCCCTGTTTTTATTGACTGACAGATATTACATAGGTGTGGAAATCAGATATACATATCAGAAAACTATTAGCCAAATCTTGGTATTCAGTTGTACCATTGCAATTTCATGGTCCAAAGACTTTGGTTTTGTTGCTTGTAAGTGTTGCCTCTCTACTTATGCTGTACTACACTCCTCTGAACAGTATTAATGATCCATTTTCAAGTCAAGTGAAACATTCCTCAAGGTCTTTTCCTTCTTGAGAAAAGAATTTAATAACAGAGAAAAAAGATTATCTTCTGAGGTTTGGATTGTTTGCTATCTTTCTTAGTCTGGAAAAGGCAACTAAGCAAAAAAAGAACTGTGGGAACTTAAGGATGTTATACAAAAATAATTTAGTACTTTATTGCATATTTAGAGTTGCAAATGACCACTGAGTCATCCATGTGTTGGTACTGTGGCAAATTTGATTTAATCTTTCTGAAGCTATCCCTGATAAGGAGCCATCTGCTTCTCTTCGCTGCTCTGACATTTTGTCTTGAATATATCCATTCACGGTAGACATTTACAGTTTCATATCACTGTAAGAGTCACTGGGAATTCTAAGGAATGTCCTTGCCCAAAAGGCAAGATTTAGTAAAGAGCTACAGAATGGATCAGAATTAACCATTTGTTTTAGCCTTTTGACTTCAATGGGCTGAGTTTGAAGCGAAGGATATACAGATTGATCTTTCTTAAGTCCTTCCTATTTATGGCTATGTCAAACCCCAAAACTTTTTAAACGATGTAGAAACAAAAGCAGATGACTTCGTATAAAATCTCTTTTGAACAAAAGGTTGCAGATGTAGAGGGAAAAAGTGAGCCTAATATGGTGAAAGAGCAACAACCCTCAGAAAGGCATATATCAAGGAGTGCCCTCATTGGGGAGGTGACATTCCCTGAGAAAACACGTCTAGGAGATAAGGAGCCTTAAGAAAGAGAGTTAGCTTAGCATTAGCAGCAAAATAAGTTCTTGAAAAAATTTACAGGAATCTACATTTACCCCAAATAATTAAATGGATGAGGTAAATCTTTAAAAAACAGATTGGGAAAAGAAGCCATGTGGGATAAGAAGATAACCATCACAGCATTACATGAAATGTTAATGACATTGAGTTATTGGCCTTTATACTGAATTGAGATAGAAAAAGTACTCTTCCTATTACCTTGATTTTGTTATCATCTTACTCTTAGAATAACTTGGATGGCCTGCCCTTGAACAATACAATTTGGTACATAGTGAAATTAAAAAGATAAAATTTCCTCTATTTCAAAATTAACATATGATCAATTGGTGGCCCTCCACCCTACGCCTTGTACATGATAAACAGTAGCCATGATTCCCAATCGCTGTTTTTCCAACAGCAAAACGCTGGTATAGGAAATCCCTACCAACATTAAAAAATAGATTGCACTGGGCTACCATCAGTACAGTTCTGAGCAGTAGCAACATCTGTCACTGCTTTTTATTTTTACGGCATCCAAATCTCCACTTGAGACTCACTGAAAGGACTTTAGAAAGGAGGGATAAAGTAAAAAAAGAAAAAAAAAAAAAAAAGTCATTTTGGGCTCTGGGCTCAGGCTGAGGGGGAGACTGTTTCCTTTGCTATAAATGAAAGCAGCTAGAGTCCAATCTTGCTTCCACTGAAGTCACAGATTTCATCATACAAGACAGGGAGAGAGTTTAATAGTTTTCATTTCAGTTCTTTATGTTTCCATTTCTTTAGAGACTTGAGTGCTCATAGATAGGCAGACATTTTCTGATAAACACACCTCATTGTACTTTCCTTGCTTTTACAGGTTGAGGTTTAAATAGTGTTTATGCATTCCTTCATCTTTTGTTTTCTTGTATGTGCTAATAGAAACAGTAGGGTTGCTGTGATATCATAAGCAGAATAAAACCAATAAAACTCTGACTTGGGATGTTCCTCACTAGTTACCTTGCCTAAAGAAATTTATTGTCTATGGTTATAACAGATCAAAACAATTACATGGGGAAACAAAATAAACTGTGTATACTCAGCATCTCCCAAATGTTGATCTTGTTGTCACAAGCATTACTGCACTGTGTTCTTTTTCTCCATTTTCACATTCATGACAATTCATATCCAACAGACATTATCAAACAAACATGGTACCTCTGTTTCTTATGTGCTACGGTAAGATAATAAGTTTGATATCTGTGATCTGGTAGGTTCTGTTGAAAACCTGAAAGATTTATCTTTCTCACATGTCTATAGGAACCAATTATCGGATCACCTTAAAATCTTCAATTTTAATCTCACCAAACCTTTGTGAAATAGGAAACTGTTATAAATACTACTTTACGTATTTGGGAAGTGAGGATCACAAAGAATAAGATCAAGATTATTACAGCTATTAAAATGTCCCTGCACTCAGGGGCACATAAGATATCACTGATTTAGATGCCTAAGCCTTTCTGAAGTCCCAGGCCCCAATAACTACAGCACCGTCTGATTCAAAGCAGAGCCTGGGCCGCCAGCAAACCCAGAAATGATTCATAGTCACCAAACTACTGAATCTCAACTCCATCCTTCTGAGGTTTTTTTTTCTCTGGAAAATATAGACTTGAAGAGTGTGTTCACACAAAAATTTTCCAAAGAAGAAAGTGTTGTCATTCTTCTGGGAGATGTTATGGATCTGATTAATCTGTTTCTTTTTTCATTGTTGAAACTAGTTTTGTCTAATAATTCCAATGTGCTCTTACTCTACAGCATGTCAGCTGTATTACTGCAGGATAGTAGGAACTGGCACCTGCTCAGAAACCCAAATTGTTCGAAGCAGATCTTTCTTTACGTCTTTCTTTCATTAATGAATCTCAGATTACATTGTGAAAGTTTAATCTGACATTCTGTTTACATTCAGTAGCAACCTCAGACTGAAGCGATTTTTAAAAAAGGTGCAGAACAGGAAAATAAATCAGCATTGGTGTCAGTTTACTTTATTTCGATAATGGTCACCATGGAAACAAAGTCACTGACTTATTTCTTTTCATACATATAAGTAAACACCAGGGTTTCCAATTTTCATACATACCATTTTTTGTACCAACAATTTACCTTACAGAATGTCCATAACGTACTATCTTACTGGAACTTACATTTTTTTCTCCAAGGGGCTGCATTGAAGCTGGTGCAGGGTCTGGAGCACAGGTCATACGAGGAGCAGCTGAGGGAACTGGGGGTGTTTAGTCTGGAGAAGAGGAGGCTGAGGGGAGACCTCATCGCCCTCTACAGCTACCTGAGAGGAGGTTGCAGAGAGCTGGGGATGAGCCTCTTTAATGAAGTACAAAGCAACAGGAAAAGAGGTAATGGCCTCATGTTGCAACAGGGAAGGTTTAGACTGGATATTAGGAAGCATTTCTTCACAGAACAGGTTGTTAGACGTTGGAATGGGCTGCCCAGGGAGGTGGTGGAGTCCCCATCCCTGGAGGTGTTTAAGAGTTGGGTCGACATAGCGCTGAGGGATACGGTGTAGTTGGGAACTGTTAATGTTGTGTTGATGGTTGGACTGGATGATCTTCAAGGTCTTTTCCAACCTAGATGATTCTGTGATTCTGTGGTTCTGAAGTTCCTTCACCAGGGAGACAATATAAACTCAGTACTGTCATAATACTGGACCACTTCTATTTTCACTACACCTACTCGTGCACATAGGTGCAGTGACTGTAAACCAGCAATCTAACAGCAGAATGATTAGACATCCTTCAACAGCCACTTCTGACTCACCAGATTAATTTCAGATTACTTCATTCTCCATCTTTTAAAAATACTGGTCAGTGCTACTACACAAGAACATCTTCCAAACGACAAACTAGCTGCCATTGAGTGGACACCTTCTGCTTCCCATGGAGGAGACCTTTTCTCTTACTTCCCACTGGCACTCTTTAAACAATTTAGTACCACTGACCTGGCTTGTGTCATACTGTTCAGAACCTATGGATACATTCTTTGCTTGTTGTATTTGCATTATGCACATTGATTCATATGCACTTAGACAGGCTGCAGATGAACCCACAGATAGTTTCAACAAGCTGACACCCAAAGTGAGTGTGAACATATAAGCACAACATATCCATACTTGCACAAAGAAGAAGATAATGGAGTTTGCAAGGAATACTGCAAAAACATTAGGTTCTCCTTTTTATATTGATCACCCTCTCCCCAACCCTCTTAAGCATTGACTGTATGTTGTGTGTGTGCAATGTGCTGCGGCCTGAAGGATAACCACCCACATGTGTAGGAAGAGAGAAAAATCATATATGGAAATGTTGGAAAGTAAAAGTTTAATATTGCTATATTACAGTCTCTGAGACTATGCCCTGTGCTTGTCTCACCTTGGTAACAGTTAGATAATCTAGCACATTAGCTGCACATTCTAGGCCAAGTGCACTGCTAGAGTCACTCTAGTGATGTAATACAGATATTTTCCTCTCCTTTAAGCAATGTAAATCCATATAATACCATCGAATTTGATGGCATTACTCCAAGACTAAATAGATATAACTATGAACAAAATTATCTGACTGAACCAAGCTGTTCAGAAAGAAATCAAAGACATGCCAGAGAGAAAGTGCCTTTTACTCTGTTGTTCTGTGACAAGCCTGACTGCTCTATCTTTCATAGGCATTTTAGGTTTAAGCTAAAGGCATATGAAAATAATTGTTTTAAGTCAAGTTCATCTACATCCATTGCTCATAGCAGCCAATATATGCATTTTAACTGGGAACTGAGTATTGTCTAGGTCACCTCATATGGAGATTTGTTAGATTTTTATTTTTTGTTCAGAAAGTATTATCCTAAACTTGGCTGCTATTTCTGCAATCTACCAGACAAATGTGGTTACAATTTCCTAACTCCCATTGCCTGAATTTCCTTAAACTGCTTCATAAACAGAATTTAAACATGCTTTAGCTAGTGCTTGTGATAGATTAAAGTTTTGCTCTAATACACTCCCAAAACCTCTGTTCCAGCTGAGGGCACTGACCTTCCAAATAAATACAACATGTTTTGTTTCCATGCTCTATATCTATCTCAATGGTCTGCAATCTTTCAAACTTTCCTTCCCCCTCCTTCTCTTGGTTTCTGCTGTTGTTTCCCACTGATGGTATTGACATGCAAGCTTTCTTATTGGGTAACGCTGGGCAAGTTTAACTGCTGCTGTCCACTGAAGGAAGATTTCTGTTATGACGTCCACCAGTTTTTACAACAGCAGCCTGGGGAGCCTGAACTCAGCAGTCAACAGCTTGTGGGATTAAACAGGAAGAGGAAAAATAATAATAAAAAATCCCCACCAACAACTGCTTCAGTCTTAATACACTCCAATGATTTTTAGTTTTTTCAGATCCCTGGGATATAAAGTCAGAGGGCTTCTCCTCATTTTCTACCTTTTAACAGTCCAATGTTCAGTCCAGAGCTGCTGTCACTGTGATTTTGTTTTTCAACTTTAAAACATTATTTTAAGGTTATTTGGTTTTGTATCTTTCAATTGGTCAGAGATACAATATGGGAGAATTGTTGTGGGGAGGGACATAAATGATGGTGACTCTTCTGTTCCAAGCAGATCTCACCTGTAGCGTGTTGGCTGCACAGTGTCTCCACATAGAGTAAAAATACACATAAAAATACAGACTGTAAAAATAGTCCTGTTTTACTTCATATCATCAGTTCCTAATATATCCAATATATCTTGGTTTATTTCAATAATAAAAATTAATACATTCTACATTAGGATTGTATAGTCCACTAAGAGTTCCAGATTGATGGAACCATTGGTGATAGTTGCATAATAAGTTTTCTAAAGTAAAACCACCCTAAAAAGTGCATTGTGTTCCAGGCGACTGCATGGGGGACCTGGAGTATTCTACATCCTGCCTCAGAGCAGAGATTAGTAAAATTTTAACTGTAGGAGTTAGCTTCAGGAAGAGTTTTTATTTCTTTGTCAAGTGGAGTTCGCAAATGGGAAGTTTAAATTAAAACAGGATAAAATAAAATAACCTTTCTTTAATCACTGTGCTAAATTAAATTCATCAAGCACCCCCATAAACACAGGACCTTCATTTTAAGGATATAGAATTCTAAATATAGACATTGTTGAGAGAAGCAATTTCAGAGACAGCAAAAGAAAAGTCCAGGTCAGAGATGGAGCATGTGTAACAATAATATCTCTTTAGAAATATACCCTACCTCTGGTTTTGGCCACCCTCCAAAATTCTACTTCTGAAAAATGCAAAAAGATGGAAACATTATAAAAAGAACCCATGGAACAGTGTCCTGCATCGTGCTGATGGTTTATAAAAGAGTGGTTTGTCTCAGCTAACTGTTCCACATTTATAAAATTAATGGTCTCAAAAGACAAGTAAATGCTTACTGCACATAGCAAACACATTGCAGAAATCCACTTAGATGGTACTAACTTTCCATTAATTTTCTCTGCATCTTGCCAGAATAAGCAGGCAGCCGGCAGGGTACTCCTGTGTGTAAGCCTAGACCTTGAAATTGTTGATTTCTACAGGTAGATTCCTCACACCATACTTATGGTGCTTAAATAAAAATGATCATACTTTCAAAACTGTGAGAAATGTACAGTTGCCACAGACACTGAGGAGATCTGCAGCTTCTGGGCAAGCCAGGTACCTCCTCTTCTGGCACCTATCTATGGTGTAGCTCTGGTTGCTCAAACATAAAAATCTTGGTGTAAGTCTTGATCTACAGGACTTTGTACCGCTTAAAGTTTTTTGACTGGATCAGTGATTTCTCTGTTAAAATTATAGAGATTATACATTCCAGATTTATAGAGTTTCCTGTTCATGGAAAGACTTCTTACTCTCTTGCTCCCTGAAAATTTAAGCCATACTGGTGTGAGTACTTTATAGCTCCATGCCTGCAGGTGTGCCAAAAGGATTTCTGAGCTGGTGTTGAAGGTGAAAATATTTACATGTTAATGATTTTGTAGCAAATCAAGGTTTATTAATGACTACCAGCACTTAATCATTAGCCAGTTTAAGGATTTACACAATAATTCAGTAAAATATGTTAAAACAGTGACCCAACTGCAGATACGAAGATTACAAGATTCACACTAAATTACTATACGGTACCTTAAATCAATACCTATATACATGCGCATTCACACACACAAAATGTACAAACACACAGACAGATAAAAGTATTTGGATATTAATACTTGGATACTAATACTTGGTAGTAAAATAAGTATGCACCCACACTCATGAAAATAACTGTGTATATCTAAACACATCGGTAGGTAGAGAGGTGGGTGAAAGCGAAGCCATCTCAAAGTTAAAATTTCCCTCTTCTCAAGTCTATTCACAATGCAGCGGCACTTCTCAACAGATGAGAGTTGAGACTCGAGAGGGTCAACTTTGCCCTGGCCTGCTGTTGGCTCCAATGGCAGATGGTTAATACTTTCATCTGCGACAGCCGGGGGTTAAGTGGTAGAAGCTTGTGTTGTTGGTTGAGGGGTGGCATGGTAAGTTCAGCAGCCCAGCTGGGCTCCAGGGGATGCAGGTCGCTGTAACTAGATGGTGATCTGTTGGAGTTCTGCCTCTGCTTCCTGGGGCAGCAACTTTCACGAAGGCTGTGAAATAAATATATTTTATTTGTGGTTTGTAGCTTTAGAATTTATTTTATTAATCAATCAGCTCGATGTAAATTAAAGAGCATGGTCTATTAAAACCTCTGTGTAGCTGGATATGGTGATCTACCCTAAGGAAAAGCCTGCTTCCTTTTAGCAAGGAATCTCCAGCACCCTGCCTATGATGAACGTCCTCCTACCTTCTCCCACACTCTCCCACCCTTCCCTTTGCTCACCCACGCAGGTGAGGACAGCCCAAATGGCAGCCAGAGGCACTCAGCAGATCTCAGGAAGGAGGAGATGAAGACATACTATAACACGAAATTCCCATGAAGCTGTGAATTTGGTGGCAAGGACTGGAGTATCCTGGCTTGACTTCAGGGAGTTAGGAGATGATCTCTGCTGAAGCTCAGCCACTAGTCAGTATGGATGCCTGACGTGGTCATCTCTTGTTCCTGAGTTCTCTTTTCTAGTCTTTTAAGTTCAAAATAAAGACCATATTTCGTGAGTGTTCGTTTTCTTTAGCAAAGGATATGTATACAAGGGTGCATGTGTGTTACTAAATCAACCAAAAGACATTACATGCCTGTGACAGCGGGTTGCAGAATGAGTGACCTATCATCGTACCAGCAACTTACACATAAGTTCTGTCAAACCAAATCTCCCACTGAAACTTGGTGTTTCTCAGGAAGCTGCTAGGATGAACAATGACATTAGTTTATAAATTACCTCATGACAAATTTTCTTTGAAGACTGGTTACTTTTTGATGCCATTATATAAAGTTGCTGGTATTGTCAGATGATATTTTTTGCAGAAAAAGGGCCCCATTCCAGTTCTTGTCCAAAGTCCCTCAGGTCTTTGGAAGAAATAGAACATGATGAAAAAAATTATGATGTTTAAGTGATAAAAACGTGATAAGAATTAAGACTAAATCTAGCATTTACCAGATAAAAGCAAATTGAATGTGCATAGAGTGCGTCATCCCTAATTATTTAAAAGTAGATATTATTCTACTTTTATGAAGCCAAAGATATCTTTAATTTATTTTTTTTTAGGTATATTTGATAAACGTAATCCAGAAAACCATTTTAGGTATGAAACCATGCTTATGCACATTATTTCAAGAGTCTGTCCACATGAAATAGCTAGTTTGTTTTAAGGGCCAGTTCAAAGATAAAGGATTCATCCACCTATACATCTATTGATTCAATACGCAAAAATGCATTTATTGTATCCATGGACTTTATTTCTGGTAGTGTCTTCTTGACAGGGGAAAGCTTTATGGCATGTTTGTAGCAAATGAAAAGCTTAAGGGAGATGAGGAGATGAGTCTGTTGTTTGACACATGCAAGTTGCAGTTTATGAGTTAAGAGAAACATATCTTCTCTTGTATGCTAAAGAATCATATGGTGTTTTATGAAGAAAATCTCTGATGTTTTTCTTTTGCCTCCTGCACTTGTCTTGTAGGACAAAATAGATGCATCAGAGCAATGATGTGGGCTGCATTTCAGCACTGGTACCGTGGCGTCAAAACATTGCATAAGCGTATGCTAAGTTCTGCCACTACTTTGAAACTGATTAGTATCGTGTATTGACGAATCTTGTCTTGTCATACTATTTGGCATACATCCAGATCTTCTGATACACAAAGTAAATTACGACATTTTCGATGTAATTCGGAGTTTGCTGCTATATATTGTGGACATTTCAAGACATTTAGAAGCAGAGGGTAGTCCTAGCTATGCAGACCTTATTCTGGTGGTTGTCTAATGCCCTCTGAGAACAGGCAAATGTAATTTACAGGGGATTTCCATACAAGGGGCTTGCAGTTTCTACTGTTCCCAGGAGATGGCATACATCTTTTGGAAAAAAAATGTCTACTCACTTCCTAAAGGAGCAGTGAGGTGTAGGAGGAAACACTTCAATGCACCATTCAGTCCTGCGATTTCCACTTGAAAAATTGAAAGTCAGTTGGCAAACCCCTTGGGATTTAGGAGAGATGGAATGGGGATTGCCATCCACAGAGGAGAGATTGTATGAATAGCTCAGCAGGAGGAGGGTGAAGAATCCCCACCCAGCAACCGCATTTTCTTTGTGGCATAATATATGTAAGACTATAATACAATGCCCTCCTACTTTCATCTTTCTATATTGCCACTCATCAGCATTACAAAGAATGTAGCTATTAAAAGAACTGCCTCTTGGCACCCAAAAGCCATAGCACTGTATTTTCTACAACAAAAAAACTCGAGCCTCTATTATTTGTTTTGCTACATTTGCAGCAGTCTCCCCATTAAGCTTGCTTCTCACAGCTCCCTGATCTCATTCCCTGTTGGATCTAGATCAGACACACAAGAGGTCAGGCTGACTTTCAAACCTTCTTGCAGGCTGGCAGGCATAGAAAAGTGTAACAGTAAGAAGGATTAAAAAGTTCTCAGATGGGCCTACCAATGTGGAAAGCCCCTCCCTTCCACAGACTTGCCACCCTCTGAAACCCTTAGTAAACACCAAAGCCAGAGTTATCGAGAGAGCGTCTATTAACCCCTAATTATTCGGGCCAGCACTTGCATGCATGGGGGCTTGTCCTGAAGCTTCTACAAATATGCTCTTAAGCATGTTTTCAAAAGTCCTGCAATTCTTGCTAATGGAGGAGAATTGCCACCCATTTCTTGCGGTAATCTCAAATCCTGGAAGTGCAATCTGAGGCAGTGAAGGGCCATCAGACAGTGCTCTCACTTCTGGCACACTGGTAATGTTTACACACCAGTGTAAATGGGTACTGGTACGCCATGATTTGTGACACACTGCCTGCATGTTCAAAGTTACATTGAAAAAAAAAAAAAAAAGATTAAAAAATCCTTGTGGAAAGGGAAGCAATGTGACCAGTGGCAATGGCTACAAGAATCAAAATCTAATCTATCAGCAGTCACCACCCTACCTGCTGACAACTAAGACTAAGGTAGCTGCAGTGGAGAAAGCAGTGCATTGTCAGTCACTGAAATAAGCTGCAGCCAGAAGGAAAACCAAAAATATTTAAGAATTGGTTGCCCAGCTACTGCAGCAACCAGTATCTTCACCACATACCGCAGTCAAGGGATTAGCTTGACTGCAAGCAGGGTCAAGTCTAAATTTTATCACAGGGGATGTGTGAGGTTCCACACCTGCGAGTTTCAGAGCAACATGCTGGGCATGGGACTCCTGATTCATCAGGCTCAGACCGTTACATTGCGGGCAATGCAGACGCTGATTTGTAAGAGTATAGGGAGGGATGTGTAAATTAAAGAGGGCTATAACCCTCAACAGTCACTGCCAGGGATTGCGTGTGCTCTTCATTATGTGATGGGTTACATGGTTGCACCTCCCCATTCTTCCCATCAACACCAGAGCCGGAACCATTCCCACAGCCACTATATGAAACCCCTAAAGAGGATGCTTAGCTCCAGATCTCCCGAGTTTGTTACTGCTGCCAGTTATGGGGACCCATTTTTAGCTTAAGGCCTTGCTGTTCAGAACGAGGCTTACTTGTGTCACTGCCTGGATCACCCACCTCTTACAGGTTTTCCTTCAGCTGTGAGCAACGACTCTGGAGTCTGAATTTAAATGCACTAAGACTGCAACAGGCAACATGCCTCAATTCCCCAAGGCAGTGAGCACCATAACTGGAGCCCCCAGTGCCTGTGACGGTGTGCTGTGGGGACATCCATTTTGTATACCTGAATTGCCTGGAGAACAGTCCTTACAGTTTCCCACCAGGTGGGCACTCTTGATAGTCACTGGAGTGCTCAGGTGCCTGGCCACCAGTTGTCAGAGGTAATGTGGCCCCTCAAAGACACACTGGGATATCTTAAAGCAACTTGACAACATGCTCATCTCAGCCTGCCTTTTTCCACTGTGTTCAACACAGCAGAGGTGGGGTCGGTTTCAGACTTCGGGGGTCACAAATGTTTGAGGTGAGCCCATGCCAGCTCCACTAAACTAAAAGTGAAACAGCTGGTAGCAGGTAAGTGCTGTGTTTTGAAGTTCCTGGGGGATGTTTGAAATGCACTTATCTTGACGTTAGTGGATAGTTTTAAAAGAGCTCCCTGGATTTGCTGTAGTCAGCTCTTTGCTTATTCTACCAAATAAATGTAAGACACTGCTCTTCAAGAAATGAAAGGTTAAATTTGGATGCCATCCACAGGAAATGGGAGCATAAGGGTGAGTGCGTGTTTTGAAATACGGATGTTACAATTCCCATTCTAGCTTGCAAAACAAACCCCAAGCCCGTACCATGTCACTTTAATGATTTATAAGCACATCTTTAAAAAAATCACTTATTCAGCTCCTCGCAATGGCTCTCTGGTACACGTGAGGCTCAGCAGCCTGCTTGTTTCTCATGCTGCATCTATTATTGCATTTACTGATGGCCAGACTGTGGCTGCCCAGGAGCAGGTGTGCGAGTGAGGGGAGGTGGGGAAGCTCAGAGCTCTTTGTCTTCTCAGGCAAGTATTCAACAAGCAGCAATCACACTCTTGCCTCTTCCAGAGAAGGCGAGCCACACCACCAGTTGTACCTACATGGTTCAAATGGGGTAAATGCATTTCCCTCTGACACTGCCCATTGGGCTGGTTTGGAGATGTTTGTGCTGCATCTTGACATGTGTCCGTGAGCTGCTCCAAGCACTGGCATAGTGTTCAGCAAAGAAAACCAGATGGCTCCTTGGACTTTCTGACCCTCCTCCTTTATTCACAGGAATTAAAAATCCACATTTCTGTTAATCTGAAAGGGCTACGTCTTTCGAGAGTATAGATGTAGTCTTCCCCATTGCTGAGACCCTCTGACACTTAGAGTTTGATTTCAGACAGAGTAGACACCCAGGACTGCACAGGGGCTGCCAGGACTTTCCTGCTCAGAAAATCAGGGAAGAGCAGCTGTAGGAATTTTGCCATCTAGTTAGGAAGAACAGGAACAGATTTAAATACAGACATGCACATGCAGAAGCACAAGTGCAAGAAAAAGTGAAAATGAGATCAAGGACATACAGCCATGGAATTACTAAAGCATCAGTTAATCATTTAGGATTTACTCTGAACCATACCAAAATGGAACAAACCGAAGGTAGGTGTTTCTCAGTTTTGTTTGACTAATGCAAATTCTAAACCATACTTAATATATCACCAGGTTTCAAAAATAAACTTATCTGACAGCATGCTGTCTGTTTTTTTCTGTGAGATTTACTGCTCTTTAGAGCTGAAATATGCAAAGGGGGACCTTTAGCTGGTTATGATAAATGGCTTATCGCCATTGACTTCACTGAAACTATGGTATATTGGTCTGTTTTTTGAACATCTGACCTAAAGGGCTAGAAAGCCTTTGAGGAGACTGGCACTAAAACTTGCTTCTAAATGCAGGTACTGCAACAGGGTTTTTAAGGACTAAGAAATATTCAAGGTTGTAAATATGAAAGTTGCAAACTGATGAGGATCTCTCCAAAGACCGAATACACCTTTTTTCCCCCAAACCTGAAACTCTTCTCATTGAAATGCTTGTATATTTTTCATGACTTATCCCAATTCCTTTTTTGAAGGAAGAAGTTGCTCAGCTTAGATGCTAAATACTGGTCTTTCCCTTTAACATTCTGTGCAGAATCATGTTACAGAGAATTAGAAACTTTCAGCTTCTTTGGAAAGGGCCTCAGTCCTTTTAGGATTGAATTGACAATGATTAACATCATTTCAATGATTGCCACTTTATGCATCTCACAGATACCCTAAAGGTTTTCCTCCATCATGTAACCACAGCTGAACGCTATAAATGCTTTCCACTGTAGGAACAGCTATCTGAAGATCATTTTCATTTCTCCTTTTCACGTGCAACTGTTTATTCCATTCTCAGAGTAATGCTAAAAAAAATGGTGGCAAAAGCAGAAATGAAAGCAGTTGAAAAAAAAAAAAAAAAAAAAGCTGTTTTGAATTGGTTACAATTGAGACTTTTAGGGTTAACTCTGACTACGGAAAGCTGCAACAGCCAGTCTCAGGGACAGAAGAGCAAACAAGAAAATGTGCTTGTAACCAGGAGAGTTACTGCTTTCTACTCAGAATAAACATCTGCCAAAACTTGAGCTGATCAGGGTAGAGTTTGCCTGATATAAAAACAATTCTATTGAACAGTTCTTAAGGACCAGGCAGGGAAAAGTTACAATTTGGTCTCGGAGAAGTCACTGCACCATAAAACTTCCTTGAGAATTGTTATATATTTCCTTTGCAGTCTAAATGTTTTGATTACCAAGGCAGTGTTCTCCCATGAGGCATATCTTAAAGAGATATGGTGCCAGGACCAAGTGGGATGAGATTATAAAATATAAGAATCTGGAACATGAGAAGTTTGAAACTCAGCTGTGAAAATGTTTATTGGATAAATGTTTACTCTGCTGCCTGCTCGTATTTATTTTTCTTTTGAACCTTTGAGTCTCCTTACTGCTTCACTGATACAATTAATTCTCTTTGGAAAACATGACATGGTTAATTAAACAGGTGAGAGAAACTAGTTTCTCAACTGTCTGGAGATTCAAAGATCCAATTGCAATTTACAAAGAATATATTACAGTTGCCAACATCACGTGAATCCTGGATTGTCTGAGAATGATAAATAGATGAATACTGTAGAAAATACCCTTTAGAAACCTGAGCTCTTACTCATCAAGACCAGTGTTCTGCTGTTCCAGGTGGTCACAGCGCACTGTGCATTTCATGAAAGGGATGTACTTTGTCTTATAAATACTTAAGGATTTTGCCCCTTTCTTCTTTCTAAAGGCTGGCTGCTCTGAAACCTCACTGATGGTTGGGAAACAGATTCTAAATCCCCTGGCTATTTTGTAGCCATTTCTTCTTGTGCCAAAATTGTTCTTAGCTTTAGTAGCCTGTCTTCATCCCTGATGTTAGTCCTCATGATATATTTATGAAGGTATATTTATGTTCTCTTAAGTCTTCACCTGGCTAGCCTGAGCAATGTGAGCTTGGGAGACACACCTTTGTGTGGAGGGCTGTGCAGTGTCTTTGTGTGTGTGAGCCAGCCCTGCTGGCCCCACGTGGCACGGCCACTGCATCTTCTCTCTGGAGCCCACCACAGCTCTGGTCCCACTCACTCACACTTCCCACCCACCAGCAGACACCAACAGGGGCTTGCAGATGTGATGAAGAAGGTAGCTAAACTGAAGCCCTCATAAAAATGGCTTGCAAAAATAGCACTTTGACAATGAACTTGGGCGTGCATTATATAGAAAATAAATCTAGAAAATGGTACAGAAGTTGCCTGATGGGGTCATATAAATGAGTCTAAACCCTTTGAGACGGGGACTGTTACTTCCTCTATTTTTGCCCTAAACCTAGAATGATGTGGCCTTGGTGCTACTGCGATCTATTAAGTATTAATAGCTTCAAACAGTGGGGAGTTTTTAACCACACTATGCTATGCCTTATACTAAGGAAGACCTGTGCAGTCAGCTTTAGTTATGTAGGAAGGGACTTAACATGACAAAAAAAGGCACTGATCTGGGTGGGGAATGAGATGAGGATATTCTGGCAATGAACTTGACTACACGGAGCAGTCAAATGTGATCATCTTTGCCTCTCATTAGTGACTGCAGACTTTCATTCATAGTTTTCCACACCAAGAGATCGGGCAATTATGTGTAAATTCTTTACATTTGGCTATTGTTTAATGCATGTTTTATTTTACTGTTTTTAATGTATTTCTGTAAACAAGCACTACTGTTTGGCCAACTGTTATGTTTTGGTTAAGGTTACTTATGTCTCATTCGTGGAAAGCTCCTATATTCCTTTGGGCACTCAGTGCATAACTCATAATTATCTAATTTTGGGGGCAAAAATAATATCTCAGGTCACTTTTATGCATCTTTTACATAGCTGTTAAATATTATCAGGCATACATATTTGCTTCACATCTGCAGTTGTTGAAAGTAAAAGGTTCTCTCTATAGCAACCAGCTCATGTTCAGGTTTTTTTGTTTTGAAATACCAAGAGCCAGATTTTGCTCTCAGATCCTCAGTAGTTTTGGTTTGTTGTTTTTTGTTTTTGTTTTTTTTCCTTGAGAGTGAATAAAGTCCTGATATTTTTCCACTACATGTATCTCAAGATCAATACTATTTTGGCAACTTTCTGAATAAACAGTGCTGATTTTCCTCTCAATCCAAAATGTATTAATGGATCTTCAGAAGGGGATATGCTTTGAATGGATCTGGACAGAATTAGTGACGATGAAATGTTTACGGCAGTAGATTCTTTCTGCGGAGCCTTTAGAACTAATTCCAAATGCATACATGACTGCGGACTTTTAATTGGATAATTCTTGACTGTTGACTTTCTTCCAGCTTTATCCTGTAAGGCAATGTGTGTCAAGATTTCAGAGTCACTTGCATATCTGCGTATCCCTATTTTTCATCCGTACGTGTAAACAACTGTTTGCCCATGCAAAATGGGTCCTTAGATGTGCAAATACTTGATCTTCTTGCATAAATATTTTTTTGCAAGCAGATCTGTTTACAGGAATGACTACATGAAATACAGATATGTTCGAAACGAAATTAAATACAATTAAATACAGGTCTGTTGACATGAATGACTACATACACAAAAGAGGGACTTCAACTCTCAGATTGGAGACTTCTGTCTCATATAATCTCTCAATTTATTGTATTTCTTTATGTCTGTGAAACTACCTCACTAATAATGTAGTTTTAGCAGTGAACCTACTGGATGTACCAACAAAACATCTAAGCACTTGCTTAATTTTAGTGGAGTTTAAGACCCAAGCAAAGTTAAGCACATGCTTCAGTGCTTTTCTGAGTTGGACCCACATTGAGATCCAATGCACTACATTTTTCCAAGTTTCCTTATTTCCTACACTGTAAAAGAGCAAAATTTCAATGGAAAGAGTTTATAAAGGATGCAGCATTAGGTGTTGTCAGATATATTTTATAGCCAGATTCCTTTTGTAGTCAACGCTGATCTGAGTGAGGGCTGAGAAATTCAAACACACACTGTCCATAGTTGTTAAGGAAATGGTGATCCCATTGATCTGCGCATTACCTTGCAGTTCTCAAAAAATGAAGTCGCTGACATTTACTTCTCAAAAAAGAATTTATGCATTGGCCTTTGAATGTTATTTGACAGCACAAATATTTATGTTTAATTTAACTGACCAGCCTATTAAGCATGAATCACATTATTCATGAACAATCAATGTTCAGCTGGTGGGCCAGGGTGCCGAGAGCTGTTTCTGAAGAACATACATTTGTCCTCACTTCAAACTGGGATGGATAGTTATTATAGAGCAATATCACAGATGATTACTTATGCGGTGTTGTTTTGTTAAAGGCCTAGTCCTGAGCAGGGCACTATGAGAAACATTTCCCTGGTGTTGACATGTCAGAAGACAACTAGCACTCCTTGACAAATTGTCCTTCCCATAGATTATTATTGCACAAGACAATTGCTCTCTTCTATAAATCTTTTGGGATATGGGAAATACCATCAGCGGGAGGGTGCGAGAGTCCCTGGGTCCCTGTGACTGCTTCAGTTGGCTTTCAGGTATGGTATACAGAGGGGTAGGGCAAACCTTTGTCTTCTGTCACCCTCACTGTGGTTTCCTCCTCTAGTTTTTGCTGCTATGTCTATGCTTCCCATTCCCCAGTCTCCCTCATATTACAAGATGAATGAGGAAATCCAAGACCTTGGCCCTGGGACCCGGAATTTATTGGCTTTACTGGATCAGGCAGGGCTGAAGAAGATATTTCATAAACTTAGAAAAAAACAAGAACACCTGATCAGCTTTATATTTTGTGATGGTGACTTTAATGGCACTTAAAATTAAAAGTCAAGTCTCATGACACTATTCGTAAGAAAAAACAAAATGCTGGTTAGAAATATTTTCATTTTCCCTTTACATAATGAGTCTGTAGCTATTTTTATACCAAGTTTTTCTCCACTTTTGTTCCCCTCCAACTTTTTGCTGATTCATATGCGATTCCTGCTACCTTAATACTAGAGATATTACTTTATTTGTACTGCAGATACAGTTTTCATCTACATGTTATAAATATGCACAGTAGGCTCAGCTTTTAAAAGTATATATAACCTTTTATAATACTTTAATTTGATTTGGTCTTTTTTACAAATATTTTATTTCTATTTTGTTTAAATTGAGTTCTAACTTGGCAAATCGTTTGTGCATTTGGCCCACTTTTTTAAAAATGTGCAAAATTTTCTGTGCTGAATGGTTTAATTCCCTGTACGCTTCCAAAATACCACTTAGTGAAAACCAACCACAAAGACAAACCCTGTTATTTAGCAGTCGCTTTTAAGATGGCAAAGATCAGCTTCCATGTGGACAGGGCCTTCGGATCAAACGGGAGGAACGGGCTAAGAGATTGTATGACTGTGAACAGATGAAATCATGTGACGGGCTTTATTGCTGGTGAAATCTGTTTCCACTTGCTGCCACCCACTAATTTGACAATAGATTGCATCATGTGGTTGCAGCAACTGAGATGACTAGCAACCATTTTAAACTGCTTTCCTTAAAGGGGAAAACACCCTTTAAAAGCAGCGGAACAGAGACACAGTGCTGTGAACATATTTTAAATTTTAGACAAATGCAGTAATGTATGCTGCAGTATATTAAATTTAACATAATCCAAGTGATCGTTGAGGAGCTAAATTATTAACCAAAATTTGTTTATTGAGAGATTATTCTTAGTGAACAAAGACAGCTAGGAGGTTTGTTAAGAGTAATTTAGCTCATATTAGAATTGCAATTACCACCTAAGTGCTGTATGGGAAATGCACAACATTTTTCAAAGCAGAAAAATAAATAATAATGAACCCTTAGCTTAAAAATGCAATTCTCTCTGTGTTCTTTTCTTGTAAAGAAAAATCTACATTTCAAAGGAATATTTTCTTACATATGGAAATGCTTATTTTCTAGCTACTGAAGATCTGCCAGGAAATATTAGAGAATATCATGTTCAGAGTTTTAGAAGGCAAATTGCTTCTGCACATACTGTATCTAGCAGACAGCTTCATGGTGCTTTTTACCTGTCTGTCATAACATCATCAGTTTTTCCAAAGTACCTGAAGCCTTTGAAAGTTAAGAATTGTAGCAGTGTTCCTTCACGACACATGTATTTAGCAATGCTGAACTGATTAGCAGGTAAATATAAACAACAGATCTATTTATATCCAATTTTTAAATGTTCCTTGATGGAGGAAAAAAAAAAAACAACTTTGAAATTAAACACTTGCGTCGGCGTAAGAAGATGGATTTTAAAGAGCACTTATCAAAGCGTATATAATATGGCTGTGCACCTTTAAAAATGAGTTTCAGATGTACTTTATTGTCTTAATTTATACCCTAGGGAAGCAGGGAGGGCCACCTTAGCTGTGGAAGAGTTGGCTTTTTAGATATAAACACTGACTTTAAAACATCTCAGCAGCGTTTTCAGATTGTCACAGTGAGCAGAAACATCCATGTTGTTAGCCAGATGGGAAATTTCATATGCGTTTCTTAAACCGGTTAATTTTCTTCTTCAGTGCAGAGAAGCCAAGAGCTAATGCTGAGGTCTGGGACATACTTTCAAATGCTTTTTGTGTCAAATTCCGTGCACTCAGAAAGCCTTACTCTTTTATTTATTTGGTTGGTTTTATTTTAGAGAGAAAACAGTGCATTTCTGGCAGTTGATTCTTAATTTGGCTTAAACCATTCTGTTATTCTGACAGAAAAAAAAAGAAAATTCTTCTTTCAAACTGCCAGGATAATGTGAAAAAAACCTTTCAGAAATAAAAACTGAGCTCTCCTTAGATTTCATACTGAGACAGGTTTTAACTGATTGAGTAAGAGCAGTAGAAATGCCCCATGGTCATACCTTAGAGGAAGTTTTCATCACCACTGCATTCACCCGTTATTTGGTCTCCCCCTTGTTTTAACAAATCACAAAACAGCTCCCATACCTCTGCCTGTTTGCTGCTTGGTTTCTTTCATTCCCAGTCCATTTTTCTACTGGCTTTTGATGGACTCCAAATTTCAAGAGTCAAGATCAGTTTTATTTATTGGGTCAGCACAATGCGAAGAAATTGCTGCTGCTGTTGCTTACTGCCTAATGCCTGCAAGGGAGCAAGGCCGGCCCCCCCCTGCGCCCCCCCGCGGGCCGCCGGCAGTGCATCTGCTAACCAGCAAGGGGAGCGCTGAATCGCAGCCATCCCGGGCAGAGCTCCTGAAGGCAGCCATGGCCCACGGCTGCTGCTCGGAGAAGGAGGAAAAGAGCGTTATGAGGCGACGGCTCTTGCCGGCAGACAGACCGGGGTGAGGAGTCAAGGAGAAGCACCAAGAGGGATTCGAAAATGATGCGCGTCGAAGCTGTGTTCCTTGGGAGCGCAACCATCGTTAACGCGCTCCGCGTTCGTGCTTAAATTTTAAAAGGAGTTTCATAGCAAAGTTCAGAACACCAGAATTTCCCGCTACTTAATAGTTGTGAAAGCACATTTCTGGAAAAATGGCAACTGAGGAAGATTGTCATTGGTTTGAAAACCAGAATTTTGACAAATCCTTAAAAACCTCTAAGCTTTATTTTTGCATCAATAAAACCAGAAATCCTGCCTGTAAAAAAGCCTGCAGATTTTGTAGTTTACCAGGGAAAAAAAAAAAAAAAAAAGGCAAACCACTAAAACACCCTTTCCCAAGTGCTGTTTCTACATGATCTCATGAGGAGGTTTTGAGCAGATGAAATGCAATTGGAAAAGGGCAGAAAAACCTGGGGTTTCCTACTCTACGTGAAATTTCTTGTGTTCACAAAGAGGAACTGTGACCTCTTACAGAAATGCCATCACACCAAATGCATTTAAGCAGCGATTCACAGCCTGGTGCTATCTTTACCTGCAATGTGGCACTTTGTGTGCTTCCACAATGCTACCGGTTTTGATGGTAATGATTGTATGCATGTAATGCAAAGCAACACCAGCATTAACAATCCTCGGCTTGATGTTCTGACAATGGAGGAAAGTAAGGTGTAATTTTCAGTCCGGTAAAAGACCCGTGAAAAACTGGAGAACCAAATGACATGCTAGCTTCCCTTTAACGAACTAGTGTTCAAATGACTGTTTAAGAAATAAAGATTTTGCATATCCTATCATGAGATCACTGTGCATCAGGTGAAATGGCATAGCTGATCAAGAGATGACTATGACCCAGTTTTATTAAGGGTAGGTTAACCTCAAAAGATTCAGCAGATCTTTTCAGTTCACAGAAGGATAAAATTACCTATATGCTTATGCAACCTTTAGTCAAACCTCCTGCAAGCCAACAGACCTACTACTCATGCTTATAAAGTTAGCCACGTGTAGAAGGATTTTTAGGACCAGTTTGCCCCAATTCCTAAATTGGAAATAAGATGAATGCCATCTCAACTAACTCCAGGATGTAAGTGCCTTGGAGTAAAAAAAAGAAAAAAAAAAGAAAAAAAAAAAAAAAAAAAAAAAAAAATATGGCTTCAAATCAGTACAGAAATTCTCACAAGACAAATTTTGGAGATTCTTCTGCAGGATAAAAATTTGTTCCATTTATTCACTACCACTTGTCTTCTGTGATGAACACAGCCATGTGCACCTCATGCCTGTTTTGTTTGGTTTTTTTTTCTTAGTTTTTAATCTTTTGCAGGTCTTTATATTCAACAGTCCTATGACATTTAGCATTATTGCTACAGTAGTTCAAGAATGTGTCAAGAGCTTGAAAACGTCAGCTTGGATCTCTGCTGGACTGTGTATATAGCCTTGCTGACTGTGTCTCTTCTCAAAAGTTTCTTTTAGTTGCTAACTGTGCTTGCTTGGTTTTGCCTTTTGGGATCTATGTGCTTCTTCTGAGATGTCAGATAGTGTTCCAGCCTCCCTCTCCCACCGTCTCTGGACGGAGCTGTCATGGGGCTATCTCTGGGAAGTATTGCTTTGCACCGTGAAGAAACTTTGTTCCTCCCAAGAACTGCAGGGTATTTGGGTCAGGTCCTCCGATTTATTTCATTCATATTCCTAATTCAACTAGATCCCAAATCCTACATACCATAAACAATACCATTCCTCAGCGGCTTGGATGGGAAAGTATTGGTGGAACCTTTTCAGTTCGGAGACAGAGACCCAGGTCCGCTTGCTCATGTGGCACTGACAAAAAGCAGATGATACAGGCATGAACCAGCAGTCAGCAGTTGCTAAAGGTGACCGACTGCATGGGAGTGAGTGGCCCTTCTCAGCTGCTGAAAAGAGCCCCAAGCCGTTTGTGGCACAGGTGTGGGACCATCACCCGAGGGTGGGATGTGGAGCTGTGGAACCCAACCCAACCTCCTTGCCTAAAGGCAGCAGGATGAGACTCCTCTGGCAGTGCAGGGGCACTGGGGTGAGGAAGGGAGGAAGGTTGCAATTCCTCTCAATTACTCTCTGTCAATCTGTTTGATGTGAGATAAAACTACAGAGGAAGTTGACATTGCTAAAGCAGAAATATTCCATCAGGTGGAAGAAGGATTTAGGAAATCTAAGCATAAAGGCACTTGCCCAAACCTTGTCAAGTCCTGTGTGGCTGATGGCAGTGAGAAGAGCTGGACAGCAGGAGGTGTTTTCCTAATGTGCAGTATGTGACCAGTAATAACTCTTAGGAACTTTTATTAATCTTACTGAGGAAGCACATATTCATGGAACTGCTGTTTATATGCTATTTCTTCATTTTATCTCTTACGTA
The DNA here is from genome assembly GCF_003259725.1 of Athene cunicularia. Classification (NCBI taxonomy): domain Eukaryota; kingdom Metazoa; phylum Chordata; class Aves; order Strigiformes; family Strigidae; genus Athene; species Athene cunicularia. The sequence continues at coordinate 90,234,025 of NW_020799095.1, forward strand.
CTATATCTCAAGGGAAAAAATTCTTGTCTACATACCAAAATGAGACTCCATTATTCAACAAACACAAAATAAAAACAAATGGCACTGGTTGTTCTGTTCTGCATCAGACATCACTGCAAGTACCCGTAGTACTCCTTATCATTCACTAGTGATGCGTTTAAAGGACAGTTTTAGAGTTCATGCCATCATTCTCGGTAGAAAGTACAAAATGCTGAAACCTGAAAGATTCTAGGAACAAGGAACTAACTGTCTGCACAGTATAATGACTGATTGTACATCATCCTTTGCAAACTATTTCAAAGTATTTTGAAGGAGTTTAGCTTTCTATTGGAGGAGCTGGGTGATATCTTAGTCCACTTACTGATATTCCAATTCACTTTGTTTGTTTGTTTTTCCCTTAAGATCTCATGAATTCCCTTGAAAACCCTGAGTACCCTGTGGCTTGAAAAGCACCATCAAATACATTTACAGTGATAGTTCCACTGCCTATTCCTCTTTTTCTTCCACGTTTGCTCTGACATTTTCCAATATATCTTTTTTTTTAAGCATCTAGATATTGGTATGTGTATTTTTTATTCTACTGGTTCAAGCAAATACTCAAGTTCAAGCTGATTTGCATGGATGATTACTCTGAACTCACAAAGTTGGAAAAAAATTATTTCTAAACCACACCAGGGTTTTCAAAGGCCAAACTGATCATGACTGTAGTCCCAAACCTCCAAGCTGAAAAGTACAGCTAGTGAAATCCTGCAAAAGCAATAGTGTAATTATGGCATTGTTAATAAAAACTATTTGTAGAGAGACAGGCAGTGTCTACACAGGAGTGTCTACACAAGCGTGATGGTAGCAGTGGACCTGTGCTATGCAGGCCTTGTGTTGCTGGAAGAACTGGTCTAACCTGACTAACAGATGTTCAGGATTTTATCTGGTTTCAAAATTAAGTGTGGATGCAGGCATGACCTATAAAATTTTGTAGTATAAACAAAAAAAAATTCTCAATTGTGTATCTGCAAGATCATGTGTTTGAAAAATAATGATGTTTACCTGTCTCAAAGACTATGACATTGAAAGCTATGATTTGTTCAGAGAGCACTGTAATGGGGCCAGATAAGTACCATTCACAGAGACTTACTTTTAAAAACATTTTTCTACTGAGAAGTAATGGCTGCTCAGAGTTTCCAGCAGCTATAAACAACTGGCATTGCTTTGATTATAGTGAGCAGGACTTCTTTCTCTTATGAGGCAAAGGAGCCATCATATTGTTCTGTAATAAAAAGAGGATGGACAGGCTATTATTAGTAGTAGTAATATTATTATTTGCAAGATTGTTTGAGGGGGCAGGTTACAAACATTGAGATGCTACAAACCTTACTTTTATAATTTACAAAGCTGCCTACACAAAGCCTTGCTCAATGGGCTTTAAAATGGAGTGAAATCACTCTAAGTGTAGTCACATTTTGGGCTATGTTAAACAGTATATTACATCCTCAAAGCTCAGGAAAACGACCAAGTCATCTTCCTACCTGTAGTTCCTGGGGTGCTTCGAACCCACGTGTGCCCTGCTTACATGAATAAGAATTGATAGGAGTGACTGACCCACTTTATGAGGGCTGTGCAACCCATAATCTAGAGAATATAGAGTACTACATCCATTCTCTCTTCTGTCTCAGTATGACTCTATTCCGACCAATGCTGTGGGCCTTTGAAACAGGAGCCTCTACATCAGGCATAAAGCTGGCTGAAAACGTGAGCATTTAAATACTTCTGTGAAAAAGATAGGCACTTGAACCATTTCTTGTTTTTTCCCCTAACTGGGAGAACTGTCCCAGCTGGGATCTTCCTCTATTGGCAGCTCCTGTACCCCATTCAGGCAACATACAGGAGCCTTGTCTGGTCATATTTTTTGCCTATGAAATGGCATACTTATCTATAAATAATGACAATAGCATGTCTGGATGTCATGGTAGCTATTGACCTGCCAAAAGTAGGATTTCTTAATGTTATATTAAAACCAAATCCATCATCAGGAGTCAAGCTGCAGTTTCATTATGTTTACTTGAACTTTCCTTCATGTTTCAACTCAGCAGTGAGTTCTTTTGATGAACAACAAATTAATCATCATGTTACAAAAATAATACCATGAGAATCCTAAAGAAAGCAGAAATATTTCCTTGAAGAATACTCTTCCTCTTACTCATTATAGCTTTTATTCCTAATACCTGAAACTCAACACCTCTCATTACACACCTGTGAAGTGTATAACTCCTAAAGAAGGTTGTCCCATCATTTACAAATTAAATGTGTATTAAGTGAAAGCAGTGTCTGAGAGTAGAAATAACTTACTCACTGACAATTAACAAGAGGTTATCTCAACACCTATTTTTCTGTTAGTAATAAAAGTCTTCTTGTTACCATAGAAACTGTCATATCTCTACCTACACTTCTCAAAGAAACACACCAATATACTCATTTGTTTGTGTGTGTATGTGTCCCCCACCCAGTGCTTGAAGGTAATCCTGGATCCTGTTAACAAGTGGTGAAAGAAATAAAGCAGCATTAATTGACAGTTTATAGTCACCGAGCCCAAAAATCTGTGGTCAAACTAATAGACAAACCTCACCAGACAAAGTTGTTCTGAAGTTCAAACAAAGGTCCCCATCCTACCAGCTACTTTGTGGTTCTCAAATCCCCTTGCACCCATGAAGCTGCTTTAGGTTGGGTTCAATTTATCCTTGCAATAAACATTTCAACAAGATAACTGAAAAGAAAGGAACTTTATTTTCCCCAGAAATGCTGTTTTGGAAGAAATTTACAGTTGCTATTAACAGGTAAGATCAATAATTCACATCAGTGCTTTTAAATATTTGCAGAAATGTCACAGTAGTCAATTTTTCTTTTTTTTTCCTTTCTGATATTTTTTCCACCTTCATTAGAGCAAAGCTCTCACATCACAACCACTCTGTGTAGTGGAAGAAAATTATTTTAGCTGACACAAGTGAGACATTTAAATCAGATCCCTGTTATATTTTTATTAATTCTCTAGTTTCTCTTGTCACTTGGATACCATCTTGAAGGAAGGGAGAATGCTCAGGTTGTTGCTATGTAGAGTGCAAAGGAAGACATTTACAGCAGAACCATCAAGTAAATACATACAGTTACAGCCTTAAACATAGGTTTCTTTCTTTTTTTGGCTCTTACTTTAAACCAGATATAACCTCTATCTTTTCTGGCTATCCATAAACTATTTTTTATGATCTCTGGATTCTGTTTTATAAAGTGCTGGATTGCTTATGTCAACATAAACATTTTTTTGAGTGAGAAAGTGTAGGGAATTTATATTTTGAGGACTTGCTTCTCCATATATTGAATCAGTGAGGCACAATTATGGCTAGAGTTTGATTATAGTCTGGCCTCAGTAAACTTTAAGGGTTCTAACAAGCTCTAACGTTCAAGGCTATCTAAAAATTGCATTTCAGCAACAAATACAGCTGGACATTACAAAAGAATTTTTATTTCTTAATGTACGTAAGCATATGAAATTCATAAATTTCTCTTCCTCATTATTGTATGGAAAGATTGCACATTTTGGTTTGCTAAGAAATACGATATTGACCATATATAAACTAGACTGCTGTGATGTTTCTGTTATAAAGTTTTGCAATTGGAGTTTTGAGGAGACTGTTGGGGTGGAGACATGAAAGGAATCTTTTTTCATCTCTACTCTTAATGACAGAAGGAAAAAGATTGCTCTCATACCCTGCCTGCATGACCTTGGTCTGTCTGTACAAAAAGCCTCCAGGGATATATAACTAGGTAAATATCACAGAACTTTGCAAGTAGGAAAATGGATTTACATGAAGTTACCGAGGAAGTTCAGCTGAGTTTTGTTGCCCTCATATTTTTATTTGTTTTTCTTGCTAAGTCTTGTACTCCTTGAGAATCACGGGGAGGAGGGAAGGATGTGAAATGGGTGAGAATACAGCTGCACAAGACTTACTAGTCTCCGAATGAGGACTCTAAAAGACTTTTTGCTTAGGTAAAGGCCAAGAACAACCTGAGAGGCAAGGCCCAAACTGACAAAAGGTCTTGGTTATTACTATGGTGTTACAGCACCTCACAGTGAATACTTCTCTAGGATATTCCTAGGGTTCACAGCTATAACTGAACTCCAGCTAAAGAGTGGAAAGATTTTTATATTCCAAAGCTCTCTGAAAGCTGAAAGCCTCTTTTTTGAATTTAGGAAGCCTGCAGCTTCACACTTCTGTATGAGTAGCAGTCAAAACTTGAAACTCTCCAAGGCTTATGCACCTGAACTCTAGAAGGAACCAATGGCAGCCTTCAGTGTAAGGAACTACAGGACTTACTCCAGGAACAGTAAACTAGGTTTTAGGTCAGAAAGTTCTTGAATTCACAACTCTCCTCATAAGGAATGTCACCTAACCATCGAACTGTAGACAACAACAAGATGAAAACTAGTTTTCATTTCACTATAATGCAAGGAATGCAGGACTCCACCATCCAAAAAGAATAAGTTTGACTTTTGTGCCTAGGACTGCTGGAATTTCCTTAGGAGAGAGGAATCTGACTCCTGGACCTTGGTCAAGATAACCAGCAAACAAAGAAACAAGTTTGGGCCTTGTGAACTGTTTTTCTCAATTTGAAATGCAAAAAGGCATTTGATTTCAACCCTATCCGAAAAAAAATACATTTTGAGCAAGAAAATGCAAACCATTGCATTAAGAAATTGGTGAGACAAAATGCCTTTGATTTCTTTGGATTCCTTTCAGAAGGGCCACCTAAATAAAAGTGGTGTGAGTCTGTAAGTATTTTGATGTTACTGAGTTTGTAGCATTTGCAGAAAAGGATTAATTAGATTTTTTTTTTTTGCCAAGCCCTCATGCAAGTATATGCTACACAATTTAGCAATCTGGCTGAAATTTTGCACTCCAGAACTCTCCCAAACTCATACCTACACTCAGTGGAAACACTCAGGTTCCACCTTATTTCATGCTTCAACCATGCAAAACCATTCTGTTTGCTATAGCATTTCACCACAAAACCGTAAATCACCCCGAGAGTAGTTGAAAGGCCGCAGAATTAGTGACCCCACTCTAAGTTTTGAATTCATGGCAAAACAGCAAACCAAGAAGCTTTCATCTTAGACATTTTGTGCAGGTGTCCTTGCATGTTACCCACACTGTTTTACTGTCTCCTTGCATCTTTTAATATTTAGGAGAAAAAGCTTTGAGAAAACAAATGTCACAAATAGAAATTAGGCATACACTGTAAGAAAAGGGCTGTTTGTGATCTGTCAGAAGGTGATTAACTTAAAAGTACTCTCCCATAGTAATCCCAGACTTGTACTGTAATTTATGTTTTATTATAAGTTTAAAAGTTTATTATGTTTTAAAATTTATTATAAGTTTTTATACTATAACTTTACATTTCAGTATGAGAAACGAGTGAAAAAGTTTTTGAAAAATGGTATTTTCTCTTTCAGAGATTGTCTTGAATGATTGAACACAGGAGAAATAGAAACTTTCTGGAATCACCCTGGTCTGTTCCACCAGCAATGTCACAAGGCAGTCAGGACAGAGAACAGCTCTCTTCAATGTAGGAGAACAGACTTGTAGTCTGAGCAGCTGAAGATCTATTTCAGCACATTTGTCTCTGGGGATTGCATTATTAGTACGTTAAAATACGTTACTCTGGGTGTACGTGCAATTCAAATATGAGTCATGTTTGTTTCAATACATTTATGCCATCTTCATGTGAGCATCAGCAGACAAGCAAAAAATACATTTTTTGAATATGTATGTGTTTGAACGTTGTTTAGACACCTTCAGAAATGGAATATAAAAGTTTCCAAAATATTCTGTTCTACCCTACAAGGAACAGATAGAGTTGTTAACTGAATCTGTTCACATTGAAAACACATAGTGTGGATGCCCAGTTGTACAGACAGAAAGCTTGATTCATTCCTCTTAAACAGGGTTATGGAAGAAATTCACGTTGCTGTCCATGTGTGGATAGCAACCATTCACATATCCTAGCTGTGTGTATCTTGTACTTTGACTGATGGGGATAATATATTTTAAGCATGTTGTAATGCCAGGTTGTTGCAGTATAGTCAAGCCCCTAAACTCATATGCATTCTTTTTAAGCTGCAGGCAGAAGACCCTGGTTTTGCAGCATCCTAGTCAAACCGGGTAGGGAGAGATTCTCCCATTCATGTAATATTTCCCTTCACTAGGAAAAATTACTGTTTGCTTTATTTTTTTGTATTTAACAAAAGGCAAATTGTTGTTAAAAGATGTTGGCTGGCTGTAGGATGGCGTCTTGAGAATGTGTTAGTAAATATTCTTGACAACAAACTTTTTTAACACAGTCAAGAGAAGCCTTTAGTGCAGCCAAAATATTTTCAGAATTCACTCGGCATGCTCAAATGTAACTCATCTTCTGTTTCTTTAAAAGCAAAGAAACCGCACAGTAAAAAAGCTAAGCAAACAAAACTGCAAGAATCTTTTGCAGTGTGCGTTTGACTAAATAATATACTTTTCTTGATAAAGTTTAACAGCAAAAAAACTCTTGCATAAGATTTCATCATTTCTGTGTATTTCATACATTCGATTTAGTTGCATAAGATGAAACAACTGTATCAGCAATTCCTGTTAAACTACAGTTAACAAAAATAAATGAACCTGGTATGCTTTGGATGGAATATACCTGCCCTTTGTGTTGCACTGCTACACGAGTTGCTTATCTGTAGAAAGAAATTATTTGCAATCAGCCATGTAATAAAAGTATCTGAATCATGTTCTACAGCCAGTATAAACCACTATGACCTTGATGGTGGGTCTATACATGTGCTTAATCTTGGGAATAGTCCCATAGAAACTGAGGAAAACATGAGAAAAGATAGGCAAGTCCGTGCAGTGCCAATGTAAATTAAATGAATTTTTGCAGACTTGTAAGAAACTCTGATTTTCATAGCAATTAAGCATTACCAACATGAGTTTAGATATGCATTTAAAAGGCTTTTGGGTAGCAGAACATTACATGTCTTCAATGTATGTTCACTGATGTCTTAGCTGGAGATTTAGAAAAATGCCACTGACTCTCCTTGAGACTTGCATTCCTAGATCCTTTCTGGTTTCAGGGTACATGTCTCTGCCTTTTAACTGAAGACAGAACTTAAAACATTCAGCTTACCTACTTGATCCTAAACTTGTATCATGGGAAGTGCCTGCACCTTTTCCAAATTCAGTTGTATAATCTAAAGTTTGCAGTAAAGGACTTAAAAAAACACATCTGTATTGCTAACGCTTTTAGGACATGAAAACTGTGTCTGTAGTATTGTACACAAGGCTGTCTGAGACTTGAAAAAATGTGCACAATACTAAATTTCTCAAGAAGCTGATCCAAGGTAAAGGGAACAAATAGTGCAGTGTGATGAGTCATTAACAAATGTTTTAGCAGAGGTGAAACTGCATTATGCTAGCACTTTGTTAGCAAGAGTGCTGCATCTTCATTTTGTGCTTATTCTGCAATGTTAGTGGAAAAATATTTCCACTACAGGGGCAGTGAGCATATGTAATGCAAACATTTTGACAGTGAATGTAAACAGCTTTCCTGCATTTTAAACCATTAAATCAAGGACACAAATTTCCATGGTTTTGCAGATTGCAATCTTCGCTGACTATAGAGAAGATGGTGTTGCATCTGTTTTGTGTTTATAATTGCATGCTATGTTGTGCCACTGTGACTGAATTTTAATAAACATGGAGGGTTTAAATTGTCATGGACACTAGGGTCTTACATATAACTATGGTGCAGAGATCCAATAATACATTCCAGAAAAATGTTTTTTTTAAAAAAATAAACAGTAATTGGGATGAATCAAATATTGCTCTTGCTTTCTCATCTGATAGGAAAGTACAGCAGCCTGCCTCGCATTTGATTTGTGACTTCTTGCATTTCAATTTCAGTCAAATGGCTTAAGCTGTATATTTTTGGCTTGGCTCGTGAATGGGAGCCTCGGGGGAGTCCTCTCCTGAATTCAGACTGCTCTATCTAGGTGTCCGTCATTATTTCTGTTGTTGGAGAGTATGTAGGGTCTGTCCGAGAACGCTTCCCCCGGCTCTCTTCTCCATCCCTCCACCCTCTCTCAAAATAGTTCTGCAGGGAAAATGAAAGTCTTCTCGAGCAGGAACAGAAAGCTCATGCCAGGATGGGCCCTGTATGCCAGGGAATGGTGCCCCAGGGAAAGAAATAGCCACAGACTTGCAGGGCAGGTGGCTTTTTGTGGAGGAGGAAAAGCTAGAAAGTGAGTTACTGACAACAGAGCAAATGATTTGTGAAAGAGGTAATATGACTCTCTCAGCTTAAAGGAAAAGTTTTCTTTTCTAATAAATTATTTCTCCCCCTGGTTAGTAAATCATTTCCCTTTCCTAATACACTTAATTTGCTATTCCCTTTAATTATTGCTTGTCCAGGTGGATCTTAAAGGCTGCAACTTAAAAGGAATCTAACTTAAACCTGGCAGAAAGCCAGCCCTTGCCACATCATTAACTGAAAGACAATCATACTATGACTTGCCTTATAATAATACAGACAGGGTTCAAAATGCTGCAGTAAGTGTTTTTCTAAAGGCAAGATCTTGCATTAATGGGAAAGACTATGTTGGGCCCAGCAAACCCTTGAATGAAATGAGGGGATATTAATATGAGAGTTTTTGTACCTTGTATAGTATAGTTTCACAGAGATGCAGGCGACGGTATTTTCTTAAAGGAAAATTGCCTTTCCATTGTCATTACCTGCCTGTAACTCCAACCTGTTACAATACAGTAGAGTTTACCCCTTGCTTTGCATAGGAAGGAGCAAATCTGGAACATAATTTTTATGGACAGAAAGAAGGGGGTTTTCCACCTTGTACCCAAAAGGGCTGAGCTGCGTTTACCTTGTAGCCCTGCTTCTATCTCACCATGTACCTGTCTGACTTGTACATTGGGTTTTCTAAATCAACTGTGTAGCACTGTAGCCTGTCTATTGAATACACAGACTCACAGCTGGCTTGTCCTGATATTTTAAGGTAATTTCCAGTAGCATGTGATGTGTTCCTTGAATGTCTGTATCTTGGGAAAAAGGGGTGAGAGAGAAGAGGTGAAGACAAAAAGAACAACCAAAGGGAAGCAACTCTTATCTCTGTTGGAGATGTGGTTTGGAAACTGAGACACCCCAAAGTCCCAGGGTTGCCTGATCCCTCTGCGCAGTACACCTCCCACAAAAAAACCAACTGACTCTGTCTACCATTAAACACCTTAATACTTCTACAGCTTTTATAACATGCTTCTCTGCAAAGAATTTAGTCTTCATGGGAAGACAGCCATCCTTTTTCCCTTCTGTCCAGAAAATGTGTTTGAGGACCCAAATTTGAAAGAGCCCTGCATGCCGATTCCCAGAGACATGTAAAAGGAGCAGCAGTGGAGCAACGGGAGCTCCCAACACAGGTGACTCTTCAGTACTCTAGGGCACAGACCGCAGAATGATTTTGCATTTTAAAAGGCCAATTATAAATTGTCAGAAGGGGAATGCGAAGGAAAAGGTGTCTTGCGAACCACAGTCAGAACCATTCTGTTTAGTCCAGTGCCTCGGGAGCCTGCACTGCAAACCAAAAACTTTTTAGAGAGAGAATGCAGCTGGTTAGTGTTTTGGAACAGCATTGATCCACCACTGAAGAAGAGAGTGAGCATCTCTGTGTCAGGCTAGCTGTGTCATGCTGGCCTTGTTGCAGAGGAAGGGTACCGCTGGGTGACATTAGTAAGGGTCAAATTCCTGTTTATACCTGATCAGTCCTTTAAGAGGTGCAGAGCTGCACTCTATCTGCTGTGCTATGTCCAAAGAGTCCTTACATTTTTTGATTCTTCCATCACTGGAAGAGTATCACTAATTATTCACAATGCAAAAGAATAGCTGTTTGAGCACATGCTCAAAACAGGGTAGGTCTTCCTTTTCTTAATGTTTATTGGGACCCTCTACTTTTATTGCATTTAGGTACTGTTTTAGAAGACCAGCCTTTTGGTCAATTGTTATGTTAAGGATATAATTTTGTCTATTAAGCCTGCTTTCTACCCTTTTTCTTTATTCCAGCTTTTGAATCCCTCATGTGAATGAGATTTAAATTTGACTTAATGAAAAATTCGTCTCCTGCGTTAAGCAAAGCTGTCTGAAAAATTAATAAGAGGAAGTGCAATTATGCAAAGTTTTAATGAAAATGGAAGTGAAAATCAATATCTAAACATGACTAGGTTCAGTAGCAGTAGTACCACTATAGATATAGATAGATATAGATATAGATATAGATATAGATATAGATATAGATATAGATATAGATATAGATATAGATATAGATATAGATAGATATAGATGATATAGATATAGATATAGATATAGATATAGATATAGATATAGATATAGATATAGATATAGATATAGGTATAGGTATAGATATAGATATAGATATAGATATAGATATAGATATAGATATAGATATAGATATAGATAGGTACACCTATCACTACATCCACTTGATGCTCTAAGCTGAGGTCATAACATTCTAGGTGGCCTTCATGTTCCAGCTATTAACAACTGCAGAAGTTGCTTTAGAAGGACCACTGCAGGCAGTGCAAGCTGCATGCATTGCCGACCAGCCTGGTGCCACGTCAGACCCAGAGTGCAGAGCACAGCACAGATGGCAGACAACCTGCCATCGCTCACAGAAGCACAGAATTTGGGCCAAGCTCTGCATTTCTGCAGTTGCACCTCCAGGAAACAGGAGGGAAGACAAAAAGATAACCGTGAATAATACATCATTCTTTCAATAAAAATGTCCTCTACAGATTACTTATATTTAGCTAGGCTTGTCAGTGTATGGTTGGATCAGTGCATGCTTCTGCCTGTCACAGTTCACTGACTCCCAAAACTAAATAGATTTCCTCACTGGAAAATCAAGAACTCACTACCAGATGCCATAGATGTGGCAGGGTGCTGTCTGTCCATGGAATCTGCTTGTCTCTTCTGCTGTGTAGAAGGCCCCTGTTATCATAAAATATGAGCATGTCACAACATTTAATGAATTTATCCTTAAAATACCATGTATGAAATTAAATCTTTCATTTTCATATGGGAATCTGCTTTGTACCATAAGGGTATTTGTCCCGCCTGTGGCTATCAAGGCAGGAATGTCTGGTTCATCCACACACTGTGACCTCTTAAAGCATCTCCATAGTGCTCTAATTTCATCCATTCTCCTTCTTGAGATTTGCTGTTAACGCCATGGGCTCCTCCTGTCTAACTCCTGTCAGAAACCCTTCCAGCATCTGCTTACTGCAGTGCCTCTGTTTCACATGCATCCCACTTTCCTCTAGAAGGAAATGTTACACCATTATCCACAAGGCCACGGAATAAAAGGGGAAAGAGAAAGCGATTACACGGGTCAGGGTTGGGAGTATGGTCTGTTTGCCTTCTCCATTGCTCCCTCATCGGCTGATTGTGCTTGTATCTGGCAGCACTGATAGAGCAAGACAGAAAGCATCTGGTATCACAGGCTTGGCTGTCTTGAAAGCAGAAACCCTGGCAGTCCCTGTGGGTTCTTTTTATTTCCCTGGCAAATGATCTGGAGGCCTGGACACCCTCTGGACGAAGCCTGCAAGACCAGTATGGCTCACAGCATCCAGGTACGGCACTAACTGGCAGGGAGAGTCTGTTTTTCACTGGTCTGTGAGCAGGTGGTGGAGGTGTACTGAAGGCAGAGCTCAGGGGACAAGGTCCTGCCCTCAGGGCACTTAGTCAGGGTCCTTCAGTCAGGCTGAGGTGTGCAGCATCAAATGACACGCTATTAATCCCTGAGAGAACCAAACTGTCTTTGCTCTCCTTTTCACATGGGCTGGGAAAATGGACTGGGACCCCTTAGACCAACGGCCCTTAGTGCTCCCCTGAACACCTGGAAACCCTGGGAACCCTACTGAGCAGAGGACTCTGTCTCCTGGTCCATCCTGCTGCCCTGAAACCGAATACCAGGTGGGGTCCACATCTCAGCTGCCTCGGGAAAAAGCCAAAAAAGCCCCTGCACTCATGAAGTAGAAGTAAGAGCACTTGGCTTGAAACAACACCCCAGAATCCATCGAAGCCATCTTTCCCCCTCCCTTCCTGCAGCCTGGGTGGAGGTGAGCGCGGGGTGCTCAGAGGGGTAGTGGGGAGCTGTGAGTGACCCACAGGGAGCTGGTGGCTGGGATTTAAGGGAGAGAGGCTGGGGAACCAGGCGCCCCGGGCAGCAGGCCCATGAGGCGGCAGCCCCCCGCGATGCCTCTTCCTGCCTCCCAGGTGCCTCCTCGCCCTCACCCTCCGGCCCCTGGCTCTGAGAAACGAAAATCCAAAGGCAGGGCAGCCTGGGTAAAATAACACGCACAAGTCGACCACCATAACAGCTTTGCTTAATCCAAAGCACAGCTGGGGACTGCCTGACTTGCGGGGGAGTTGCCACAGCTGCCTTTCTGAGGCATAAAAATCCCTAATTTTGGCCCTTTCTGAGGTCTGCCAAAATCCATCCCTCTGCCTCTAGTTCTGTCCTTGCCTTGTGCCTTTGTACAAGGAAAAAGGGAAAAGTAAAAATACAAGCCAGCCTCGGACTTTTCCTGCTGTTAAGCTGTTCAAGGTTTTTAAAGCTCACAGTTTCCTTGAGGGGAAAAATAGTTAATGTGTCAAAACATACCAGGCCTTCTGACTTGGAGCAGGGCTCACTGAGTTCACTTGCTAGCTGTTTCAAGGTTTGTCTTCCAATTAAACCTCTTCTAATGAGAAATATAGCATTCATTAATGGTTAAACATCTGTTTAGAATACGGTGTCCTCCTTTATCCTAAGAAGCAGCATCACAGGAACAGCTATCGTTAATGGTGATGGTTGTTAGCTGCAGTAAAGAGTCTCTATTTTTACAGTATTTAAAAAGAATTGAAGTTTGCATAACAAATTAAAGAAATTCAGAGTGGGAATGCACACATCTGCAGGATGTCCTCGAGGCACTAACCTTACCCAAGAACACAAAGTCCTTGTTATGATATGCAAACTAATGAATCAGCCAAAGGAAGCATTTATATTTTGACAGTGTTTTAACTTTCTCTGCCTCAAATTAGCTGTGACTGTGGCTGAGACTCTGTAAGATTCTGTGAACTTTCCAGCTAAAATTAGTCTTTCCACTGCTGGATGTTATCACAGAGAAAGTAATTTGCTGGAAAAAGAATAATAGATCTGAAACTATACCTTGAATGTTTTGATATTTAGAGAAAACAGGTTCAGATCGTATCTGTCTTTTTTGCTCTTGTCCATGATATGTTAAACCTGTACTAGTCTTAGGTGGTTTAAACAAAAAATTAAACTAGATAGCAGCACTGACCGAATGTGGATAGGCTGCACTCTCACACAATGTGGATTTTTATATATTATTCCATGAATACTTCAAAGAGCTTCATACCTAAAACCTTCCACATGGATCTTGTTTATTACCTTTTATTAAAAGAATGCATTGTTGGTTGACTTTGTTCTGTCAGAGTGACCTCATAAAAGTCCTGAAAGTCAATTTATTTACAATTTCAACTAACATTTATTAACCTCTGTATTAAGCATTTTGTGCAGTGCTTCCTTAGCCACTAGAGCATCTTCAAATTTCCAAATGTCAAGATCCTTCTGTCTTCAGCCTAGATCTCTACTCTAGAATTAGTTTGAAAAGTATTTAATTAACTATAAATGGTTCGTGGGGTTTTTTGGGGTTTTTTTGTTTTGTTTTTGGTAGGTTTTTTTGACATGACTTGGGTTTTAACATTGGTTTGGCAAACCCAAAGCTTTATTCCTGATTGCATTGGAGGAAAAAAGTACTACATGATGTTCTTGTGTCACACAGGAGATCAGATTTGAGCTCATGCTGCATTTGGCCAGTCCGTGTCCAACATTAAATATTTGAGTTGCAGTATGCCCTGTGAAAATGTCTTCAGCACAGTCCCGTATGCAATTTTATTCCAGCTGCCTGAGACCTAAGTTTGTTGCAGCACAGCATGTTTTGGTATCTATACTCTCCACCACAACGACCTGCGAGCTGAATGTTGTGCTGCGGTGACTTAGACCTCCCGCATCAGTAGGTGCTTGTTTATATGAGCACAAGGGTAGCCCACTGTGGGAAGAGGAACATGCCCTGGGCCCTTTACATGTGTAATGCTCATGTAAAACTCTCATCTAGCCATCCTGGAGGTATTATTTAAGAGAACAGTTCGTATTCTTATTCAAAGATTACACAAACACTGCCAACAAGGTCAGTGTCTAGTGAGCATGTAAAGGCCAACCACATAAATAAAGTTCAAGAGTAGCCCTAATTTGGCTAGTAGTGCTTATATTTATTTAGCAGCTTTCTTCATCTCTGGATTTTAAAAATCAGGTTTTTTATTTATTTATGCTGGCTCTTTCTTTGCCCTTCTTCTCTTTCTCTGTGTAGTGTGCTGACAGGTGGTGCTAAGGAATATGTCTTCTGCCTTGTTCATTTGTGCTTCTCTTACTCATTGCTTGAGCATATTGTGAGAAAAGGTGGCCTTTTAAAGTTTGCATATCAAATAATCGAGATGTGGTACATTTGCACAACACTGCGAAGAGATTGGATGATGAGCACCTTGGCACACACATGCATGTACATGCACACATGCAGTCTCACCTTTTAAGACGTACCTCTACCTATAAAATTACTTTTCTGTAATATAGTATGGAATTACTACTGGGGATTCAGACACATTAGATCAGGATATGACTATAGTGTTAAGCTATTCACTGGTCATTTATTTGCTAAAATAGTTCAGCTCGTAAAACCACAGCTCCAATCTCTGCAGTGGAAGCAAACACTCTGCGTGTGTGTGTGTGTGTGTATATATATATATATATACACATATGTCACTTCTCATTCATAATAAAGTTATTTTTTCTGGTTTTCAACATATTTTTTTTTTTTTTTTCTAAACTTGAAGTCTTTAAAAACACAGCAGCCAGACAACTGTTGTTCTGGGAAGGGAGATAAGAGCCCTGCCATTCTTTTTCTCTGTGCACCACTTTACAGTAATTTTATAACTTTGTAACTCTCTGCGTAAGTGCCAACACTGTCTCTACTCATCCATTTTCCACTTTGTCTAAGTCACCTCTGCACTTAGGGGGTTCTTCACCTGCTTCTGCTGCTGGGACATGTCACCATTCCGTTTTCCAGTGCCATTGCTACTAGCGCAGCTCCTGCTTACTGGGGCTGGCCCCAGTCCTGGCTATGGCTCCACTCCTCCAGTACTGGACTCCCTGCTGTTGATCTCATTTGTAGTGTCCTGTGGCAGTCTTCACAGCCCTGAGGTGTCTTTCCTCCTTACTTGGTTGTTTCTGCTTTTTCTTCATTTGTTTCTGGGTAGCAACCACAACAAGCTAGGTTTGTGACACAGAAAAAGTCCCGACCTCAGAGAACCTGGCATGTAACGTTATTCCTATTTCTAATTCTTTTTATCACTCTAATTAAATGTATTCATCTCTCTCTTTCCAACCTTTGTTTCACTATGTAACATACCTTGTGACTTCTGTGGCTGTATTTGAAAGAGGCTATGTCAAAAATAAACTGAATATCCCTCAGATTAATAAAACATATATTACTAAACTGTATAAAATTTCCATTCTTTCCCATCCTACTGAGTTATGCTAACTATAGCAAATATTTTCAGTTTAGTTGCCTTAAATTGGTTCTTGAAAAGTATACATCTATGCATACTTATGCATCTATGCATCTTATGCATCTAAGTAAACTGTACCATGGAGGAAGCTCTATGTCTACAGTTCTGTGAGTATCTAGAACGTCCTCAGATCAAACCTTACTAGTGTGTTTTTTTGCAAGGTTTTGGTGCCAGACTAGGCATTTCCAACTCCAGATGTCCAAAATCCATGAGTCAACAAAATCTAGAGGTTGATTTAAGAATTTTGAGATCAAAACCAACTTGAACAGAAGATAGTTCTGGTTTTCCATTATTTATTCTGCTTGCTGATGCTGCAGTCTTTAAAGTTCTATTTTCAAGATTTTTTTTCTTCACAGCCAGGAGGGATACTAGTTGCCTTTATTGCCAGATGAGAGCTTGACAGTGTCATGTGATTTCAAGAACTGTGGCTTTTATTATTTTATCATGGTTGTTTGCAATATTTAAGGCTCCTCCCACAGTTGGTAACAGGGGGTTTAACTTTGAAAATTTTAGCATCTGCATCTGATTACATCTTTGTAGGACTTCTTATGGGCCTGATCTTTGAAATAGCTTCATATTAACTAGAACTGTGAGTCTGCTGAAATAAGGCTCTAGGTTTAATCCTACTTATACAACAAAGGTCTTGTGTTTCACAAAAACAGTGTCACAGAAATACGAGCTTTGAGGAGACACTCTTAGCCCATAAATTAGGTTCTTGGCTATAAGATTTCATCTTTATCTTAGTGGGTGAGAGTTATTTGATGTCATGAAGGGGTACTTTTATTAGTGTAGAATTTGGTTCTCTTCTGTTTCCTGGTGGGATTATAATTTTTTACTTTATTCTCTGGTATGTGTGACACTTTGTAGGTGTGGTGCACAGTTTCAGCTGTTAAATCTGTGCAGATCATTATGGAAAAGTTTGTCTTCCTTAGCACTTGAGACACCTTAGCATGTAGTATCATCTTCAGAGAAAGAAACTGCTGAAACTCTAAGCTGCTTTGCATTTATTTTGCATGAAGACATTACCTCATTCCTGGACATGTAAATTCAGATGCTTCCTGAATAGCAAAAGTAGTTTAGATGCTTAGTAGTTTCAGAAAGGATATTTCCTTAAAAGATAAAACTCAAAGCAACCTCTTCGGAAATCTTAGGGTTCTGCTTCCCTCCCTTTCAGCTATTCAAGCTCCCTTCCCCACAACCCTCTCTCCTGCCACTGTTCCCAGAAATATATTGCAAAGGTTGCAAAATGCAAGAATTCAGCCTGCACCATTGAAATCAATAAGAATTGTCATCTGTAGCTTTTATGAAGATTTATGTTTTACCAGTAAAGCCAGCTTAGCCACTCCTCTTTCCCCTTCCATTATCATTTGCTACAACCCAGAAAAAAAAAAAAAAGTATGTAGTAGATAAAATCTATATACTTATCTATATTTTACTTATCTATCATTTATTTATCTATCATCCATATTTATATGTTTATTTATACATTTGTAACCTGGATCAGCTGGCTGATCTAAGTGACCACACAACCTGGCAAAATGAAAGGGCAGCAAAGACAGTAATTAACAGCTGGGAGTAGGTACTCTTTAACTTGGTACTGCTGCTAGAGGAGTAACAATGCAACCGTGACTTCAGAGTTTGTTTCCATGTACATTTTATTTGATTGGGAAGGAGACTAAAGATGTTGCCAGTCCCAGTTTTCCCATAAACTCCTGATCTTGAATTGCAATTTATCCCTTTCTGATGTATGCCAATAAAACTATAAGACTGCGCTATAAAATGGTCAAGGAAATGAGAGAACTTGAGGTTTTTGGAAGCTAATTTTTAAGGATGAGTTTATAGTGCAGTCTCCTAGACAGTTGTATCAGCACAATTCAGGGTGACAGTGAACTGCGGCGTGGGGAATGCGAGAGCATACAAGAGAGGATCTTGTAAGGCAGCTTTACAGCCAAAGAAAACGCCCCCAGAACCACATCCTGTCTTCTGACCCAGGTGAATTTGCAGCCGTTGTGCTGTACCTTTAAGGTATGAAATTCACAGGTATTAAAAAAGCATCTGTTTCTGTAAAGCAGTTAATTAAAACTAGTCATATTTAACTGGTTACGTAAAATAGCTAACCCATAATTTAGACTTCTGGTTGCACACTAAAGGCACCCCTTTGTAGGAGACACATAAAATACAGTTCAGTGGCACCACTCAGTATTGCTAATTTTTCACAAGCAACAGGGAATTTTAGATGCAGAAGTCCCATTGATTTTCAATGGCATTTAGACCCCCAAGTCATGTAGGCTCTTTTGAAAATTTTTACCCTTAATGATTTTCTTTGGGAAAGTTAAAAAGCCCACATGACACCAGCAGTTGTGTAAAGAGAACACTTACTGTGTTGGGTGCTTAGTCATAAGGATTTAGCATTAGAAGTCTTCCTGTGTCTGTGTGTGTGTGTGTGGCTTTACCACACATAAATTATCTAGCTTTCCTTTTTCCTTGTACGTGCAGAAAAATATACAGACATTCAAAGGACGAGCAAATCATCTGAAACGCGAACCCACGCCTTTTATTTCTGTTTTAGATTTAGGCTGAAAGATAGCTCCAGAACCAGTCCCAGTAAAAGAAGTGCTTTATGCAAAGTGAAAGAAAAGCAGAGTAAAAACTATTGAGTTGTAAAAGCAGTGGAGCTGCAACTCTTTAGCATTCAAGCAACTATCTCTAGAAGGGAAGCAGATTATGTGGTATCATATTGCAAAAGGGCTGTTCAACCCTGTTGCGCTTACTCAGAGCTACATATTTACTTTTATCACTGTATAGCAGCGATTGCATTATATCCTTCCTGCCAGGACACGAGGAGAAACAGAAGGTTAAGTGTAAATGGGGGAGGGGAAAAGAAGGAGGGAGAAGCAGCAGGAAAAAGGCTAAAAAGGGAGAAAAGAACAGCTGAAGAGAAAAGAAAAAGTTCGGCGCCGAGGCAGGAAAAGATCCTAAGGAAACATGGAAAAACAAGAGATCAGGCACCACACATATGGGATTGCTGATGCAATTGTATTTCAGCTGTGATATGACTGAAACCAAGATAGTTTGGTCATAGGAAAATAGATGCATTTTATTAAGTGTACATAAAAGTGGGAGGCTCAGAGTCTGGCACCAGTGTAGCCTAAAGGAATTTCCATGATTTGTGCCATGAATGCTGAATGGGAGACTTGTAAAAAGCACCTTTCTCTTAAGGATAGCTTGGTGGAATTTGTAAATATAGCCAAAAAAACAACAACAAACCAACCCTGAAGTAAAATAGTACAAAGCGATGAAAATGTCAAAAGCCCGTTCTCCAGATATAAAGACCTGCAACCAAACACATTTACTTTAGGGAGGCTCAAGCAATCTAGAGGTCACTTGGACTGATGGGTTTGGGGGGAGGGTCTCAACATGGTGGTGAGTAACAGAAATGTCAGAAGGCAACAAAGTCTGGTTTCATAGCTCAGGGCTTTCTGAAATGAAGAGTTCATGGGTGGCGGGGTGCTGGGGAAACAGGCCTGACAGGAGGCATCCAAAGTGAGTCCCTTAGCACCACCTGCCTCTTTTGCCAAGGCAGGTCATGCCACCTTCCTAGTAATTTCAGTGCCCTCAAGATCAGACACTGTCATCAGGTTTGACAACCAGAGCTGTCATGTTTCATTCATTTTATGAAAGACCCACTCATTTGGCCTCCATCCTAACATCCCCTGGCCACCATCCTTTTTCTGAGTCACTTTTATAGTGCTGTGGCTCAGCTTCTCCCTGTGTTCCAGCAAAAGCAGTCAGCCTGACCGGCAGGAGAGGATGTGGCCCTGCAGCTAGTGTGGTCCCACATGTGGCAGGACTCCAGCCAAAGGCACCTGGCCCTGCTTTCATCCTCCTGCGAGGCTCAGCTGCTGTTGAGCACTCGGCCATGGCCCAGCACACAGTCCTGCAGGACAGGGGTGAGTTCCACCTCCTTGCACAATCCCATGGGCCAGCCTTCTTGCCTGTCCTATCGTGTGAGTCCATGACAGAGGACTGGACAATGTAAAAACTTTTTTCCCTTTGCTGGAGAAAGAGCTAGAAGGAATATTCAACTCATTAACAGAATGTCTTGGATTGAGTAGAAGTGGCATTTTTCTCCAAAATGTGTTAGCTAATTCATTTTAACTACTATATTATATATTCCGGCACAGGCTGAGCAAGTAATGTTTTAATATGTGTTAGGTAGTGTACATGAGCCCTAAGAGTGAGCCAACTAAACCATATTAAAGTACAATTTGTCCTGTCAATAACAGGAGGCTAAAACCTGTTAGCTAACACACTTGAGAAAAGAGAAAGAAAACAAAACTCCTTTTATTCCCATCCACCAGCATCCCTAGCACTGGAGGAGGTTTGTGGATCTCAAGATGGTCTCAACATGGGAAACAGTGAGAGGCAGCCAAATGGGTACACTAAGTTACAACTGTCTCTAAAAATATTTCTTTATAACAGCACAGAAGCCTTTTGAGTCTGGCTCTTCCAAATTAGCTGTATGAAAGGATTAAGAATCTCTGCTAAGTAGATGGGACATACTTTAAAAGAAAAAAAAAAAAAAGCCCAGGCTCTTGCTAGACTTTGATGTGAAGTGTGAGTTCATAATAATTCAGAGGGTACTGAGCTGATGAGAAGGAGAGAGACAGTGTGGCACTGTGAAAATAAAAGTAACTGCACTGAACACAGCCAGATTTAGTCTGGTGCAGTGAAGAAGAATAGCACTCTAGAGCTGTAGTGTTATTATCAGTTGGACAACCAGATTTTCCACTGTCTCTGAAAGATAAATACTAACTGGAGAAAGAAACTCTCTCTGACTCTGTTGTGCTCTCACTTGCCGTAGGGGTAGCATATTTGACGAACTTTGCAGAGGTGTGGATAGCTCTGTCAGAAGCACCGCAGTCCCTGGGAACATAGCATTGCTGGCTCCAGTCCTGCGAACTGGTGTTCTTCCACACCAAATTACTGTTTTCCACCACATTGGGACAGTGCCCACTATTCACCAGTGTAAGCCAGGTCCATATATTTATATACCACAGTAAGCATGCACAACATTTTAAGCAACTAAAGGATCTTACAGCATAACCCAGGCTTAACATAGAAAAGGATCACAATAAACAATGGGAGGAAAGAGGAAGAATTAAGGTAAGAATGAGAAACCATGATGAAATTGTTCTATACACATCAACCTTTACTTCCTTTTATTATAAGTGCCTTATTTAAACAATGATCAAGTATTGAAGACTTAGAGTTTTATGAATGCTAACTTTTCCTATAGACCATCAGCAGATTAATGCATTGTCCTAAGGATGGATATGCAAAGCAACAGCAGTGGTTTCACTGGGAAAGCCTACCTAGTCCCTGGCTTGTAACTGTCACCTGTAATAAAGTCACTTTGCTTACCTCTCCTAAGCAGCAAACAAGAAGGGACTTAGTTCTTTGGCTTCATTCTTCCTTGTTCTGCATCTCAGGTGCTTGTTTTTAAGTGGGTAAAACCCTACCGTGTGCTCCACGTTTGTATTGGCATAAAGATAGTGAGTTCCAGTAAGCAGCTGCCTTAGTGCAGCTTAAAGAAAGCAAATTCCTGCTCCCTTCTTTATGTCTGTGGCTAAACCACAGCAAGTGAATGGAGAACATCAGGCACAAGCAGGTGAGAGAAAAGGTAATGCTTCTGGCAGGAGATCTCAAATTGAAGATTACCTAAAAAAACAGGAAGGCAAAGAAAAGATGGACATAGCACAGGCTTGAAATCTATAGCTGAGGGCAGGCACAAAGGGAAAAGGTCATGGAAAAATCACGCTATGGACAAAGTGTTGGAAGTGGTTTATAAGGTATAGACAAAGACCCTGTATGAAGGTTCCCAGACCCAAATCCTTTGCTTTCATGGCCAGCTGCCGTGACCAGACTGACAAAAAGTGGCCCTTTAAGAATGAATGGTGTTATCAAGACCTTACACGTAATCCTAGCATTGCTAATGGGGAAGGGCATGCAGGTCCTTCACTGCCGCTTCCTCCTTCTCCGTCCCTGATTGATCAGAATTAACATAACTCTGCAGTGCACACCAGTCTGAAAAGCTCATGCAATACTACACCCTAACATTTTTCAGGGAATTTATCTTAAGTGGGAAACTCTTAAGAAACTACTGCAGCAAGGAACTGCAACAAAGCAGAGAACAGGGGAGAGATGGGTGACAGAGAGGAAAGCGGCAAGTACAATGTCCCTGGACATCAGGGGGCTGTCTGGCAGCACAGCTGTAGGAAGTGGTAAGTACTCTGTTCTCGTGACCTCGACTGGATTTACAGCTGCTTTTCCTATTGACTCTTGTGCTGGAAAGCACAGATTATTTTGATTTGATTTTTCTCCTCACTCAGTATTTAGGATTGAAACCTAGTTCTCTGAGGCCGCGACATATTTGCTTCATATTTGCTTCATGGGCAGAGGTTTGGCCCCTGAGAGTTGTGTTGGATATATGAAACAGTTGGCCAATTAATGTGAGTGATACTCCCTGTATAGCCATACCCGGCACACACTTTTGCCTTGTCCCATCATGCAGAACTTGATGCAGTTTCACCACCCGCATAGTCAATAACCATACCCATGGATCTTCCCATCCAAATGGATAATGTTAGACTTATTAATTTACTATCTCTATAGTGACTAGAATTTATTATTTATATAGTGACTATTGAGTTCTATCAACTCACCTTGCTCCCCCCTACATTCTGGAAAGCAGGTTTCCCAGGGAGAATTTATCCTGGAGAAATAAAAACGAGGATTACTGTTATCCATCTGCTGATGATTGTACACAGTAATTGTCACAGCGGAAATGTCCTAGATAGCCATCATACTAGCATCACTTCAGCAGTCAGCAGTGTCCACTCTGGTAAACTACAACTTCGCTGAGCCCCTCCTGGTCATCTCTCCTGCCACAAGGTCCTGATCTCAGTTACTCCAACGGAATCCAGAGAAATGCCAGGCTCAGGTTGGCCCCCGTCACATCTGATGTATGCTGTATGCAGTGTGTGCCTAGCGATCATAACAAGAGAGGATGTTTCTATGCCTGAACTGGCTCTGGATGAAGAGAAAGGCTTGGAGTTGCTTTGGTGGATAGTACACAAGCCACAGGCAGCGACTCTGCAAGACTCCTGCAGCCTCCTCTCCTTTCTAGTTGCAGGTTGCTACATACATTATGTCCTTCCAGGGGTAGGCAGATACCTGCATATTGGCTTGGTTTTGTTCTCTTTATCTAATTACCACCAAGCATCTCATTCACTACAGGGACAAAACAGTCTTTTACTAAGGGAGTCTTTTCTGGACACTATAAATTTTCTTGCTCAGCCAGCCTTTCTTAACATTTTGAAATTAAACCTTTTGTATAATCCATTTTAAAAAGTAAAAAGTATTGTGTTAGCAAATCCAGGACTGTTTGATAATATTTGATAAGGATACTAAAAGAAATAGAAAATATCTTTCTCCTGTTCAAAAATATTTTGAAATAATGTGGCCAGTATGAATGTGTGTCAGGAGACACCTGGCAACCTGTGAAAGAAGCCAGACTTACCTTCCATTACTGAAACTTTTGGCAATTCTAAGTGTTTTATAAACATTGCATTTGCTAGCTTGCTTTTAACTGTAATCAGAATCTCTTAGTTGGTTCAGTTTCTGGTATAGTAAAAAAAAAAACATAATCAAACAGCTTGTCAGGTAATGCTGACTTTGGTGGACTTTGGTATCTAGTGGCCATATCTAACATTGCAGAAGATACGTATTCCTAAAATCAGTGTCTGATTTGTTCTCATTTGAACAAAGATAATTTGTTCTCATGACGCCTCTGTTATTATCAGCCAATACCGCGTGAAAATGACCAAGATAAGTAGCAAGAGTTGCAAACTTTACAGTGACCAAGGTACCCTTAAAGCAGCTGAGAAGGTATGAGACACTTAAGATATCTTCTCTTATCCTTTGCATTCTCAAGATGCTCAGGAGATTTTTTTTGTTCCTGCATAATTTAAAGCAGTCTCAGAACATTCACATTCTCTTCTTTGGGTCAGGAGTAAAGAGGAAATGACTTGAAACTCTCCATGGGCAAAATGCCTTCTGCCCTCCGGCTGAACCGCCTTAAGACACCTTAGAATACACAGAATCACACACTAGAACACCTACAAATTGAAACCTGGACAATGTGTTTTACTAAACGCTGTCTTGTGAATCTAGAAGAAGCACAGTTATGTAGAAATATTTTGTAACTATCTCATGACTGTTGTAAATAGTCATCAGCATACCCCTTGGCCTGGGTCAGTCAAAATGCTAAACCCCACCTATGCCTAGGAGGTCCTGTCCACTGAGTTCATCTCTGTAGGGTGAATGGGAGGATGAGGCAGGTGGCTTTCCCGCAGCCAGCAAAGTGCAGCCTGTGGCTGGGGCCTTCATTCTCAGGACAGGGAGAAAATGGCAAGACCTATATGACCAGTTCAGAAGACCGGTTGTCCATTTCTCTTCTAGAGTCAGAGGATGGTTCTGGTTTGAAAGTGTGAGGGCATTGACATATGTGGTCCACAAAATGTTTCCTGCCAGTATCTCGCTCAGCCTTATCCTCAGAATGTAGAAACTATACAGGTTAGAACTTAAGGCTGAGACTGAGAGGTGGGATCCTCTTTTGCCTCATTGCACTTCAGTCCTCAAAATGAGACTCCAAGCCTGCGTAATAGGCAACAACGAAATCAGCTGAAGTTCATGAAGTGTTTGGTCTGAATCATTCTTGTTTCACATGTCAAATGTACAACCTGGGACCGCCATCTCACCATTGGCAATCTTTCATCCTGAGTTCTGAAACAGCCAGATACGTATTGATCAGATGTTGTCAATGCGTGAAAAATCTCTTCAAAAAACCTTGATTTTGGAGACTCTGGGCACTGGCAGAAAAGTCAAAATCATTGACATAGTCTGTCAGAGTCTATAGTATAATAATATAATATAATATAATATAATATAATATAATATAATATAATATAATATAATATAATATAATATAATATAATATAATATAATATAATATCCAGTGCTGGTTGAGCCCTCCTTCTGCAGATCTGCCGCTTCTTTCCATTGCAGGAACTGCTGCTGTTGCTGCCATATTGTCTCTGTGAACATAGCACCTCAGAAGAATTACAGGTAATAAAGAAGTTTATCATCAGATTTCCACAAAAGTATAATTGTTGAGCTATAAAGCTGCATTATTTGAGCTGAAAAAATCAAGCATAATAAAAGCTCTTTTCTGACTTTTTTTTTTAATTCACAAAACTTGTCTGGATGATTGGTGACTGGACTGTCAATTAACACAGTTAACAGAAGTAAGTGGGAGTGATTTTTCTTCCATCATGCAGGTGTATATAGGTTTTGTAGATGCCTCTTCTGCAAGTGGCTTTATCTGTTCCTTGAAATGTCCTCCCTTAAAGAGAAAGCATCATCCTCCAGACTGCATTCAGGAAGATGTGTAGGTTGGATGTATCTTATAATGAGAAAATGACAGAATCACTTGGCTTCTAGCAAATTTTGTGGATAAAGTGACCCAAAGTCTTGTACTTTCAGGAGAAAAATTAGGTTTACAGTATTTCTACTGTCTTTGGTTTGACAAAATGCCAAATGCCTCCAGTCACCATGGGACTCGTTAGAATAAGGAAAAAAAAATCGAATCCAGAACTTAGTTGATTAAGCTGGTCTCTTATTAGGAAGTTTCATTTCCAATAAGGACTTTGGGGTTTTTTTCTAATTGAGTAGTAGAGTCACAAACATTAGAGGTGGTAAACCAAGTTAAAAATTTGTTTGGGTTTTTTTTTTAAATCCTGTGTAACTTCATATTTTTATTTTTCACTCTATTTTCCAGACACATGGGAAAGGTACCAAGTAAAATCATGGCCTTGAGTTGATTGCAAAGTTGACCTATGACTCAACCTGAGGTTGTAATGCCATTTTATATCCTGCTTGATCCAATTCATCACCCTTTACTGTTAGAGACAAATGATGGCTTATTGGTTGAGACACAGGACAGGAGCATCTAGATTTAATGCTTTGCCATAGTCCAGAGAAAGTCACTTGGTTCAAAAGCCTTTGAGGGATTTCACTCCTCTTTTGGTACCCCTAAACTCCATTGATTTCCAAAACACCAGTCCTACTTCTCAGAGGATTTCAATCTTGAGCTTTTAGCAGCAGTTCATCCCCTTTGAGAGGAAGGATTATAACTTCTCCCTCTTTCACAAGAAAAAGGAATTCATTAATCTGTGGAATGCTTAAAGATTGCAGCAATGGGCTCAGGGTGATCACTCTTCAGCTACAAAATTAGGCAGAAACTGGTACAATTAAATATGGTTGTTTCTCTGTGCAAAAAGCTGTGGAAATATAGATGAAATCTTAAAGACCTGTTCTCCACAGATTTGGAAAGACTCCATAGCAGCATTGTAGTAGTAACTATTGCGTTAGTGTCTGTGCAAAAGATTTCCCTCATCTGCAACAGCATGTGTACATCTTAAAGGTCCCTTCCAACCTGAAAAATTCCAAGATTCTATGATTTTGACTTTTGTCATCTGGCTGCCCTAGAGGTAACTACATTTTGGTATTGCTGAATGGGCAGCACAGGAGGAGCCCTCTGAGTCTGTCAGCCACCTCTTATGCAAACACACACCATTGTAGCATGTGGGGTAGGTGTCTTCTATTTAAAACCTCCAGATAATTGCCTTATCCACTTACCAATATTAAGTATTTTCCATTCCTTGGGGTAAAAGCATAGAGCAGGAATTCAAGGCTTAGACCAGCTCTTGTGAATAGTGCTCTAAGAATGGTTCGACACAGTCCCCACCATGTTGCTGCTGCCAAGCAGGATCAGGCATCACAGAGTTCATTAGTCAGCTTAAAGACAAGTCTTCTAACCTGAAGTGTGGTTTAAAACTATTCCCCAATGTTCTGGGCTTTAGACTAAAATACTTTAAGAGGAATAAAGACCCTACCATTTTCAAAAGAGCTTCACAGAAATATAGCAGGATCGATCTGCAGGTATATATTTTCTAGCGTTTTAATGATGGATGCCTTTCAAATGCACAGGGGCAAGGACTCCCTCCATTAAGAAGCTATTGCAATTGCTTATTATATTTTTAGTGGTATTGGAAAGTACAATCATATTACTTCTGTGGTTTGATATCATGATAAAAAAGTTCTCATAATATTTATTTCCTGATAACTAATTGCATATTGCTGTCTGCTAACTGTCCTTCCATCTGTACATACATATTTGACATCACAGTAAAATATAATAATCACATATGTCTTTTCTGTGCTACTCTGATACAGAAAGTAGTCCTGAGCCCTGTGGGTTGCATTTTGAATAGCTATTTCAAAAACTAAACCAGACTTTCTTTGGTGACGCATTGCACAAGTCAGATGTCAAGACTACAATTACTCCCTGCCAATACTTTTTCAATTTATAAAATTGATTAAGATACAGAAAGGAAAGATACAGAGCAATAATTGCATAGTGTAATTTACTGTAAACAGTAAAATGAGCTTCCTATACGCAGCTTCCCATGGGACATAAGTATAGACAGGGAAGCTCCTCTTGTTTCTAAAGAAAAAAAAAAAAAAAGAGGGATGGAGGGACACTAGTTATTAGTCTGCAAAACAACCATTAAGATAAAAGCAGATGGGGACCTGGCTCAGAGGACTGGTAATAGGATATGGTACCTTTTCCTTCCAGGTTACTCCCTTGAATCAAGTTCGGGTTGTTAGCTACTGAAAATCGCAGTAGTACCATCCAATGTATGTTCAGTAGCCTTTATAAAAAGGGCTGTTGATTGCAGTCCAGTTTGTTGTAGTACCAGAACCAGTTGAAGTGGCACCTTACAGCTATGGGAGTAGACACTCTAAGCTTTGGGTACAGAGAACAAAATTCCCACCCAAACTAAATGCTGATCTCCCGGCCACAGCTAACTGAGGAGATGGGGCAGATCTTCCACCGCACTGCTGACTTTGCTGCACCTGCTTTCTGGCCAGACAGGATTTTGTTTCCAGTTTCTGCCCTTCAGTATCTTTTGCTGACAGATCTGCTTTAGTTTACTCCGTTACTAATTTACTAAGAGCTGGTTCCTGGGCACTGACATGTCCCTTCCCTCCCCTTTCCTCTATTTTCTTCCCAGTCTTTCACGACTTTTTCCCCATATCATCTTGATTTACTGAGGCTTCATCCTGCCATCTTTTCCCCTTTTGAACTTAGGGCTTTTAGGTTTCGTCAGGAGGACTGTGGGCAGAGATTGTAATGCTGAGGGTGCTGTGGTGTCTGCAGACCAGCCAGGGACAGGGCATCACTGGGGTAGGCACCATCCTGGGAGCCAGTCCCTACCCTGGGGACATTGCTGTCCAAAGTGGCAAGGCTAAAACTTGTGGAGGGGAGAGAAATGCTTCTATCTGCATGAAAAAAAACACAGGAATGTAGAGCTCAATGTGACCATTGCAGTAGTTTATTTTAAGGAAAACTGGCCTTGTATCTGTTGAAAGTCCTTACGCGGTTTTTTTTTTTTTTTTTTTTTTTTTTTTTTTTTTTTTTTTTCCCCCAGGACTTCGGAATAAAGTCTACTCACTTCACACCAGGTTGAGATCTCAAGCCTGATTAGTGGCAAGTACCATAATATCACCTCAAAGACCATCATGATGAGTAAGTCAAAGAAGGTTCTCAAAATACCTGAGAAATAAATTGTAATTGTTATCCTGTTCAACAAAGATGATTCTTAATTTCCTAAGTCACTCAGTCTTTTGAAGTGATATGTCATAAAAGCAAAGGTAAAAATTTTCAGTGTCCTCTTAGCTGCAGATGCAGACTAGATGAAAAAGCTAAAAAACCTGGATTTCCACCCTCCTTTTTCATTTTTTTAATAACTTCTCATTTTTAGGGTTGAAGAAAAAGTAGTTTAATGCTTCATTATCTCTTTCATCTCTACCTTCTATCCAAACTTTTTACACATACTATAAACTAATCCAGGAATTCAGTAATGATTTAAAATCTTCTGATAGCCACTAATAATTAAGAATATCCATTCTGCCACTATTCAGGAATTTCATCTATTTATTTCTATAAGGACAAAGTAAGCAGAGGCTGAATAATACATAAGTAAACAAAGAGTCAAGTCTGGTTAGGAAAGCAGGCATCAAGTTTCATTACCCAAGGACATTACATTTGTAAAATTAATATCTCAAAAATATTTTGAAATGTCTTCAAACTGAGAAACTAATAAAAGAAATTATCTTTTTTTTTTTTTTTTCATAAATTTTGTAGACTTAATACTTCTGGAAATGAATTATTCAACATTTCTTTAATTCTTGAAAAGATAAAGAATATCCTTTTAGCTTTGCAGATACGGGACAGCAGAATATCTGCTACTATGGAAATAAAACTTTACCTGCTTCCTTACTGTTTTCAGAATCTATGTGATACCTGCACATCAGATAAAAATCCATTTAGATATGCATTTTGATATGCAAAGGTTGCTAATTCACTTTGTAGGAGATATTATATCATTATGCAGGATATAATTGAAAATAGTAGACTTTCTACAGCATTTTAAAATTACTGGGAAATGTAATAGTGAACTTCAGTAGAACTTGTTTATCAAGTCATGTTTTTTTCCAGACATTGATTAAAACACTAGGGAAAGGGTTTAATTTTTCATTGCTTTCTTTAGCTTTTTACAGTAATTTTCTGCAGAATGCTTGTTTTCTGAGAACTTTTTAAAAAATTTTTTTCTTGTGTTATAATATTGATGCTAAAGATAAAATTAAGCTAAAAATAGTTACTTCATTTCTAATTATCATTACTTCAGCCAGTATGATGGTACAGATTTAGTACTTGTGCACTCTGGATTAAGTATGAAGACTTGGATCTCAAAGAATATGTGCAGCTGGTAACATGGAATTTAACATGGAATTAAGGAGGCAATATACTCTAAAGGATAATGCAAGAAACAGAGAATGAACTAAATAATGACTGTGGTTTTATTTTGCAAAGATGTGTGCCAACAGTTGCTGTTGGCTTTTACTTTAAATACCTGTTGTGAGTGTGTTGGAAGCTTTGAATGTTTCTCTAAAAATCAAAGCAAAACGAAGTCTATATTGCTTGTAGTTGAGTTATGGTCTCAGTTTCTCTGTGAAAAGCAAATCATCACATTATGCGTTATTTCAGTGTAAATGTATTGGCTCAGACGAATCTGAGTGAATCTTTTTATATATCTAGTCTGAATTTCAAGGTTATAGTGAAGACACAAACCAAGGTAGTTTGAAACATTGTGACATTGCTGACCAAAGGAACTGTTTATCATTGACTCTGAATATGTTCTTATAATATATACAAGTTATAAATCTTTCCGTACATGTGCAGCAGAGATATAGATAAATACAATAGTTTTCACTTCTTGGAGGTATGGACTTTACCTGAATGTATATTGAGCTCTCCAGATGAAAGTCACTACAGACATAGGGCAGTGAAAGTCATAGAACGGAGGGCAAGAAACAAGACCAGGCTCCTGCTTCTAGCTCTGCCTCAGGTTCACTTTCTCACTCAAAATTAGTCATTTTGCATCCTCAGACATTTTTCTTAAATGTTAAATGAGCATTGCTTATATTTAGCTACATATTTGAGGTACCTTGAGGTCTCAGGACAGAAACACTAAGTCTTATTTAAAGCACAGTTCATGAAATGCCATGTATGTTCTCAATCACAGAAGAGTCTTCAGTGAACTCCTGGTAGAACAGAACTAGCAAGCAAGTCAGGAATAGAACAAGGTGAATATAAGTACACAGGATGAATTAGGGGGAAATTTAGATTAAAACTGAGGTAGAGACAAAGAAGGAAACCATAGAAGAGGCAGGGGAAAGGAAAGGAGAGGAAAAAAAAAAAAAAAGGATGACAGGAGATAGGCAATAAGTCTGGGGAGATGGGAATGGGAAATGAGAAGCATATTCTTGCCAAGTGTAGTGTAGTGTTATTGTCATAGATTTACTTTTGGACATAAGGTAGTTCCTTATGGTAGGCACCTACCCAATGAAAACCACAAGCATCTCATGATCTTGCTGATGCTTTGCCATTTGCTTCAGCAGATGAGATGCACACGAGACACTTCAGGTCAGTCACTGATGGGGTTGAAGTTCCACTTAGAACAATGATGGGCAACCAATATGAAGAAGTTCACCCTGACATGGCCCATTTATGTGCATCACTAAAGGTTTGAATTATGACTTTTTAAAGAATGGAATAATAAAGATGGATTTCAGAGTACATTTTGGGGCAGTTTAAACTTGCCTACTGGTTCATGCTACTGGTACAATTAGGCTCAGGTCCTTGCCTATAGGATACTATACTTGTGGTAAGATCAACAATAACTGATTAGAATGTAAAAAGATTTTTCATAGACCGACCCCAGAATTTTCTCCAGAGTGAAACAATAATGTTATACTTTGCTACAACCTAAACCAGATTATTTCCTAATACACTGAATTATAAGATTTATAGAGCTATCATTAATATGGAGAAGTATAAATTAATATGTAAACTGTCTGTCAGGCACAGAATAAACTGTATTTTGTCTTCTAATAAACACCTAAGGCTCACACCATCGGATTATCACCAACAGGGAAAAATGTAAAGTTCCTGACAAGATAGTAAAAGCATCCAGCAGAGGATGGAGATATTTAAATTTTAATTTAAAGATCAACTATCATTCTTACCAAAAATATCTTGAAACAATCAGGTGATCTTCAGCAATCCATATAGGTTAAAATTTTCCACTGAAAGCTTCTACCAATCTGCAGTAAGCTGTCATGACTGCTCAATATGAATAGTGTGGATTAAAAATGTGTGGTTTATTGGTTCACATATAAAATGTGTAAATAAGGAAGCAAAGAGGAATGTGTGCGTATGTGTTTTTATCAAACTTTCCTTGTTCCATACAGAAAGTTTATGGTCTTGAATAGGGCATTCAGCACTAATGAAGTAAAAGAATGTCGAGGATTAATTTCCTAGGAACATGATGATTTACTTATTTCCTACTGTTGCCTATGTAGGAGCTAACTCTGCCTATTTATCAATTTAAGGAACACATTCAGAGTAAGTTAATATTCAGTATTTCCAAAAATCTCAGATGAGGGAGAACGTCATTGCTCCTCAGGCTTTAATTGTATACAAGTCAAGATCCAGTATCACATAAATAACAGGGACAGAACAAGGCCTTAGTCATCTTTTTCTTGTAGTCTCCCTTCCCTTTCAGTCTTCTTTTTATATCCTGGTCAAACCTGTATGTCCATGAACACCTGAGAAACATTTTTTTATCCAATCCATCTAGTCAGAGGTTTTTTTCATTGTTTCAGACAAGTTTGAAGTCATTGTTTGTGTATGCATTACTTTTATTGACAAATCATTAGAATGACATACGTTAATTTGAAAGTAAGGAATATGAACTAGGTGAATCGTTAACTTAGCTTATACATCTAAAATGTGCCTGTATTGGGTTTACATGGCACGGGTTTGGTAGTGGGGGGGCTACAGGGGTGGCCTCTGTTAGAAGCTGCTAGAAGCTTCCCCTGTGTCCGACAGAGCCAATGCCACACAGCTCCAAGACGGACCCGCCACTGGCCAAGGCTGAGCCCATCAGTGATGGTGGTAGCGCCTCTGTGATAACATATTTGAGAAGGGGTAAAAAAAGCTGTGGGAGAGCAATTGCAGCCAGAGAGAGGAGTGAGAATATGTGAAACAACCGTGCAGACACCAAGGCCAGTAAAGAAGGAGAGGAGGAGGTGCTCTGGGTGCAGGAGCAGAGATTCCCCTGCAGCCCCTGGTGCAGCCCATGGTGGGACAGGCTGTGCCCCTGCACCCATGGAGGTGAACGGTGCAGCAGAATCCACCTACAGCCCAGGGAGGACCCCACACCAGAGCAGGTGGATACAAACAGGCTGTGACCCCGTGGGAAACCTGTGCTGGAGCAGGCTCCTGGCAGGACCTGTGGACCCATGGGGAGAGGAGCCCACACTGGAGCAGGTTTGCTGTCAGGATTTGTGACCCCATGGAGAACCCACACTGGAGCAGTCTGTTCCTGAAGGACTGCACCCCGTGGGAGGGACCCACGCTGGAGCAGTTTGTGAAGAACTGCAGCCCCTGGGAAGGACTCACGTTGGAAAATTTTATGAACTGTCTCTTGTGGGAGGGACCCCACACTGGAGCAGAGGAAGAGTGTAAGGAGTCCTCCCCTGAGGAGGAAGGAGCGGCAGAGACAAGGTGTGATGAACTGACCACAATCCCCATTCCCCATCCCCCTGCACCTCTCGGTGGGGGGGAAGGTAGAGAAATACAGAGTAAATTTAAGCCTGGGAAGCAGGGAGGGGTGGGGGGAAGGTGCTTTAAGATTTGGTTTTATTTCTCATTACCCTACTCTGATTTGATTGGCAATAAATAAGTTACTTTTCCCAAGTTGAGTCTGTTTTGCCTGTGATGGTAATTAGTGAGTGATCTCTCCCTGTCCTTATCTCAAGCCATGAGCCTTTCATTATATTTTCTCTCTGCTATCCAGTTGAGAAAGGGGAGTGATAGAGCGGCTTTGTTGGGCACCTGACAGCCAGCCAAGGTCAGCCCACGATAGCCACACTAAGAAAGGTTTTTTCAGACCTCAGAGGGAATTTTTAAACCTAGATTAGATGCTGAAAGAAAATGCTGAGAACCCATGTAATTTCTTACTTTAATTTAAGATGGTGAGCTCTTTGGAGACTTAAGCTAATGATATTTGGACATCCAACTGCTGGTTTAGGAGATGAGCATTCAGCATCCTGGACCCAGTTGTATCAGCAAGACTTGTAAGACCATATGAGGAGCGCTGTGATCACTTTTACAGCTTTAGGTACATTACACTCTGCAGCAGCCCATGGCACCAAGTAGACACTGGAGTGCTGCATCTCAGTAGTACAGACTTGAACTTTACTGTGTTGAGGATGAAGGTAGTGCAAATGCAGATTTTTGCTGGGTAAAAGGGATGATTTCTGCCTTAATGAGAGCATGCCTTCATGGTTATCAGGAGAGGTTATAAAGCCTTGATCCCAAGCTAACAAATCCAGGTGTCTTTCCCTTGTGAATCAGGCTCTTAGATGGGAGAAATCCCTTCAGCTGCCTAAATATTTCATTCAAAATCACATGTTCTTAGTGGTCCTTGTCCATGCCCATTGCCTGTCTGTTACTTGCTCTCCACACTTACTTACTCCACTCCACACACAGTTTAAGGACAAGGTGCTTATGCCTCTTAGTAGAGTAGAAGTTAAGCACTGAGATACCCGCAAGAGCCTATCCTTCAGTCTCCTGACTTTCAGAGGCATTTGGTGAGCACCACGAGTTCCCTTCCCTGCCACACATGGTGCAATGCCGGCGAAGGCAGGAGGGACGTTTTGAGGGTGACCTTCTCCCATGGACTTCCCTTCATCACACTTCACATCATCTCAGCAACAGTCGAGCTTTTCCTTCACATGAACATTTGAACATCTAGTCTCCTCTTAACATTAAGGGACTAGTGTGGTTGGTTATCAAAGCACAGGGAAAGCAGTATGGTTAAGAGAGGTAT
This sequence comes from Athene cunicularia, assembly GCF_003259725.1. Taxonomy (NCBI): domain Eukaryota; kingdom Metazoa; phylum Chordata; class Aves; order Strigiformes; family Strigidae; genus Athene; species Athene cunicularia. Next base: position 90,268,464 of record NW_020799095.1, read on the forward strand.
CATTATGGCTTACTAGGATTTGAGATTTGAACTCTCCTAGGTTAATTTGAAAACCCAAGCCAAAGAGCATGGCAGAGAGTGAAAACAGGCTTGAACCTATAGCTGCTTGAAGAATGTACTAGAAAAACAGCCAAAAAAAAAGTCTTCCATTTCCTAGCTATGCTTTTCTGTGACCCTTACTAAGACCTGTTGGCAGTACCCAGGTCAAATCATTGGCACTGATAGTCTTTCCTGGCATACATCATGACAATCACTGGAGAGAGGAGGTGGAGAGAGACATGAAAGCCAGTAGTTGCTGCCTGGGGCCCCTGTCACTGCAGGAGAAATCTCCATGTAAATTATGGCCATAACCTTGGGAAACTTTTGCTTTTGTTGTCCCAAAGGGTTTGGTATTTTGTTAACTAAATAGGAATTAAGCACACACATTTTTTAATATCCTAAGAATTCAGTGCATATACTGCAATTATACAAATATACTGAAAGTGTGAATATTGCCCATTTTAATGTGCTATAATTCCACCTGTGCACAGAACAATAGTAAGTCCAGATCCTATAACATCTGCTCAGGACAGGTGATGATGTTATGAATCATGATGAGTACTCAGTCCCTATCTGCTAACTCACACTAAAACCCACTTCATCCACAGTCTGAAAAGGTGTCTACATAATCGATTATGTAATTTCTAGTATTTCTTGCTTTTGTGTGCCTTTGGAAATCACCTCTGTTACACAATACACCAATCATAAATCTGACTCTATTGTATCCTTAGCAAATATGAAATCAGGAGATACACTTTTCTTCTTTTGGAGTTGTGCAGTCAGCCCTGTAGCTCTTAGGGACCAGGTTTCCTTCTATATTTTGTAAAGTGTCTTCTACAAAGAGATTAGAGATAATAGATGCAGATAGCAGATACTGACATAGTAGAAATAGCTATACATAATTGTTAATGTAATTTGTACTCAAGGAAGGACTGAAAATGAGTACTTTATCATGTAGAATGTATTATTATTAAATAGCTATGTATTTAAAGAAAAAAAAAAAAGGAATAATACTTTTTGCACCAGAAAAAGCAAATACATGTTTCTTCCTCTTTTCAGTGAATTTTTATTGAAACTATCAAGTGTGAGAGACTTATCAGAAAAACTTATAAAAAAACTTATCAAGTTTTGTACTTATGATAAAACCAAAGCAAAAGAAGTTGCATGGGATCAGTGAGGATTTTTCCTGTTGCTCCATCCGTTCTTTTCACCTTCAGTGGTATAACAGAGGGAGTCCTTAGGAATGTGCTTTGTAAGTGTGAATTTTTTCTAATAGTTAAATTGGTGGAAGTAGTTGAAAAGCATGAAATTATGCTGCATAAATTATCATTAACAATGTGGTTTATATTTATTTGGCAGTTGAAGTTTTAATGTAATATTCTGCTGAAATTCTGAGATTCAGTCAAGTTTTAACAAGCTACAGCTAGGAGGAGATTGCATTTTTTATATATATATTTGTTATTAAAATTCTTGATAAATGTTTCAAAGATTCTACCTGTGAGCTGTTTTTCACTCTCTAGCTGATATTAAATACTTGCCAACCAGAGCTGCATTTTTGATGGTGATTTGTCACATGGTATTATTTCTGCTCCTAGAATGGATGAATGCAACCTTCATCAGGTTTCTTGTCTGAAGCCTCACAAGAAATACATTTCAAAATGAAAGTCTTCAGTATGTACGTGCATAAAATTTTCCATAAAGATGTACTAGTACTATTTTCTTGCATGAGTGTTTATGACAAGAGGATGTGAAGACTTTCAGCATGGGTGAAATGGATACATATTTTAATACTGAGAAAAATTTAATAAAAAAAGTTTGTGTTGTTCACTCAACTGTGTTTTGGTTTAGTCAGCATTTATCCAGGAAAAGCTACTTAGGAGCCTCAGAAAAGCCCACAGACAAGGTTCCTGTAACTCACAGTGGCTTTTGGCCAAGCCACACAGCCTGGGAAGATGGGAATGCTGGGGCTGTGGGGTGCAACTCCTCAGAGCATATGAAGGTACAGTTTTAGATCTGAAAGGGAAAAAGCTGAATTTTCCTAACTTTTCTATGGCATACTTTCCAAAGTCTTAAGCTAAGAGGATCCCAACTTGCTTGCAAGCCTAGTTATGGTTGTTCTTTAGGGGCTAAATGAACCCTATGGTTCATTTGGTGCATTTCTTGCATGCAATGCTATCTGCTTTCTTTAAAGCATCACGTAGTCCTTCAAAAAGCCTGTATGGGGGCATTGTGCAGCCTCCATAGGTGCCAACCTGACCCCAGGCCCTCCAGCCAATTGCTGCTCGCACATTAGTGGTTTTCTGCACCCAGTTATCCAAAACGAGTGCAAAAAGATGGGTCAGTGATTCTATGTCTGGATATGGGCCTGACCCATCTTCTCTGCTGGTTCGAGTGAGCATCATGCTTCTTCAGACTTCTCCAGCAAATTTGTGTAATTAATCTTGGCCCACTGTGCTTAACCAAGGACTTGCGGGTGCGGATTAAGTTGTTTGGTGTTAAAACTTGTAGAAAAGGTCTGCCAAGAAAATAAATCTCCCCACTGGTTCTTTCCTGATCACATAACTGGTCATGGAAACTTTAACTATTCTGAGAGGCCAAAGAGAATAAGGTAGGTGCTCTCCATGACCCCACTCACCCCTTTACACTAGAGTTTCAATGAAAAATCAACTTGTACCAAGATGGTTGTTCCCAGGATGGATTCCTGGGAGTGCAGATGGGAGTCACAGAGGAATCTGTCTGTGAGTTATTTCTCCTGCCTGTCATTCTGGGTGGACACCGGGGGGTTTCTGTGTTATTCTGGGAGAGTGGGTGGCTGGTCAAGGGAGCCCGACTGATGGAGGAGGGTGGAAAAGCCTGCAGCATCCTTTTCTGCAAGGTACTACTCCTGCTCTCTGACCCTTTCCTGTAAATTGTATTAATACATGAACACAATTAAACCTTCTTCTATAGGTTTTATATATGTGGCAGCCAGAAAAAGGCTGGGTGTTGGGTTTGAGTTTCATTTGAGGGAGGAGTGGAATCTGAAAACTATAGATGCTGTTTTAAAGCTTTTCTCCAGTAATGATGATAATTAATGACGTAAGCCATTCCTTAAGACTGATGATTAATCCTAATGAATATGTTGCATACATATGTTTCACAGCTGTCACTGAGCTTCCATTTTAACCACTCTTCCCTTTTCTCCACTCACACCCAAGCCTGCAATCTGCAAACTCTTATTCCCTGTAGGTATTTTGATAGAGAAACAGACAGGTAACGATCCCGATGTCAGACTGTAAGCCATGCAACTGTCAGTTCATATTGTGTCTGACAGTCATTGACAGCTTGCTTCTTCAATTTTACTAAGATTAATATTCTTCACATGTTTTATTTATATTTACTGATCTTGCTGCAGTGAATTTTTAAAGAGGCATTTTCATGTTAAAATTCACTGTTAAAAATCAGATCTGCATTTTCTTCAAAATTTAGATTTACATTTCATCAATATTGCTTGTGGAATTTTTGCACGTTGTTTATGGCCTGATCACATGCACAATGCTTTATTCATATGGCAGTCAATAAGGATTCCTCTGATAAACCCCCAGGATCATCATCCTGGGAACCTCTTCATCCTTGGAAACACATCCACACATGGTTAACTTGACACAAGGCAGTACTTTCACAGAAGACTACTACTCAGGTGCATAAAATTATTCACGTGCACAAACATTTGAAAGATTAAATTTCTGTAAGAGTAACACTGTCACCAGAGCAATGGTGTTGAGCTTAAAAGTATTCACATGTGTAAATGATTGCAAGATTAGTCTTTGAACTCTCTGGTGAAACACTTGTACTGTTCTGTCCATTTGGGCTGGCTCACCAACTTTGTAGATGCCTGAATTGAAATAACAACACACGATATTGGAATTGCAAGTACAATGGGGGAAATCATACTTAAGACAAAAGAATTTTAAACACAAAAGACAGAAATAGTTATAAATTTGGAAAAAAATCTAATTTTATGACCAATTTTATATTAAAAGCAGTAAGCTATTTAACCAATTTATATGAAAATAACATTTGAAAAATGTAAATATATATATATAAATATATATTTTTACATTACTGAAATACAAAGACAAAAGGTGAATCTTGATTTCTATGTTATGTCTGCTTTAAAAAGCACTATCCAAATCCCCCACTCCTCAGCCAAGGATTTTTGTCGGGTCTCCTATCTGAGTGCAGGCTGACTTACTTAACACAATTTAGGGAAACCCATATCCTCACGTTGGACATCTTTGTATGTTTATGAATTGGAAATTTTGCACTTTAGGACTCCTTTTAACCTCCCCGATCTTTCAAATTGCGTGTCTCTTAATTTCATGGATAAATTAGCCAATTCTGACCTCATCTAGCCTTGAGATGACAGCGGTGTTTTATCTCCTTTTTCCTTCCTTTCTCTCCAAATCTGCATCATCATGTTTTTCCTATTGCCATGGCAATACAGCTAAGTACACAGAGGAGTGCAACAAGCCAACTGCATGTAAAAAGTTTGCACAAAGGCAGAACTGCTAACTAAACAAGGGGCATTGCTGATACATGGCTCCTGCAGGGATATTGCCGGGAGGGGTGTCCCTTTTTATCTTCTCTCCTTACCAAGCGATTACAGGTGAAAATGCAAACGGGTGGTTGAAAACCGACACATCAGGATTTTTAAAACGGTTACAGGAGGGGAAATCAGCATGAAATAAGCCTACAGTAGCATGGAAGTGTGACGTTTCATTCAGATGTCACGGAGCTCTGGCAAGCCTCTAATGATAATATGGGTGATTTAGCACTTCGTTGAAAATAACCCTGCCCTGGACCTCGGAAAGGTCCATTGTTATTGAAGAAACGGTGGCACAAACAATCAAGGACACAGAAAAACCGATGAATCGGTGAAAAGCCCCTCCATTTAGCCTAATAATACTCTCCATAATCTTAGGTATGAAATGAATAATAATTTGCCCTTCGGTGACACTTCAAGAGAGCTTCTTTTTTTTTTTTTTCCCCAGATAGTATTAATAAAAGTAGTTAAAAGATATCCTTTTGATTTTTTCCTAAAGTGAGAGGAAATGGCCTATGAATGAGCTGTAGCTTTTTACTTTTCTGGTTTGGTTTCATTTACATTTAGTTCATTAATTGTATTTTAAGAAGAAAAGGTTTGTCTTATTTTCAGCGAAAGGAATGCTGATTGTTCTCCTAGGGATATTATAAGAATGTCAAGGAAAGCCATAAATATTTTATAAAGACTGATAATAGAGTTTTCTGTGCAAAGGAAAAGTCAATGATTTTTGGAAAGGGATACGTAATGATTTTCTGACTAACTGCAAAAATGAGATGGCAGTAATTTTAATATTAGTTAATAAATATTGACATTAGTATTTCAATGAGTGTAATCAGGCTTTGGTTGAGTATTGGAAAGTCATGATTTGTTCAACAGTATTATTATAAAACCTTGGCTATTTCCACTGAAGCTATTAAACAACCTTTGCAGGAAGCCTTAGTAACTTCTCAGAATAAATCCAAGAAGACTATGCAAGGATTAACACATGCTCTCTGCATCATGTTGTGAGCTCATCTATTTTGCTGTCTGACTTTAAAAAACATTGTGCAATAGGTTACGTGTTTATGGCACCCTCATACAAAATCAGCCTTTATGCAAAATGGTTTGGTTAAAATGGCATCAGGCACATAGGTAATCTGATGTCTTCAGCATACTTTACCTAGTCGTATTTCAAGTTATTCAGAAACATTGTTTAGGGAAAAAAACAGAGCTAGAAAATACCCAGGGGACACCCAGAGTCTGAAATGTCAGCTGTGGTAGCCTATTATTGCAGAGACAGTCAGAAAGTCATTAATGCAGGATGACTTTTGAGTTTTAAAAAGCTTTTAGTCCCAAAGTTACCACCCCTCTACCAAAGCCAAAATCCAAAATTGGTTTCAGAACTGTTACATTTCTGGTGAAGGATACCCCTGGGATACCTGGTATTTGATGAATTAAAAATGACATCATTCTTGTTGGCTTTAAGGTTGATAATTATTGTCTGCTGAGAACATGCAGCAGTGAATGGTGGGAGAGGAAATGGAGTGAGCTGAAACCTAGTTCTTCGGTTAGAAGTTCACTGACAGACATATCTGCAAAAAACAGACCAGATTTGAAAATTGACTTTTTCCCTGATGCTGACCATTTTCAACAGAAAACTCCCAAGCAGCAATACTGTTTCCTCACAAAACAGTTCCAGCTTCCAAACAGTGTATTTCTTAGAGGCGCATCCCTGTCCCCGGTTGCCCACTCTTGCTTCTGCTCTTCAAAAGCCACGGGTGCCTAGTGGGCTGGATTGGGGAACTGATCTGGCTGAAAAATAGCCTGGTTTGGATAATCTTAGCTAGATTAATTTCCTGATTCAAGTGAAATTGTTTGAAATAAACTGTGAGAGCAGGAGAAACTGAAACTGGCTGGTGTAAGAAACACTGCTCACAGATGGGGAGCGATGACCTTGTCTCAGTGAGGCTACTTCACCATCCTTACTTACCTTGGACTTGGTGACGTATTCCCAGACCCTGCCCTTTTGCTGGCCCTGGTGCTCCCCTGACCTCTCTGTGACTCATTTTAAAGTCTCAAACCAGCTGAAAAGTAACCCAGGGAAAAAAAAAAAAAAAAAAAAAAAAAAAAAAAATTGGCTCAATAAGGGGTCAGATAAGCAGCAGTGCTAATACACTTCTGTGCATCAGCAACATGTGGCATGGCCCAGGGAAGAGGGAGGACCCTCACTAGCTCTATCAGTTTAAACTGTCTTGAATATGCTACCTGGATGTCTTGCCAGGGGCTGCGTAATAGCAAGAGGAGCATTTTCTGTACTGCAATGTTCAGTCCTGGCTAATTTTAAAATATAATGTAAAAAGGCTTCTTTTCTTTAAAAAATTGGATTTGTGACCCTTTCTTTTATAAATATGCATGCACACAACTTCATCTGGAAAATGTGTTGATTTATAAAGTGGGAGGAGCAGAGGGAAGAGGAAAATTAAACAATCTCTTTTAGTCTTGGTAATATCAAGAATGCTAAGCCAGGTTTTCCCCTGCTTGGGGATGAGGAGGTTGGGGGCTTTTGAGGGAGGGACTGGGATTTTATTATGATCTTTTTCACAGTTCAGATGAACTGAGAGGGATACTAGAATTTTAAGAAAGACATTTTTTTCTTCTGTATGATTTTGCATGCTGAAGTTTAACAGCCGTTGCAAGCAAGAAGAAAACATAGTTTTCCCACTACATATTTTGATTTCACCAGATGAACTGAGTTTCTTTGGCATTGTTTCTTTTTAAGAAAATTTAGAAGACTAGGCAGTTAAATTTAACCCAGGTATAATCCTGCTGATTATAAATTACATTAAAACAAAGATCAGATTTGGACAAACCTTTTAATTGCTCATGACCCCATTATTTTTCATTCCCCTTCCACCCCCCCTTAACTAGTTGTCCCATTGTTTCACTAGAGATTGACTTAGATTTACTGGCTGGCAATTACAAGGATTGCTCTTTTGCCCCTTTGCCCCTTTTCCTGTTTTAAAAAATAGCAAGAGAGATGGCAGGGAGGGGGGGTGAGGGAAGCCTCAGAATGGTTTGTTTGTTTGCTTTTTTCCCAGTCTCCCTGTAGGTTGCTGGTGTTATACCGTTAACTTTTTAGGAAAAGTGAGAACACAAGCCAATTGATTCCCTTCAGTTCCACAGGAGCACACTTTCCTGGGACAATGCAAACATCCACTTGTCCTGTGAGCTCTCTCATCTGATTTTATTAGATTTGCTTTCGCCTGTGCTATTGTTTATCATCATTTTTATACATATTGCCCATATGTTATGTTTTTGCTGTCAGCTAGAGAAACAAATAGGCTTTTATTAGCCTTCAAGCCACATGCAGGGAAACAGGAGTGGGCAGCACCTGGCATACAATCTCCCCTCCTGCATTACCAAACCCCCCACGCCACAGTGGGATTCACTCCCTAAAGAGATAAAGTTCCCATTGGGTCCTCCTCTCCCTTCAGACTTTCCACTGGCATGAGTGCGGACATTTGCTTTATTTTATGACCGTTAACAGAGATGTGTGGGACGTGCTGGGTCAGCATGTCCTGTAACTCCTCCAGCCAGCGGAACCAACGACGTCAGGGACTGCTGCCATCCCCAGGAGGTCCCCCCTCAGACACAGAGGGGTTATGGTTGGTTTTGGTTGTGGCAAATTCCTCTACCAACAGATTTCCCACCTCAGCAGTCCCATTTGGGGGTTTATATGATCATGAGATAGCACTGACTGGGATTGAATCTGACACTGTATTTATATCCAAACAGTATATAAACCATCAGTTAAACTGCAAACAAACAAATAACACATGCTTGTGCACCTCCTCTGTTGTGCTGTGATCCCAGTGATGCTGAAACTGGTGTCTGAGCACTTTGAACCCCGGTTTTAGAGAATTTGAAATGCATCTATTAAATTGCAGTCTTTGCTGAACCTGTCAAGAAGGGTTTCTGCCCCAAATGGAAACTGTCCAAAAAATTATGCATGGCCATTTTAAATTTATGCAAGGTCAGAAAATACAAACAAAACAAAACAAAACAAAAGCTGTGCGACTGAATGGCTACAGGACAGAACTGTGAGCTAGGAGAGACCTTTCCCTTCAATCATGCCCAGTTAGCTGCTTGGAATCAGAGCAGCAGTGAGTTGCACAGGGCTGAGGTGGGGGTCATCCTCCCCCTGAATCACAGAAGTTTAGATTCCAGTTTTCTAAGTGTTTTCAATCCTGACTTCATCTTAGGTTGATAGATGGAGTTTAAAAAAGATGCTTCATTTAAGCAGGTGTGTATGTGAAACAGTCCTTTTTCTCCGCGTACAGCAAAAGCAAGCTCTGGGTGAAAAGGAGAGACAGCTGGGGTTTCAAACCCATGGCAAACTGGTGCTCACATTAGTCCATGCTGCTGCCTGCACTAGCAGACAGGTGTCCCAATATCAAAGGCCCATCCCTTTTTTTTCCCCTGAACACTAGCTACAATAATTGCGTTGAGGATGAAGTGAAATATTAAGCATTGTCTGATTCATGGGTGCTTTTTCAGAGTTCGGTGCACTGATGAATTATGGGGGTGGCTGGGAGAGGCTTGTGATTGCTAGCTTTGCTGGATTTGTGTTCTGGAATACTTCAAATGGATGAGTTTCGAGAGCTGTCAGCAGCTCCTCCTTCCTTGGAGTCCTCCTTTTCCCACCCCAGTCCCCAAACTGGCCCTCTGACATACATTGCAGCTCCTAGTTTTCAGTGACTTTCCTCATCGTTAGTTGAATTCTAAACTCAGTTAATCTCTGCTCACTGGATTAGTAAAAACTTTTTTGTCTTGTTGTGAGCAGTACTTTTTGCGATTTGTATTTTTAAATTCTCCACAAGCAAGTTGGAAAATAAATACTAAGTTTTACTGGCTACGACTGTGAAATTAAATCAACCATGAGTGACTTAAAATTTTATCAATGAAACTTGATAAATTCAAGGTCTCATTTTTCATTTAACTCTTTCATTTAAGTGAATTCTGAAAGGGTTTTACAGAAAGTCAAAAAAAGCCCATCTCTATCTAAAAAACATAAATCTCAAAATACAGAAAATGGTAAAATAATTTAGAATCTGTGGCTTTAACTTCCACCGAGCATGACAACCATTTTGCAAGTTGAAGGTGTTCTGGAGTGAGTGTAAACCAAAATTACTGGGATGTTGAAAATCAAAGCTCCAAGCCTGAGTACAAACTGCCTCTGTGTGTGTGTATTGCAGCACAAACAATACCTTGTGTTGAGAAAACATCAGGAAAGCCTGGAAGAGGTAGCGGCGGCAAGACATGAAAAGGGTGGAGTTTGAACCATAGCTCTGTCTTTACCTCCCTGCCTCTCAGGGAAGGCAGGTCCCTGGCCAGGATTTACAATACTTCATTTTTTTTTTTTTCCTGACATAATTTGAAGAAGAACTTCTCAGGAAGTCTGCCAGCAACCTCCTCTCCCCCTTCCCTTGCCACTGCTTCTTATTGGCCTTGGCCTTGTACTGTTTTGTCCCACCACGTGGTGAAACATGTGAGGGAGCTAAATTCCTGGGAAAATCACCATTTATTCTTATATTTCCTATTTATTTGTCTACTTTATCTTTTCTGGGCAATTTGTTGTGTGTGTTTTTTGTTTTGTTGTTTTTTTGGGTTTTTTTCCCAGGGGATCACGTCTGCCATCCAGCCTACTGCACAACCAGGACAACACTGCAGGACAAATATGGGAGGAATAAGTTCTTGGCAAGGGACAGAAATTGCCAGAATAGGGCACCTAAAGCATCCTCCACCTCAGTGAGTGTCAGATCACAGCTTTAAGTCCATTTGGTGATCTGCTGCCTGCTATGGTTATTATGTATATATTTATCAGCATGTCTGCAACCACTGATTCTCTGCTGAACTATCCTTAATTTACACCAAAGCAATGTGAAAGCAGCGCGTCTGCAGAACGCTGCTGCCTGACTGCTGGTCTGACTTGCTTTGCGCAGCTGTGAATACAAGGTAAGAAAGCAGTGGAAAATCAGGAACAGAGCAGCTAAGGATGTTATAAACAAAGCCTGTGAGGTTAATTTAAATTTAGCTTATGTTTCTCAAGAGCCATTAATGATACATCGCTTTGCATTCTTAGAAACGGGGTGGGGGTGAGGGGGGTGCGGTATCCAAGTAAATCGACACTGGACACTGTTATCCAAGTAAATTGACACTGTTATCAAAACAACAAAAGAAATCCCTGGAGGGCCTTCCAGTTTAGAAGCTGTTGGAACCAGGTTTCCCAAACAATGTTAATTGTATTCTTCCCTGTTAGTGTGTTAAAGCATGTATTCAAAGACGGTAAGAGAAGACACAAAGTCGCACCTACGTGGTGCTGCATATTCTTCTTGCTCTTCTTCCTCTTCCTTCACCGCTCAGGGTCCTTACATCTGCCTGCCGCTCTGATGTTACTCCTTTCAAAGGAATAATTGCAGACAACAGACTTCACTCTTTGGTTTATTGGCAGCTTAAGGCTCTCGAGCACTGCAAGGATTAAGTCTTATATCTGGAGGGACACCTTTCTGTTTCATGTTCTTGGGAAAGCTAGTGTTTATTAGAGATGTATGGGCAGGTGTGCAACTGGCTTAAATATGAAAGATTTTTCTGAATGACTCAGTGTTTATTTTATTTTATATGTTGTGACTTTCATTTAACTTACCCTCAAATCCTTTTTCTTTCTTCCAGATATTCTAAGTGCAAGTTTCTCTAAATGTCACCTTAATACAATGTCTCCTCCCCATGCTCCGCTCCTCAGACACAAAATTGTCTGTCACTGCGGAACATAATGGACAAATGCTTCTTAGTTTAAAATGCATTTTCCAATTACACGAGTATATAACATTTTCTAAACAAATACTCTAATTTTGTATACGTAGGTGGCATTTTAATAGGATGCCACAACCAAAATTTACCATCCAATTTTTAAAGGACCAGCATCACAAACATGTTATTAATCTCCTGATTAAAAATGTGAACTGCTCCATGCTTTGCTGTAGAAATCCCTTTTTTTTTTTTTTTTCCCTAAGTGTAGGTAGCGGATTGTTTTGGCCTATTGGAAACAATTAAATCAAAGTCCATGGGGCTTTCTACAGCTGTATTTAACGGAGAAGGGCAGACTCCTTCCTGCTGGTTATATTGGTTGCTGCAATGCACAGCTATTTTTATTTTTGTGTGAAAGTGAGGTTTTGAAACCTTAAAAATAAATTATGGACTTGGCAGAGGAAAAATTACTTGGTTATAAATCAGCACGAATGTAGTGCCCTGTATTTACTTTGTGGTGTGTATCTAAATTTCTATTTTGATTCAGGAATTTACCCTGATAGATTAATCTATGTTGAGTGAGAGAAGCAACTCATGCTACCTGTTTCAACACTGAATTTGCATTAAATAAGATGGGTAAGAGGAAAGCTGAATACTCCATTTGCACATTAAAAGCTGATCATTAATCCTATATTTTAACTCTACAACTGTCAGGAGCTATTATTTCCCAGAGAGCCTGACAGTTCAAGGGATAAACTGGAGTGGGTCCCATTATAAAGGTCTATGAATAGACGTCAGAATAGTTTGTGCATCAAACCCCGAAGGCTATTAAATGTGAAACTTTAAGAATCAATTTGTAGCTAAATTAAAGTGAAGGGATGTGAATCCTAGGACAGATTTTAATAAAGCAGAAAGTGTAACATATAGAGAGGCATTTTAAATACAATTAGACAGATGTAAAGATTAAAAAAAATATGTATTATTAAGGATAAAGAAACCCCCATTGATTTTCAGCCTAGTGCTTGGAAAACTGTGACACAGTTCACCACAGCAAAGAGATCAAACAAGGAGAGGTGCTGAAATACTGCTTTCAGAATTATGTTTTCAAGCAACTCTAGAGCAGATCAATAAGAGAGCTGATAGCTTATGAGCCTCTGAGACAAATCAACAAACGCAATGCAAGAAGAGAGGACCAAAGAGCTGTCTTTGTACCAAAAAAAATTAGTTTCTAACAGGACATCCTGCTGAGTGTTATCTGAGTTCATTAGGCTTGAAGACTAAGATCTGCTAATTCCACATGAAAAGTTCCAGACATTTGCAAAACCAAATCAAACGTGATGCTATACTTAAGCTTGTTAAGAAGTTGAAGTTAACACTAAAACCTGCTTAGATGGGCTATCAGGAAATAAACGTTGCACAAGCAGTACCATACTCACCCTTTCAGCAAGCCGAAAGAAACTAAGCTCTGGGCAGTTCTTGTGAGACTTTTAAGCGCCACACTAGACTGACCCTCCAAAAAATAAACGTTGGGAAAAGAACATGATTCCGCAGTATGTTACTTCTGTTTTCCCCCAGGGGGTCTCAAATGAAGTCAGGGAATCAGGCCCAACATATGTAATGACAAGGACAGGAGTGCAGGAAGACTGACAACCTCACTGTACCAGGAACAATTTTGTTATCTCTCATTTATTTCTACAATTTCTTTCTCTTACACAGTTTATAAACCAGAGTCCTCGAAACAGGATGTGCCTTAAAAATTATACATCTTCCTCTGTGCTCTGAAAGTTAATAGTTGTTTATTATTAAAAGTAGGTTACTGAAATAAGATCTCAGAAAAATGAAATCCTGATTCATTTCCATAGCTGAAAATGGAGCTGCTTACTGCACCAGAAAGAGGTGAAGACAAAGAGAAGTTTATTGTAGACAGTTCCCCCTGGTTATTCTGTTTAGAGCTAACTGAGACACGAATTGAAACTCCAGAAAGCCCTTCACTTTGTACTTCACTGGTTATCACAGATTTTAATATTCTAGGGGGGATAGCTGAAAGCTCTATGCTGTAGTTTGACCATAATGTCTAGTAAATCATTGTCTCTGATAACTTCAGATTAGCTATTCCTGCCTTTTTTGTATTGTCAAATGCAATTAACTATTACCCACTGCATGTTCCACCAATACTTGATTATTCTGAACTGGAGGCAAGCTGTCTATAGGCGTGTGCATGTATGAATGTATAAACACACATTAAAGCAACTAGGTTCTTCACTCTGTTCTTAAGTCCTCTAGACAAAATAATACAGAAAGTGTTAATACTGAGGATGTCTGTTCACTCAGCCCCTTATACATGTGCTTTATGTTACCATCTTTAGTTGCACAGCCACATACTAATTTTATTGCAAAGCATCATTTAAGATTCAGGAATTAGCAGCAATTCTGTATTTTGTTACTTTCCAAGCAGTTTGTTATTCCATGCCCTATTTACTGTATGCTAGTCAAACGTTTCTCTCAAAAAGGAATAATTAAATTCCTCATGAGATTTTCTGTGGTGGCCAGTTCTGCAATATTTGAATGCTTCATGAACATGAATTAATTCACCTCTCTCTTAGCAGTTGCTGTTGGAACTCATCCCAACCTTATCGCTCTGAGTTCTTAGTATAGTGAAATTTTGGCTTTGCCCCTCTAATCTATCCTGGAATAATATATTCGAGCATGGAATTGTGAGGACACTAGTCTATAACTGAGGACATGGCATATGTGGTTCAGTCAGTGCTACCAGCTGTGAGAAACCTGAGCATCCTCAGTCACAGCAGAAACTTAGAATTTAGCGACTCCAGTTGAAGAGGTAGTGATGGAGCATGTGCAAACTGTGATTTTTCACATACTTATAACACAGCCAAATGTATAACGAGAATAGCAAAAGGCAAAGCCCTAGCACAGGGAGCCTCTTCAGATTTTTCAGACTCTGGCTTCAAATTGTGGAGGTGCTAGAACAATTCTCAGAGAAGATCCAGAATGTTTCAATATGGGCAAAACAACATGGTTTCTGTTAACCTTACTCTCAGAAACAGCTAAATAGTTTTGGCTGAAAATTTCATTAAAATTTGAACCTGGATCAGACACTGCATGCTAAGGACAGCAGAAATGGCTAAACTGTTAAGATTTAGCTGTCTGTGAAGTCAGGCTTATAAAGGTAGTGTCAGGCAATTTTGCCTTTCACACTGTGCATAGACACAAATGTAATAATTTCATTACATGTAATGCCATGCACGTGATACAAATGTGTATGTGCCATGCAGATGCAAATGTGCTCGTGCAAATATACATGAAGATCAAACCTTTTGTCATGTTTAAGATTATCACTTCTAGATAGTCACCGTGTGTAGTTCCAGATCAGCTCATGAGCCACTCAGCAACAACGGCTACCTCTGACTGCAGTAAAAACAGAACAGTCAGGATTATAATCTCATTAAAGGAGAGTAGATTCAGAAATCATGTCCTACTTTTGTAGGTAGGCTACATGGATTGCTTATGGTTTGAAATGCTAGTTATGTATCTGGCTTGCAAAAATTATTTGATTCATTTGAGAAAATCTAAAGATACCATTAACAGGACTGTCTTCTTTAGGCCCATAAACCCAGGTATATATGAAAAAAAGCTTGTGTTTATCACCTGTAAAGAAGTTCTTGTTGTCTTTTATTGCAGAGATCCAAGTGTAATCGCCATGAGAGGAAATAATCCAGTTCAGCAGCAGCCTCAGCAGGAAAGCTGACTGCCAGGTGTGTGAAGTGTAAGGATATCTATGCTAGCTATGTACGCACCAAGGGTTTGATTTGCATTAAAACAGTGATGAGTTAGAGGGACGAGAATGAAAGCGAGGGTAGGTAGGCACCTACCCTACCACTCCATCTCTGCCTGCTGAAGAGGTTTGGGTTTCATGGCAGAAACACAAATACAGTGTGAAGCTAAATAATTAAAGCCTGGCGTTACGGGCCAAAGTCATTTCTCGTTATAGGGCGAGTATTTTTTTTTTGTGTGTGTGTAACAGACAAAGTCTATTTTGAAAGATTTTAAATGTGTTCCTAAGAGGAAATATAATCTCTTCTCGCATTTGGAAAACTTATATTACCCCGGGAAAAAAAAAAAAATACCCGACACCACTGAGCACATGGGCTTATCTGCAACCTAATACTGTTATTGTAAGGGTTTGTATAGCTCACTTCCTGCCTTTAGGCTTACACAACAGGATATTTAAATTACAAAGACAATGAAGAAATGAGGCAAAACGCTCTCGATATTAAAAATATTCTAATTGCTTTACTGTTCTAATTCCCCATGAAGTGACTCGCAGAATTAATGAGTAAACACAAGGTCACTCCTAGTGTTGCACTGGCTAAACAAACTACAGCAAATTAAAGGCAGCCAGCAGGCAGGTTCAGGGTTTATCAGCTGTCCCACTATGCTGTGAAAAACGTATAACTTACTACTATAATGGCAGCCACTACCTCTTACTACTGTTAACAGTCTGTCACTGTTTCCATTGTTAACTTGGTCTTCAAGGTTTAATATCTCACCTGTATCAAATTACATCAGGTCAAAACTTGGCACACAGGTGTGTCTGGATGATGGTTTGCTTTTTTTTTTTTTTTTTTTTTTTTTTTTTTTCCTTTACTTTCAGGCACTGTTTATTCACTTCCCAAATACAAACACAAACAAAAGTTTAACTTCTCCCTGAACAAGCCCTTAAGTATAAATCAGTCGGACCATTGAATCTTTTGGTCTCTATTCAGTTTGTATTGATGGGGCTATTTTTATCCTAGAGGTCTTTATCTGAGTGGGCACTTCTTAGCTTATGCTTTCCTGATCTACCACCTTGGAGTACCGAGACAAACGGAATTAACCCACACTGGATTGCCATTAGACACTGGTTTTTTTCTCTGACCTGTCTTTGGACAGACTTTCCGTTCTATTCAAAATATATTTATTCTTTTAGCCGTGTAACCGCCTCTCTCTGATTGCACAGCCAAATCAAGAAAGGTGCAAAAATGTTTTGGCAGAGATTGCTGAATGGATGAAACCCTTGCTATGCACTGTGTTAGGTAAAAATGCCAAAACACAATTCCAAGCACAGATACCATGCATGACTTATGCCATAGATTGCTCTGCTGGAGTCAGAAAAGACCTCAGAGTATTTCATTCCGTCAGAAATGAGCGCAGCTCTCTAGAAGTACTGACCCATTTTCCAGATACAAAAAATGAGGCTCAGAGCGACAAACTGGCTTATGCAGCAAATAAGTGGAGTGTGTGTCCCCCAACCCAGTATATACAGCTGCAAAAAGGGGTCAGACCCAGCACAGCACTTTGTGGGCAGGGGGCAGATACGCTATTCCTATTTCTTGTGCACTGCAGGCTGCAGGCGATACGAGGGGAGAGGGGACTGTGGCACACACCGTCCTGCGAACAGGCAGGTGCAGACGCAGCCGCAGCTAGCCATAAGTCCCTGGGATCCAAATCAGCCAGGTCATCTCTGCCGGGTGGCTGGTCCTTCCTCTCTCCTCTGTGGATTCTTTGATGGCTTGCCCCTGTGCTGGGACCCAAGCTGCGTGAGGTGGAAAGAAGACAAGTCTTACAAACCCTTGGTAAAGACTGATTATCTACTCGTGAACCACTTAAGTGAAATTCAACTTAGATTAATAGTTGGAGTTCTAAACTCATTTTGCCTTTACCGCTAGTATGTGGATGAATGTAACTCATTCATGGGTTTATGGGCCCAAAGGTCAGGGAGTGGAGGACTCCGCAATAGCTTTGATGGCTACATTCTTCCATTCATATCTCTGATTAAGTTTAAGTGTAAACCTTACAGAATTTCCCATTAACTATACATCAGAGGAAGCTGCTGAATGCACTTATACTAGTCCAGATAAGCAGAAACTTTAGGTTATACAAAGTAGTCACACATTCCCTTGCTTATGATAAAGCAGAAGAAGGACAGTAGGATTGTATGTGCGCTAAAAAAAACAGCATTAGATGAAGTACTGCCCTTTTTTGGACATTTTCCACTTCACATTTGGAAGTCAGAAGGATCTGGAAAACCACGTTTTTTTTGAAATACGGTGGGAAATGATTAAATAAGAATGTTGCTGTCGGTCTCTTGCATGCAAAACTTACAGGGTCTGGAAATCACGAGTGAACTTTGGAGAGAATTCTACCCTTAATATGGACTAAACACATTTGGTAGTCAAGGAGAAAACACTTGGCTACCAACCAAGCAAATACTTCCTTTTAAAAATGTTCTAGTGAGCAAGTGAAAAATGAGGTCATTCATGCAAATCTCCCATTCACTGGCACTTTTTTTATAACCAGATTATAGCTACTATGCCTGCCCTGCAGCAGAAAGGTGTGGACTCTGAGTAGAAAACTCCTGAAAGTAAAGCTAATGCAGTTATATACTCCTTGCAGAAGCACTTGTGACTGAAATGAGGAGTGTGCTGAGGTACTGTTAATGCTCTGCCAAGTTGCCTCCTCCAAGAGGCAGAGGTAGGAACAGTGCTGGCTTCAGGAGCAGATGTTGAGTTGGACGGTGGGCAGCGGTCTGCAAAACCAGCCAGCTTTGTCCCTGGTCCCACAGCAAAGCAGTTCCCCCCTCCTGGCTGAGGTCTCATGGGCCGCCTTTCTCTGGTTCTTAACAGCTGAGGGCAGCGGGGGAGCACGGGTTCAAGCTCAGCTCTTCACACCAGCTTTCAGTCACTGACCCCGCACAGACTTGGCACTGGGACTGCCACCATATCGGTGGTTGGGCTTACATGGCAAGAGAGCGCTGCCAGAGGGCTTCTGGCCTCTCCTCACAGCCCCTTGATCCCTTCTTCCCATTCATGCCTTATGCTGTCTCTTCTATGGGCTACAAGAAGTACAGGTACAGAAGCACATGTTAGGTCAGTGCTACCTAGCGTAGCCTTTGGGGAGTTAAGCAACAAATGGTGAACCCAATTCTCTTTAACTCTGTAAAACAAACAAACAAACAAACAAACAAACAGAAACTTTGGCTTTAATGACTACACAGGCACACCAAATGGACTCGCCAGAGCACACTCCTATACATTCTTCTTCTCTGGAGAGACAAAACATTGCCTTGGACAGTACCAATGGCATCATTCTGAGAGCATGTTTGGCAGCATTGTTACTGCACACATTTTGCAATGTATTATTTTTATTACACCAAGTCCCACCAAAATAGATAGGATCCTGCACTCCTTAGATGATAGAGGGATTTGGTATGAAATGTTCTAATGTCTTAGGGAAAAATATGTGGGATATTACACAGGAACATACTTCATATCAATAAAAGTATGACTAGTAGTACATCTTGTATTACAAGAACATCATTGTACTAGTAATGTGAAGAGCAGATCTATCACATTTGACTTTATGAAGTGTAACCCTTTTATTATATAAAGCCCCTAGGAGTGAACTGGGTGCTTGCGTCATTGATATTAATGGGATCCTTTGCAATAAAACCAGTATTTTGGGATCTTTTGCACAGCAGAAGGAATCTAAGAGTTGCTGGTGTATGTGATAACTGTTTTATTGAGAGAGTACATCTCTGCTTTTGTCAGAGAAGCAAATCAAAATGTAAATAGAAGGGAAAAAAAAACCAAAACAAACCAAACAAAAAAACCCCAGATGAGGTATTGCTCCACAAGAGCATTGAAAACAAAGAAATATCTCTTTAGGAAGCAAGCTAAGTGTTTTAGAATGAAAGTGCTGCTTATTCCTGAACAAGGCACTCACACAGGGAGCTGCTTTAGTTTGGTTATTCTGCAAACAATTCCGATAGCAAAAGCTATGCCAGCCGGCTTCCTCAGAGAGGAGGGGGGAGGAGGTCTTCACTACATTAGGAGCCTTTTGTTGGTCTGATATGGCTATATTCCCTGCCACACTGGTGTTCAGCAGGGTTTCCAGGATAAAATAGAAATCCAAATACCCCTTTCTGTCTACTTGAAAGTTTGTTCTGATTTGAACAGAATTTGTGTACTTACCGGACAATTGAATAGTGTAGTTTAACACTCAGCCTTTTCTGTGCTCTTTTTAAAACACAGGGGGGGGAAAGCAAAGGGGATTATACTGTAGGAAACAGAGAAGCAAAAGTGCACATTCAAAGTACGCTGCATATGACTAAAATATCTTCAAATCCTCACCACAGAAGTTTCTCAAAACCTCGCCGTCTCTAAGTAAGGCCTTTGTTGACATGAGTGCCTCACTTGTTACTGAATGCTCCGGGTTTATTAGCTTTGGAGTTTAACAGAGGAAAAAGGCAAATGCCTCGCAAAGTCTGTAGCGGACCAATTTTCCTAACTCACTTCTGTCTTTCAAACCCAATGGAAGCAACAAACTAGAAGCCTTCTGCAACATTTTTGTTAAAAGTGAGGATAATTTTATGCTGATATTTTTATGCTAATGATCCTGGGTGTTTGCTTCAGCCTCTTTCTCTCAGTAGAACTAATAAACTTGGCTGATTTGTGGATCCAAATGTGGAAAAAGGAGTCATGAATTTTGCGTGCTTTATGGGAAAATTAGAAAAATAGCCAATTTGGCATAAAATTGTACAAGGAAGAAAAATAGTCTATCACCAATGAAAGAAATAGTGGGAAGTTTTTGGAAGAGTTCCCGTTCTCAAAATAATTTTCCCCGGAATTGTGCATCTTTATTATGACTTATACTGTTGCAAACTACTGCATCTTCAGATGTAATCATTGTACTTTTACTCATTTTTAATTTATAGCCAGATCAGAAATACAGGAAACATACAGTTTTAGGAGTAGCAGATACACAGCAACATCTTAACTACCCACCCAGATCCATTATTTCATGATTTGACTTTAAGAAGTGGGCAGTAGTGTGCTAAAATTAGGCTAATGCCACACATTTCTGATTCAAATTCGATCCAGAACACGGAAAAAAGATTTGGGAGCTTCTGAATCCTGAGGTTTTGCCTGGCTCACTGAAAGGTTAGAAGACACTGGTGAACTTTTTCTCCAGCCTGTGAACTCATCTGTGTGGATGGACCTCAGTATAGGTTGCAGCTTCTCTGCAGCGAGGTAGTAAAATCTGGGATTTAGGCTTGAAAGCATCTCTATTTCTCATTTGCAAGTTCTCGTGTACTTTCAGCAAAATAAATATCTGATGCTGGTTAAGTGTTTCTGTTTCTTCTGCTGCTCATCATTGCAGATTCATATCCTACTGCTTACGGTGTATTATGTTACAGCCAACCAACTGACTTCCTCTTAAACATGTTACTTCTATGCTGTTGCTCATGATATTGATGGCTATTTTGACCTTTGCAGTTCTCTAATTACTGAAGCCTTAAAATAGTACACATCAGGTAAAATATTCTCTTTTTGAAGTTACTTTTTCCTCGCATGCCTGAACTGAAAGACCATATAAGCCAAGATTATTCAGACACTTAGACCACTGCACAGAATGTCAAAGGAAATTTTGTTAGCGAGGACAAGTGACTGTTTTGTTCCACTTTTACTTTTGAGGGGTTTTTTATTCAGTAGAAGATAGTAAGTACATCAATGTATTTGCCACGCCATTACCGAAAACATGTAATGCCTTCCCCTTACTGAACTCCAGAAATTAACATTTGTGAAACTATTTTTTCTGTGTTCCTTTATTTCAAGCTTGTGAAACATCATCAAATAGCACATTGATTTAGAGTTAGCAACCAGTTTCCCCAGTTTTGTCAAGCGGCACATTCGCTGTATCATCAGAGGTCATTTTTAGCTATTGTACCTCTTTGTCTGGTCCAGTTAGAAAAGCGCGCAGGCACTCCAGTACTATCAGTTATGCTTGGAGGAACATAAGAAGGGGGAGGGGGAGGGGAGGAGACACAAACTCAGAAATAGCCCGTTTCTTTGCTTCGAGAGAGCTAACAGCCACGTCCAGCCTGCCAGAAAATCGGTGTACTGCACTATTACGAACAGTAGTCAGAACGAAAAAACCCAGGCCACAGAAATGTGCCCTCCCAAAGATCTCTTAATAAACAAAACAAAACAAAAAAACCCAAACCCTAAAAGTGGCATCCTTATTGAATTTGTCTTTGAAATTAATTCTACGTTGTGGCCTAGTTCTTTTTTATTTCTGAACCTATTATGGGCCACATCTGTGGAAGTCTGTATCAGCTATTCTGAAACCAGCTGCCACTGAGATTCTTTCAGTTAAGCTGAAATTAAGAACAGGTTTGTGGGCTCCCTACCTGCTGTGAAGCCGTGATGTAGTTTATAAAATTACATATGGGTGAGAAAATCTGACTGCCAGGGCTGGAAAAGTTGGTACTATATGCAGCATTTAGCATGAACCTAAAATAACCATGTATACTGAGGCTGTACTTACTTTAAAATATTAACTTTTTCTGCTCTCTTTCTCAGCATCATTGTAAAAGTGATGTTGAATAACTTGATGTAAAAAAATGTGGATTTGAGAGGATCAAAGCACAAAAATCAAAATCTGGCTATATCCTAGCAACTGTGTTGATGGTAGGGGCAAATATGAAAGACATTAGAGTTAGAAATGTTGATTCTTCAAGAAAGGTCTCCGGATTATTTCTGCCATAAGGAAAAGCTCATTACATGCCATAAATGAGATGATGGAGACAAACATCAATCATCTTTTATCATTAAAGCAATTCCATTAATAGCAAGGGGACAAGTTGTATGAGTAGAAGGTAAAGAGGATATGACCACATCCTGACACCCCATACAATTTGTCATCAGATATGCCCAAGTCACTTATTGTGGTTACATGTTAATAGATTCTTCAGATACCGAAATATGTGCAGCTCTCCGAAGGGAAAGTTATTTTTGAATCTGTTTGCTAGATTTGTGCCTGACCAGATTAACGGGGTGCAAGAGCTTGACCTCAATCCATGCAGACCCAGAGTACTTTGGCATGCAAAATTTTGCTGGGTCGTGGTGCATTTTCGTAGTACAAACTCTGGAAGTAGCCTGACACCACACCGCTACTGAGGCATGATTAAAGAAGAGAAAAAAGATTTTTGTGGTGCACGTGAGAAGTCAATGCATTTTATCCAACAGTGCACGCTTGTTATTGATTGAAACCATTTTGTTTCAGAGTGAGATTTGTGCCACCCACATAAACTCTGAAAGCACACCAGTGTTAGAATGGCCCAGTTTAATTGAAGGCAGAAATGTTAGTTTCTTGTTAAAAAGTATCACTGGGAATGTTTCTGTGCAGAGATCTGCAAGACGTTTGCGGGTATTAGAGCTGCCTGCGCCCTCCAGTTTGTAACTTCTGCACATGGTCTTTGTATTTCCAGATACACCAAGAAAAAGTCCAGTTTAGAATGCTAAGAGTAACACAAGACTATTTGTCATGAGACTTTGCATGCTCTTTTCTCCTGACCCAAGCACACTCTGAAGGCAAAATCTCTGGTTTTGATTAAAATAGATATATATTGGTTTATTAGCAGAACCAGAGAACTAACCATAAAGCTAAGAGCTGGGTTTAGAAAGGGTCGCTGAGAGAGAGAGATGATGGGAGACCCCAATGAAAATGCTAGTAAGAGTCTTGAGATAGAGAGACTAATTTCTTTTAAAAATCAAGAGCCTTAAACCATCCTGGATTAGCATTATTTAGATACATTTTTCTAAATATCTGATAGATTTGTAACAATAAAAAATAATCTTGGGCACAAAACCGGAGTAACTCTGAGCAAGCACACAGAGAAGGCTGAAGAAACTGAATCGTCCAGATTACATTTCACCGGATAGATCTGTGTATGTGACATGTACGCTCACACACACATGCACGCACGCACACGCATGTATATAAAATGTAATCCAAACTTGGTTTGTTTGCCTGCCTTGAAGTATTTATATATGCTTTCAGCTTTGCTTTTAGAGAGATGGTCTTTTCTTCCTTGCTATTCTGCAGTGGTGTTTCTCGGGAACCTTTTCTTATCTAAACTTCCACCAATCATTCCTAAGGCTAAGTTATGCAGACAAGTCATCGCACAGATTTTCATCAAAATGCCATTTTCCTTAACTTGAGAAAGCCTGGTCCCAAATGCTGAACAAATAATTTATTAGACCATAGCAAAAGTAAATAAATGTTTTCCTGCTCCAAGTATTTCATTAGCCAGAATTATTATACATGCGAGTCTATAAATAGCAAAACACGTATTGAGCCATTAATATCGCTGACATTCTCATACAAAATACTGTAATTTAAAGAATTTGAAACGGGAGGACATGTCCTGGAAAATTTCTGGCAAAGATAAAATGGGTAAACAGTGTCTGCAAACAGATTAATCAGCCATGGTAATGGTACATTCCTAATGATTTGAAAATTATCTTCTCTACCTGAAACTTCTAATGACATCTACGATATTATGCAAATACATTTTGGGTATCTTTTAAGTCTGCAAATTCTGATACTGTTCCAGTTTTGGTTTTAAAACCCAGAAGTGCTGGACTCAGCTGATGAAATGTGAGAAAATCTCCTATTTAAAATTACATGGACAGAGGAACTCTGCTAGTGACTTTCCGTGAAATTAATATACCGCTTGATTGTTTTTAAAGTCTCTGCATCTTCTGAATTTTTAATTGCCTTTCCATTAAAGTGGAATACCCCTCACTTACTAAGCTTGAGATGGGTTCTCCAGTCCTTTCACGCTCATAGTCTCAGTATTCTTTTTTTTTTTTTTTTTTTTTTTTTTTTTTTTTACTGGGCCCTATGGAAGCAAATATGGAACATATTAAGCATTTTAAGCATTACTCTGTCAAGTAAAAGAGCAAGCGCCGTGTTGTGTATTCGTGTGTTTTACTGTCTAAGGAAGAGAATCTATACAGACTACTAGAGAAAAGGAGCAGGTCGTAAAAATCACATTTTTAGGTAGAGGAGTTGGGAAGTCTCATGCACCTTTCATTGCTCTGACTTGTCAATTTTCACCATATGGAAATTATTAGCTTAATACTGTAGTTCTAAATACTGCCCAGGAATGCTGATTTATAATGGATTTCTTACTCTTTCTGTAAAGAAATGCTAAACTGCTATATAAACTGTGATTAGGGAATCTACACTCCTGTGTTACAGGCGTGTGCCTGGGGTGAATTCTTCAAGCTCAGAGAGGTGACATCTGCTCCTTTACACTCCCAGGTAAATCTGGCCTCAGTGAACTCGGAATTCCCACAAAACGCTGCAAGTCTGGAGTAACTGGGAACCCAATTTGGCCTGCGATTGAAAAAGTGTGCGGGAAGGATGCTGATGCCTAAGGAACAAAATCCAGACATTCCAGATACATTATTTACTAGGGAGGCATTTAAAAAAACCACTACCTTAGTGTAATGAAGCTGCCTTTGAAGGACAGGCAAAGTGCATTTTTTAAAGCGGGTCCTCTCTATATTTTGACCAGCTGCTACGCACGTCTGATATATATATATTTTTTTTTCCCCGTGAATTAGAATTAAATTTGATTGTCCCAAATACATCCCACTCAGGCATTCATGCTGAAAGCAGCAACAATTGTCAATGACCTTTAACACTCCTGCTATTCAAATTAGTGCAGATCATTAATCACACATAGCTTACATTTTATGATTCTTGTATCCTTCATTACCAACTTTCCCTCTCGCTCGCTGCCCCCCCCACCCCCTCCCGCCCCTTTCCTTTATTCCGAGGTTCTGGTCAGGAGCACTGGAAAGGGCAGGATTTAGAGCTCCCCACCCCTCGCCCCAATGTTGTTTCCTTCTCTTTGCCGGCGGTGCGGGAGCATTTTGCGTCCCAAGTGCAAGACGGGGCTGGAGGGAGGCTGTCTCTTATACA
>NW_020799095.1:90293756-90338789 GCF_003259725.1 Athene cunicularia
AGGGCGGGGGGAGAGCTGCGCCGGGGAGGGGTGGTGGTGATGGGGGCAAAGGTTTTGTGTAGGCAGCGATTATTTTGAGAGTTTTGCTCCTGTAGTTTTGTCTGCGGTGGCTGTCTGGGACGAGTTGTCTCTCTGTGAGCGCTGCTGCTTTGTTTTCCGCCAGCGTGTCCTTCAAGCTCTGCCACAGCAAACTCACAGCTGGCCAGCCTGGTCGTGTGTTGCTCTTTGCACCCTGTCTTGTCCCACCATGCAGTAAGGAATGGTGGGCTGCAGTGGTTTTCGGAGCTTTTCCCCTGCTCAAACTGGAAGCTGAAGTTGTGTAGGAGCACCTGTGGTGTAATTAGCATTATGGTGCAGTTATTCCAGAAGACATCTTTCGTTTCACAAGAGTAGCTGCCATAGCCATCTTGAATGATCTCTGTACAATGAAGTGATTTGTGTGGAGCTTTGTGTTACTGGCATGGCCTGCACCTTTACTAGCTTCTGGTGTAGAACATTCTTTAGATATCTGAAAATTCTTGCCTGGGGCTTTGTTTTCAAGACTTCAGTTTCCTATAAAACAGAGTGATGTTGAAGTGACATCTAGTTAGTGATAAGTACTATGTGGTCCCTATGAACAACAGGGCATTATAACCCCCCTCTAAACTGTTAATTTAATATGCAGAGATAATGCTTACAAAAGAAAAAAAGAGAAAAACATTGAGAATAACATTGTCTTAAGGAATGATCCAAAACACGTTTAAAGAGAGGAGTGGGATTAGTTAGCACAGCTCCTATCTAAGCTCAGCTAGACCTTCTGAATTCCTGTACGCGACTAAAACTGTAAGCATTACGAGCTGCATACAGTCCCTCCATGAACGTGAACAACTGCTTCTCTGTGCATCACAGAAAAGTTTACATCACTACCATGAATGCTACCTATCGTTGTTTTCAAGTGACCTCAGTAACAGTATAGCTGACTGGAATGGATCAACTGCAGTGACATTCAGCTTTCATGGATTAAAGTTTTTCTGTGACAGTGACTAATGCCTTTGCTTTAAGAATTAGGTTCATCGTATGTTTTTATAGTTGGTCATAGTATCAGGCTGTCAGCAAGATTTAATAATAGCAATTATCAGTACAGAAGCACTCACTGAAGGGGTGAAAACGTTTGTGCCATCCTTCTGAATCTCTGTCTCTTGAACTGCCTGAAAGTGCAGCCATCCCTCATTTTAGCAAAGGTAGATGTTTATGTCTTAGCACTTTACAGATCGGCTTCAATTGAGTGAAAAATGAGTAGCCTTTAAAATGCACCTTGCTGTTGCCGCTTGTGTAGTTAGTACTACTACACAGGGGGCAGCCTGGAAGAGTAGCATTGGATAAATGGTGAAGTCACCAACTCTTGCAAACTTTGGGCGGTCTATATTTGTATTTTTTTTTAAGGTCTGTATGTGCAGGTGACTTCAACAGTTATCTATACTTACCTGTCAGCTGGTGAGCTGTATGCTGAGGTCCTGTCTAATGGAGGGATATCTATATTTAAGTATGATCCAAAACCTGCCAACTTTGAAAGGCCTCACTTCCGTGAAGATTTAAATTCATGCCAGGTACTTCCAGGACTCCTCTGGGTTTACATACAGTATGCAGAATGAGCCAGTGCATAAGCTTTTGTGAGACTAGTGATGAAGTGTGGATATGGGTACTCAAACTGTAAAGCTGGTTTTGACTGTATTGTTTCTTAAAGTCATCAGAATAGAAAGCTGAAATACAAAGTGATTGCATTTTGCAGGAAGCAACTTGTCCAAGCTTGCAAATTTTACAAGTAAAATGTGCCTGTTAAAGTTTTTGAGACACGAGTATGAATTTGTAGATACATATCTTTTAAGCCTGAATGGGCGTTAGATGTATGAGCAGAAAGTGGAAATGGACTACTACTGTTTTTCCTAGTTGTGATGTTCCTCAATTGGGTAAGAGCCTGTACAGCCATTCCATAAATTGACTCGTTGCTTGTGAGCCCAATGCTGTCCCCTACTAAGCATGCTTACCACTCCCATTGACTACTAGGAGTTACATAAAGGTGTCTCCGGGTGGAATTAGTTTCTTTATGTGACTCTGAAAGCCTTAACAATATCGGCAGTTAATCAGCTAAAATTTACTATGGTGATTTTTTTTCTTTTTTTTTTTTCTGTAGCCATAAACTTAATCCAGATAATCACTGCATGGCAAGAAGAAAAAGAATGAGTCAGGTTTATTTGATTACATATCTGCAATATAAATATTTGAACCTTGGAGCAACATTGCTTTTTCAAAGCAGACATCTTACATGCTGCAAATGTTTACACACTTCAGTGCTAGGATAAAGCTGTCCCGATTCAGCCACTGAAGACAAGATTCTGGTTTTCAGTTACCTACTATAACTGTACCGTACCTCTCTGGGCATCATCAGCATAGTAATTGGGAAGTTCGAAAGACTTAACAAATAGTATTTGTTGATTGTCACTTCTGTGTTAAAAGTAAATGAGACTTCCTTTTTCAAGCAGGAGCGATTCTAGTAAATACTGTGTTATTAAGCCCGCATTAAAACATACTAGTGGATTATGGTCCAGGTAGTTAACACTGCTATGGCTTCCATTAGGATGACTTAATTCCAAATGTTTACTTTCATTACCTAACTGTTAGTCAGCAAATGTTCGGTCTCTTGATCTGCTGAACCTGCTTTGCTATTTGAAGCCAATGAGCTCTGTTTTTTTGATGCGATGATTACTCAATGTCAGTTATTAATTTTTTTATGTTGTTTACATCTTGGTTATCTGTAGAGGCCCATCAGCGTTGTTACACACTTCATGTTAGCAGTTTCTCCTTGCGTTCCTGAAACTCTATTATGGCAACAGGGTTTATGCAAACGGATTCAGGGCATTAAGCATGTGTTCCGAGATTAAATTAGCGCATGGATGGACAATACTTGCATCTCTTAAAGTTGCTGCCAAACTATTTATTGCCTAATAAGTTCTAGCAGGTATTTTATAGCAATAGCACCGGGCTGCTGTAATATAATTTGTTTACCACTCCCGAGTTGTGAGCTAACATTGCAAATAGTGCCTGTTGCAGGGACACTGGGACAGTGGTGGTTTACATGGTGACAAAGTCACGTGTTAATGAAGGTCTAAACTGTTTTAAGTCTTATGTCGCAGAGGAACAGAGGGTTTTTACTCTGGATTCAAAACCACTTACATTCTGATGACTACTTAAAATCAATTTTTGCCAGCTTTTCATTAAAGTCACTACTTTTGGAAAATAATTTAATTTGTATCAGCAGGATATTGCATAGCTTAACGCTTGTTCAACGAAATCCACGTTTCATTACGGGCTGTTACAGAAGCCAAAGGCCAGGCGTTGCTGTTGTACAGTCGTCATAAACCCACGGTAACTTCAGTAAAGTGACTGAATTCACAGGGCTTGTGCGTGGGGATGAATTTAGCACACAGCACTTAGCTCCTAATTAAAGCTTATAGTATTACATCCGTAATCAGGGCACTCTCAGAATCCCTAAGAAATTACTCTTTTCTTTGTCTACTCTTCTCCCTTTTCTTTCTTGCCATCTTGCTGTATGGTGTGGGAAGCTTGCTTCTCTGTGTTGGGGCTGTCATATTTACGTCCCAAAGGAAATGCTTTCCAGCAGTGTACTCCAAATTGCAAAGTAGAATAATTTTGTGGCTCCCTAAATCTTTAAGGCCAGTTTCTAAAACAATCTAGCTTTTAATCTTCTTTTCAAAGTAAAACAGAAACTACAAAGCATATGTAATTACAATTTGTAGCTATTTTTAGATTCCTGACATGTTTCATTTATAGTATAATGATAAAAACAATTGTCTAGACAGACAATTTTCAGACCAACAGCATCCGCTCCAGCTACCCTGCCTGGATTTCATATATGTTTGCTTTGGTCCTTTTTTTTTATTTTTTTTTTCCTTTTTTTCTTTTTTTTTTTTTTTTTTTTTTTTTGTGTACTGAAACTGCTTGTTTCAGTGCATGACGGGGGTGTGTGCAGAGAAAATGAGAGCTCTATCTATCGGGCAGGTCCTGTTGGGAATGTTTGCTGAAAATCAGATCGTATGTCAGTGAGTTTTAACATACTGCAAACACGCATGCTTTGTTTTTCCGGCAGGTAAATCAAAGGAAGAATGGTAAGTTGGCTTGTCGCTATTTTTACACTGCATGGAAATGCTCATTTTGGCTTATTACAGGGGTAAACCTGACTTAATAGTAATTTTTCCTTGTCTTTTTTAAAAAAGATGGTGATCAGTGAAGTGGTATTAGTTCTCAGTAAAGAGAGACAGGCTGGTGGAAACTGAGGTGTTTTAGTCACAATTATAGCCTCGTTTTAAAATAATCACATTTATTTAAAAATAGATGTGGGAAAGAAATTAGCCATGTTCTTTGTTTTTAAAAGGGTAACATGTGTGCACTCACCATATGGTAGCATTTAACCCATATTGTATGAGCTGACAACAAGTCACATTTTATGCTCTGATTTATTTTAGTGTTTCAGAATGTTCTTTTTCTGAAATCTAGTACAATAAATGATGCATTTAGGATTGTGCAATGTAACTCTGTCTTTAGCTGTTTTGCCTCATTGTTATAATGATACCAGGTTCATGAGTAAGCAGTTTTTTTTCTCCCCCCCCTTTCTGAAATAATTTCCTTAAGAAATAGTCGGTCTCTGTTGAAATGATTCGCAGGAAGAGTTATGAACAATAGCCAGTGACACAGTGTATTGTAAAAGGATCGCGGGGCGAGGTGTTACGGTCTCTGCTGGCTGAAACTAGAGCTGCTCCTTTGATGGCTGAGGATGTGCTTGGAAAGACTTTCTCCCCACCTCTCACTCCAGTCTTTGCACAGAGGTTGCTTAGTTGTCGATTGTAATGAATGCATTCTGGCTTCCCTTGCAGTAGACTCTGAGGCACCTGTATTGGTGAGCTGGTATCAGTATTGGCAGACACAAGTGTGATAAAACTATGAATCGGGCATCTTAAGGCTTGAGTTAAACTATGCAATTAGGGAAATAAGGTTTTCCCTTTGGATTTGGAGCCCCCGGGAGTTGTATTTTTAGGCTTTCTTTTCCTCCACGCCATCCTAGCTATGCGTATCTTCAGAGTTTCAGAAGATGGGGCTCTAGTCATAAGTCCCAAGGCACGCAGTAAATAAGATTTAGCCCCATACGGTGTGTCGTGTGAGAACTTCCAAAAGTCGGTGGCACTCCTTGGTGAGGTACCAGTTGCTCACCATCTGTCTCTTAAAGTCGTTTCTTTTAACCTTGGAATACAAAAATATTCCAACAAGGTTATTCACGTGTTTGTGTGTAGTGTCTATAAGCGTACTGAAAAACTGCTAAGCTTCTAATTTCAGTGTGGTGTTTGAATACTAATGTATACCAATTAGGAATGGCTAACGCTGTAATTTATAGAAGTTGAAAGGAGTATTAAACACTACCTTTCTAACATTAAATACAGCTTTTCCTCCTGTGTGTAGCTGCTTACATGAAACCAAGGGTCTGTCTTCCAGACTGTTGTGCTAGCATGTTGATACATCCTTGGATAAACTACCAGTCTCATGTATTATCACGTCAGCCCTTTGCAACATCCTATGTGTAACTGTACCTTTAGCTGATGAACACAATACTTCCTTGGAACTGTTTTTAATGACTGCGTGAATGCTTATTTTAAAACCATTTTTAGAGAAGTGTTTTCATCACTGTGGAGGAAAGCTGTATGAAATCTATACTTACTTTAATTAGATTTGCTCTGTTTGTCTCTGTTTTATTTTCTTTCCCCCCAGATAATTTTTACCTCTGTAATGAATGCTGTGATCTTCAATGCATAATTTATACTGACTTTAATAATGATACTTGGAGAATGTTTTAGTGCTGGTTTGAGAAAACATAACAATTTATGTTGATAACCCCAGTCCCATTAAATTTGAACAGATTTTAGTAGAGGGTGCTGTGACTGTCAGTGGTGTGGTGAAATAACCCACTTCTTGTTGTGGCAGGCATATTGGAGAGTTCATCTTATCATGAACGGTGCATACCAGGTGTCAAGTGACATGCTAGACACACAGCTTTGCTCCTGAATGACTCCTTCCAATTAGAAAGTAATGGCTTTAACGGGATCAACAGAGTAATCGGAGTCTTTCAGTTCTGCGGTGCCAGGAGGGTGTATATTTGCAAATGTTATTTATTTATCTGTTCCTTAATGAGTTGCAAAATTGTTGGTAACCTTGAGTAAATTGGGGGGAGGAATACTATGTGGAAATTGTGGGATTAGTGGTTTAGCAGTTGGGATTAGAAATAGTCTCAGCAAATTACCCTGTTGATACTGAAGCCAGAATCTGTTAATGGGGTTACGAGCAGATTGGTTTATCAGTCATTTATTTTCTAGGTTGATTAGGGATTATAGGTTGCCATGTATTTGTATCCCAAAAGTAAGCAGTGCAAAAAGTGAAGATTGCTAATATTTCACTTCAAAATTTCATGTACTTAAAAGGAGGGTGTCTGGAGCTCAAGAGTGTCTTCTAGACTGTGGGCAGCCTTTTCTTCCAGATTTTGGTGCTCTGAAGTGGATGTCTTAAGGAGCCTGGGTATTTTAAAGGGGTGGCTTGGCTTGTTAAAAGTCTGAAGAACAGCGCGAAAGCAGTAAGGTAATCAGTGAAATTCATGCAGGCCACTAAGCACGGAATTTTAAATGCCTGTTGCTGAATTGTCTGCTGTTATCTCTCTTACTGTTTCAGTGCAGAACCTAGGTCATTTTTTAATCATGATAATGTATACGATGCCCAGTCTGTGCAATAGCCTGATGACTTCTGTGTGTCCTGTTCTAACCTGCAAACAAACTGTCTTAGTGTGTACCCCTGCATAACAAAGTCACCTATATATTGCAGGTGATGCGTTTGTCTCTGAGCTAGGCATAGAATTGCATACCAGGGTGTCCCCTCTGAGTCTTCATAAAAAGATGAGAGCCACGATGGATTCCTTTAGATATTGCTCTTATCTTCTACTGTCTAGCTCAGGAGACGCTGTGGCTTTCACAGTCTTTGCTACCTTGTCCTAGTGTACAGCTTGATAACCTAATGACATTTATTGGTTTTTCAATACTTGCCAAATGAAATGCAATGAAATGGCAAGTGAAGATTCCTGCAACTTTTTAGCTAGATTTAGAGCACTGGAAATGATGGGTGGAGAGATTCATAACTTTTTTCACTTCATTGGCTCTGACAGAAAATAAGGGGGAGAAGAAGTATAAGAAGAGAAATGCTGACCTGATTTGAAAGAGGAATGGAAAATATTAGGTAAAGAGGAATCCGCTGGGGACTGGCCAGTCTGGCAGGCTGAGGAAAGGGAAGGAAATGGGGTCCCTGAAATGCCCTGAAATGTAAGAAATCAGGCTAATTCCTTACCTTTCTAAAACCTAGGTTCTGTTCTCCCCTTGCAAAAAGCCTGCCCAAACCCACTGCAAGCTTTGAGCCTGGTCTCCAGGGGTCAAGGCTTGCATCACTAAACTGGAGAGGAAGACAGATGGTTATCCCCTTAATGGCCCTTCTGTGTGCGAGTCTTGTGCTCCTGGAGGACAGGAGATGGGAGAGAGAGCGTAATGGATGTGGTGAAGGATGAGCAGGCCAGGGCAGTGGCAGGATCAAGAAGTTTGTCTGAAGTTTGGTTTGGGTCCTCTCTCTTTCAGGTCGTTGTGCAGGACCAGCACAG
Organism: Athene cunicularia; assembly: GCF_003259725.1. Lineage (NCBI taxonomy): Eukaryota > Metazoa > Chordata > Aves > Strigiformes > Strigidae > Athene > Athene cunicularia. The sequence continues at coordinate 90,301,492 of NW_020799095.1, forward strand.
GTTACTCTGCAGCATGTAGAGACCCTTTTCCAGTCCTGCTGGCTCAGTGGGGTTGGAAGCACTACCCTCTGAGTTGGTACTTCCCCTGCGTCAGAAAAAAAAACCCCATCACTTCTGAGTTGTCTCCCTGGAAGGGGACACATTCACCCACCCTCTTAAACTAAACTCTCTTCAGCCTTTAAGAAAAAGGACAAGATGATCAGAAGTGTGAGTCTGACAGCTAAGAAGATGCTAGACATGAAACAGATTTTTGTTGTTCTTACAAACCCAGTTTATATTGCTTTGTTTAGTGTATTTTACACTTTGGAGAAGAGAACAGTATTTGAAGGGCTGAAATCCCAGTTTCGCATTCTAATATGCAAAATGAAGCTTTCAGTTTGAGTTTTCTCATTAATCTTTTAAAAAGAAAATATCTGTGTAGGTATAGGCATTTGTGAATGTAGAAAAAAATATATGAAAAATACTTTTGTGGAGGAGCAATAAAAACTCTTCACACAGTCATCCCTACTCACACACTCTTAGGGTCTAGTGGATTTTGTCTCATGTAGCACAGAGTTTTCTCATAGTCTTACAGCCTATCTGCAATGTTTATTGAAGACCAGATACATATAATTACTCTTTGTGTAGTTCCACCCCCAAGGTTACACCTTGCGTTTGGAATAGCAGAGCTCTGCCAAGATGAGGTGGCTGACTTGTAAAGATCTCTCAGCTGTTTCACGGCTGGCATCAGCTCCGCAGAGGCAGTGAAGAGCTGGTGCGAGTAGCAGCCGTGGAAAAGGCTGGAGGAGAGGAAAATGCAGGGTGTGAGGAGCTGAACACAGGCTTAAAGGAAAGTAGGATGTAACAAGACCGTGCAGACATAAGGGGGAAGAAAATGGGAGTTTGGAGGAGCCATGGTTGTCCAGGAAGACTGTTGAAGGTGGAGAACCAGTTTCTCCTGTGTACCTAAGGACACTGGGTTTCTGTAGGGGTGGATGTTCTTGTTATTTATTTCATTGAAAATCACCATGTCATGAATCTGGGGTTATCATGTTAAGGTAATAAAAGGATTGTGGCCCCTGGTAATGCTTTTCTTCATGAATGATGAGGCTGAGGTGGTGGCTTGGGCTCCCAGTCATCATGTCCCTGTACAGAGTCACTGAATGTTGCTGTCTGGGATGAGTTAACGTGATCTAACTGAGATTTTACTTGCTTTATTTTCCCATGGCACTGGTCTGCTGGGCGGACTCTGCCATCCTGCAGCAGCATGAGAAGGAGACAGGGAGTGTGCAGAGCTGTGTAGGAGCAAGGTATGAAGATACCTGGTGTCTGGTGCCTAGCATTGTGTGGTCCTACTCCGTCACCAGGGGTCCTGGGAAAAATTACAGTGTGAATAATGGTGGTGGTGGTTATGGAGAGGAGATGTTAAGCAGAAGAAGAGGAGGTTTGCCAAGCACATGTTTCTGTATGTGTGTGAAGTAACTAAATTTTTCTTTTGTGTAGTTACTTTAAGGGACTTAAGACTTGGCTCCCATTGCACAAATCACAATTTATCATAGACCTTTTTCCTGTCTCTTGCCCTCCAGATCTGCTTTGCTCTGCAGTCCCTGTTTTCCGGTTGCTGCGTACTTCTGAACTTGAGCTGAGGTCAGCATTCAAAACTTGAAGGTGGCAGAGACTTGGGATGAGTGGGTGGATGTGGCATGTTGAGCATGAGAGTTTTTGGAGGAGGAATATGAAGCAGAGCAGGTTTGTGTTCAGGATGAAAACAGCAGTGATCTGAATGTTGTAAGGGGCCCATGAGAAGGTTGGGGTTATACTGAGAAAATGGGCTGTTGGCACTGGAGGGCTGGGAATATAGCAGGCAGGATGCTGACAGCCACCTAAGGCTGATTAATTTTTAGCACTAGCAGCGAACTTCCTTCAGAAAGAAAGCAGAAGTTGCCATGAATGAGTAGAATTTGTTAGGACTAGCTAGGTTTGAAAGATGCACGTCAGCAAAACCAGCCATTAAAAAAAAGGCACTTGGGAAGTTTGTTGTTCATCATGTCTTTTCTGTGAATACTCATGAATCTTCTGAAAGCAGATTTTCGAGATGTGACTTTTACTGCTGCGACCTTAACTCTGATTACTTTTACAAAGAATGTGCTGGGTATGATGTTTCTGGTCTCTTAAACAGAAGTAATAACTTAATGTTTTAAACATTATAAAGGAAATAAAATGAGGATGTGCAGCAGTTCCTTTTTCCAAGCTTCTGTAGTTTTGATCAGTTCCTTTTACTAACAGTCATCCTCTAAATCAAACCACAACATGATGATCAGGTAAAGGTGTGTGGGAACATGTCAGGCATCTGTTTTTATCTGACACAAAGTCAGCGGTTTAGGCTTACAGAAGATTATGATTTATCAGGACAGTATAATTATAGCTGTTGTCATACAGTGGCACCCGGTAGCAATGATGATCTGTTGCTGTTGTTCCAGGATGTGTACAAATGCACAGTAAGAATCAGTCCCAGGACTTGATTGTATCTTCTCTGTGTACATGTGGTTGTATGGATTCATTAATGGGTCATTAAAATTCTTCAAAGCATATCTGCTGTCAAATGAAGTACTAATAAATGTCTCTTAATTATCACAGCCCTCTTCACAATAATAAGGTATTAGAATTGAATTTACTGTGCATTTTACTAGCGTAAGGGGGAAGCCAACTTCAGCGTTTAAGCCTCAGCTGGTGTTTGAATGTCTGTCCATGATATGAGGCAAAAATTTGGTGACAGACTTCCTGGTGCTGAAGGCTGCCTGTGTGTTGATGTTGTGGAAGTGCTTTCTGCTCTTATCCAAACTCCAAAATTAATAATTTCTGTGTGGGGACCAAACCTTCCCTGGGCTTGAAGGAAAACAGCTCAGTGGGGCTCTGGTTCTGCATTGCTCCCTGAGTGCCTAAAAAGGTGGTCAATGCCAATATACCTGGGTCATCCCAGAAATTAACCTGCCAACTACCTGGAAAATTGAAGGTGGTTCATCTGTATGTTAGCCCTCTTTGTATCTTTTGCAGAGGGGTAGTATTGAAAAGACGACGGTGAAAAAGTCATACAGTAGATGAGAACAACCAAGGAGGAAGTTTGGCATGCCATGTAGCATGGGTTAATTCTTATGAGTACAGCGCTCGCTCATGGGGTAAAGTATTTTTTATGAAATTTTTCTTCACTATAAAGATACTTTGCTTGTGTGAAGAGCAGTAGCAACTTTTTGGATTTGGTAATTCAGGTTATTAGTAAGAGCTGTGTGACATAGTAAATATTCACAGATATAAAGCTCACTTTTATGTATTTTCTGAGCAGTGCAGCTGGGAGTAAAGTGGTACCATATCCCATGAACATGTAAATGGCTTTGTAATTTCTTCTAGACACTGGTCAGAAAATAATACAAATTCCATCGCTTTAGGTCTTCCTATCAACTTGACTCAGGAGACTAAGACTTTGCATTTCATTGGTGTTTCTTCATTGACTTCAGTCATGTTAATTTAGATTTACATCAGCATAGTGAGACTACAGTTTAGCATTCAGTGTGCTAAACATGCACTGAGGTATTAAAAGTGTAGCAGGATGGCAGGGGATTGAGCCAGTAGAACTGCTAATGGCATATATCTTGTGTCTCTACATACTTCAACTGTACTTCCTGAGGCATACTTTAGTCCTGGTATAGGTAGGTATGGCCTGTGCTGAGGTTGTTCCTACCTGAGGTCATGGCATAGGGTCATTTATCTCACTTTCTGACTGCTTTTTCTTTTAACACATACTGCCTTGTAGGTTGGTGATGAATTCATAGCTTTTAGGTAGTCATGTCTGCTGCCGTGCATGTGCACACACGTACACACACTACTACAAAATAAAACCTTCAAAGCCCTCCCTGAATAATCTTTACTGACATCAGTGAGCACTTCTTACTCATCTGAGGAGTCTTGCTGACTTCAGAGACACTTTCTTATGAGTAAGAGTCTACCAGTGTTAGCAATGGTTATGCAGCCTGGCCCCATAGGGTGGTGTTATGACTCAGTCATCCTAAGCTTGGCATTGGCTGGGCGCGCGCACGCACACACACACACGCACACACACACACACACACACACACACACACACGTGTTGGTATTACAAGTCCTGGACTTCAAAAATGTGAAATTGTTGGTTTCACTTCTGTTACTGATGCTGGCCATCTGTTTAAAACCAGGCAAACAGAATACCTGCAGCCTTGTAGGTACGAGTTGCCTCCTTGGCCATGTGTGATGTAGAACACTTTGTATTTATGGCAATGCACTGTGGTGTGCTTTTGTCCCCTTGCCTGCTCCTTGGCATTGTGGGCTGGATTCTCCTCAACTCTTTGTCATCACTACCTGCTGACATGGAGACTTCAGGGGTGCAGGTCAGGCCAAGTTGGTCCTCAGTGTATACAGGACATACACCTGCACACTCTCTGAATATGTGTGTTTAAAGTACAGGTCAGTTGTTAAGAGAAAATGGTACATGGATTTGTTATTAGGTAATGGCAAAATTAAGGCAATATTGTCATGATGATGACTTTAGAAACAGAGATTGTTTTCTGTAGTTCCTCAAATACGAGAAAAGATACCTAGCTAAGTATTGTTAAGAAATGTACTTGCTCACTAGAATAGCAGTAAATGTGTGATAAAATCAGTGCCAAAGGTAAGAATGCAATTTAATATAATGAATCGGAATCTTGTTGTTTGCTGGATTTATGTGGTGGGGTTTTTGGTAGCGGGGGAGGAGGCTACAGTGGTGGCTCCCTGTGAGAAGCTTCTCGTAAGCTCCACCTGGCTCCAAGTTGGACCTGCCTCTGGCCAAGGCCTGGAAAATTAGTGATGGTGGCTGCACCTCTGTGATAACATATTTAAGAAGGGAAACCTGGGAGAGGGGGTTGGGACTTCTGAGGATGAGTTACAAGAAGGACACCTGTGTGAACATCGAGGTCAGTGGGAAGAAGGAGAAGGAAGGGAGGGAGACGCACTGGAGCATGGAGCCCCCCATATCCCATGGTGAGATGGCAGGGCCACCCTCCCTGACACCCATGGAGGTCACCAGAGGAGCAGAGATTTGCCTATGGAGGACCCCTGGGACTCTGTGGGAAGAAGCAATCCCTGCAGTAGTAGTTTGGCACTGGGAGGACTGCAACACATGGAGGTGACCTATGCTGGAGCATCTCCAGAGGAATGCATCCTGGGGGGGGGGGGTGTCTCCCGTGGGAGGGATGCCATGTGGAGCAGAGGGAAGACTGCAGCGGAGTGCTTCCCCCCACCTTGAAGAAAGAAGCGGCAGGGCAGACTGCACCCCCATCTCTTGCCCCTGCACTGCTGGGGAAGGAGGTGGAGATACCAGGAGAAAAACTGAGCCCTGGAGGAAGGGAATGGTGAGCGAGCAGGTGTTTTTAAGATGTATTAAGGCTTCTCACTGTCCCTGTCCCATTCTGTCTGTTAAGTGTCTTTGATAGTGTTTTGAATTAGTGATGTCTTTTTTCTTCTGCCAACGACCCTGTCTTTTGCCTTTGACCTTTAAATGGGTGAGTCACCCCTCGATGTCCTTATCTCCATTCCTGAGCCTTTTGTTTCATTTTTTGTCCTTCCTAGGCTTTAGGTGAAGAGGTGAGTGAAAAGCTTCATGTGGAAACAAAAGTCACAGATTTATTTTAAAGCTATAAAGAAAGGTGGATATGTGGTGTTGGCAAGAACCAGAGTGTACCCTCAGGCATCCTTACATTGCCAGTTGGGATCTGAGCTTTTATACAAGTAAATTTTATTGTCTAGGTTAAAAGCCAAATTCATTGAACCAAATTAATCTCTGGTTCATTTCCGGTGTTGGCAGAGTTTAACCAGGGACAAATGTAGCTGTTTGGTTAAACATTAAAGGATGTTATTGATTTGGTATTTTTAATATTAGATTAAGCTCAAAATTTAAAAGGTTTTGAAGCTTTTGCATGATGTTGCCATGCTGCCAATAATAAAATGGATCTATATTTATTTATTTATTTAACCAAACATACTTGTCATCAGTACAAAGCTTGTAATTTAACACTTGTCCTTGGTCTGGCAAGCTGATCCATGTAGGCAGATGCTGGTGGCCACTTGGAAACCTATTGAACTGACTGCAAAGATTTGCTGATGTGGGTCAGTCTGTACATCCAGGGGTTCAGTTTCAGAGGCAATTAACATTTCACTATTGCCTAATTTTGGAGCTCAAATAATTGCTTTGCTTATTCAAGAGAAGAAACAGTGCTTCTCTTTGAAATGTTCCTAACTAGGGTGTACAACCAGGTAATCTCCGTTAAATGGAAGGAGAAACAGCTTGTCTACTGCATGAAACCCCTATTTATGTATCGGTGTAAAGCATCCATTAGTTTATGGATTCAGAGTCCTCCTGGAAACGTCAAAAATCTGCAGTGCCCCAGAGTGCTAGATTTAGCACTCGATGCTCAAGATGTAGTTTTCAGCTCTGTAAAGTGTCTGAATCCTTACAGCTTCCCACTGGCTGTGTTTTTCAAGGTGTTGAGGTGCTTGGTACCCTTCCCAATTCAGCTGTAATTGATGCTCAATTAGAGGAGCCTTAGCAGCAGAAACAATAGCATTGCAGTTATCCTAAGGGACTCCGTCTTCTGAAAGATGGCTTACAAGCCTGGTTGGGTATATAGTGCAATATCAGTGTGAAGGGTAGTCCTGCCACTGTTGCAGGTTGGGGGCTTTGGGTCCCCGCTGATGCTTTCACCCAGATATCTGCAGGACGGCAGAGTGGTCGTCTGTAGGTGCAGCATTGGGAACTGAAGTGGCAGGGGGTAGTGTTTGTTGCTGTGGATTTTTCTGAAAGCAGTGAGAAAGTGAAAGGTTTAGGAAAGCTAAGCTGCTGACTTGGGTAGATGAAACAGTAATAAATGCACTGCTGACATAGCATAGGTGAGATCTTTGTGCCCCATTGCTCCATGTGCTCCCCCATCATGACAGCAGGAGCAGCTGAGCACGGAAGCACGTCACTGTTCCCTTCTCTGAGTTTTCATTCTGCAACCCCCTTGGGCCAAAAATTCCTCTCGGGTATCTCTTTAGGAAGCACGTTTTGACACTGGCTGTTTGCGTATGTGCTTAGGGGGAGTCACTGCAGGTGTCACTGCAAAAAAGACTCTGGTGTGGGGCTGGAAGACTCCAAGGCAAAGAAGTCGGTAAGAATTACTTGTTCTTAAAAAAAGTAACTAACTCATCCTCCTGAGAACAGCATAAATGTTAGGAAACAATGTGTCCACATTGGGTTTATATGTGGAGAGACTGTTTTAATATGACAGGTTTGTTTTAGTAAGTTCCAGGTGAAGGACATCATATTGGCAAGTTTAAAAAAGTTTAGGCTAACCCAAAATGGTATTTTAATATTTTCAGGAAGTGCTTGCTGCAGTATCAGGTACACCCATGTTACCCAAAGCTTGCTACTTTTTCATATGCAAGCAATTTTACCTGTCTGGGTTCAGTAGGAATGTGCAAATATTAAGCTCGTAAGCAAGACCAGTGTATTCACAAAATCTTGTTGTCAGTATCTGGAGACATGTACAAACACGGAATCTTCCCTATTGTGTGAAAGGAGAAAAACTTTCAGGCTTTGAAAGCAAAGTTCAAATCCAAGGTCATCTTCAGATAGCAAAAAATAGACTCTTTTGCCCAGCCAAAAGTAGAAGTGTGGGGATTTTTTGTTCTTTGTTTAAGTACAACAGTATATGCACTTGGGCATGGAGATGGCACTTCACTATGACTGTTGGTGGAGAGGTGACCTTAACAGAGGTCCTGGGCCAGATCAGTTCCTCAGCCTGCTGTGCCCCTTCTTCAGGAAAGGGTTGCTATGAAATGGCGGAGTCAATCCTAAGAGAGGTGTGGGTGGTGGTGTGGGTTTTTTGTTTTTTCTTTTTAAATCCATGTGCATTGTTTCTTTTGTGGTTGTGACACTGATACCTGTGAAGACTAGGTTTGCTGAGAGACATCATTAACATGCTATATGTCCTATGCAACTTTGCAAGGGTGAGGAGGAAAGGATTTGGTTAGGATTTAGCAATTGGCACGTATGCTCAAATGTTGTAAGGCCAAGTCGATGCAATCACCAGGGTGCAGTCAGATTCAGTTGTCCTGTGCTCACTGACAGGTGAGACATGTAGTGTAGCAGGCGTCTGCATGTTTGAGCTAGGTCATACAGTACGAGATCTTACTGATTTAATAATCTGGAGTCGTTTTACAGCATAACAAAAAAGTTTGCATACTTCTTCAGATTAACAAGATCTGTCTCTTAAAGCAGGGGATTAAGCTGTCATTATTCTCTATTTATATAACAATCACTTGTAGTGGTGTATGCTAGGTAGCTTATATAAACTTTAGGATTGTGTCTTGTTATCTTGTTACTTCAGTTTTAAAAACTATTAAGTAGCTGGGGAGTTGTGTTATTTATTTATTTATTTATTTGTTTGTTTATTTATTTATTTATTTATTTATTTGAGGAAATCAAGCTATTTTTTTTTCCTCCTTGCATAGGATGTGACCACTGCAGTAGTGCAAACTGAAATGAAAGCGTTTGCTGACCCAACAACATGGAAGTTGTGTCTGTTGCTGGAGTGCCTTGTGCTATGTGGATCTAGTTATTCATCCTTTCAAGCCCAGCAGGCCAGGCTTCTTGAGCAACCTCATCCATAAAAAAGAGCCCCTGTGCCTCATTGCATGGTTGTCTTCATGTGTCACAGCCATCGTGATTTAGAAGGCACAGCCTGTGTGGAGGGGCAGAGGAGGGAGAGGTGGAGAAGTCGAAGCTGTGAGGAGGCAGAGGAGGGCAGGGATATGGCGTGGAGGTGGTGTCTCATCTCTGCTGGAAGCACTCAGACATTTTTGTTTGAGTTGGGGAGTGCTTTGAAGTCCTCTGATGGAAGGACTGCCTCCTCGCCCCCTGTCTGCTTTCAGCTGGGTAGGTTTTCTACCTACACTTTACCAGAAGTGTAGGTTTAGCTGCTGTGCTTTACCAGAAGAAAGTGTTTCCTGTGGCAAGCAGAAATTGCATACAGAAACCCATGTTTGATTTCTCAATTCAGAGTCTGCTCTTTTAGCAGGTTTGATGCACTTCTTTTTGTTCCACTTGTTAAGTTTTAAAGAAAAAAATAAAATTATACTATTCAAGACCACATAAAATACTTAACTAATCATCTTGGCCAGCAGAGAGGACCCAAGGGAGGTGGAAGGGAAGAGGAGACAAAGATACCTCTCCAGTTAAAAATAGTGCAGTGAAGTGCCCTTTAATGTTTTTATGCCAAAACGCAGACAGGAATTTCATTTCAACTGTTGATTGACATGATCATTGCCCCTGTTGCAGCATCTGACTAACTGTGAGGAAATACTAGAGTATCTCCTGATTGCTGATGACATCTTGGTGACTTCATGCAGTGATGCACTTGTTTTCTCCCATTTGAGGCCCAAATGCATGCAAGCTGCCTGAGCTTTCCTCTGTTCACAGGTGGAGAGGAGTGAGCACTGGACTTCATCTCTGTGCTGCTGCTTATTAAAACTGTTGCTGCCTCCTCTCAATGGATGGAAGTACATCTCTGGATGTTGAATGCTAGTGCCTTAGTCTTTAGGTAGAAGCGTAGGCAGTCCTACCTACTCGGGCTTGTAAAAATTGCTACCCCAGTGGGTTTTATTGGGTTTCCTTCTTCTGTTTCTGTTCATTCTTCAGCACTTGAAACTTGCCACTGTTTGAATTTTGAGCGTGAAATTTTAGTTGCTAAATAAAACTTTAGTTATTCCTATAAATTGTAAGGGAAGCAGTAACAGCTTCATGTTTCTTACTCTTCTGGTTATGCCTGCTAGGAAACTTTAAGGAAATATATGGAGCTGTCAAGGATGTAAAAGCAAGAGAGTCTTGTTCTTGGAGAGAAGAGACTTGGATGGCTGACGAAATCGCAGCCCTTGGGTGCTGTGGAGAAGTAAATTGAAGTCATTATGACATTATGGCAGAGAGTGCCTGATCTGCCAAACTGTCAGCATTTGATGGACGTGGTATCTACTGACATGATGTTGCATGAGTGCCAGCCAGTTTCTCTTTCTGTCAGCGCAGTGTTGATACTGCCAAGTGCCTGTTATTCCCTTGAACTATTGCACGTGTAAAAAAAAAAAAAAAAAAAAAAAAAAAAAAAAAAAAAAAAAAAAAAAAAAAAAAAAAAAAAAAAAAAAAAAAAAAAAAGCTGCCAATCAATACTATAAATGGGTAATTTATGTTTGGTGATTATCAAACATGTATTGATCTTTCTTTCAGTTATGGGTGTGTTACATTAGGAAATCAGTAATTGAGAGGGTTGAAGTATTGGTAAGAGATAATTTTTCTGAATTAAAACATAAACATTTGCAACACTTAATAACTTGAAAGATAGAAATACTTTCCTGGCAGCTTTCCAGCATCAGTTTCATTTGGGAGCTGACTCACTAACACCCTAAAATTGTGGAGAAGAAAAATCCATGAAAGTATGAAGTGACTTTTTTTTTTTTTTTAATTTAAATGGTTGGTGTGCTTTCTTTGTTTGTTTGTTTAACATTGCACAGAATGAGCATCCCAAGGAAGTGTTTTTATCACCCTGCTATGGCCAAATGCCTCCAAAATGAGTCTGGAAGCAGGTTCTGAAAGTGGAGATACAGCAGAAACAAAGACGAAAGTTGAAAGAGCCAACACCGACATTATGCAATATAGCAGATGAGAAATGATTCAATAATGGTTACAAGCATTCAGACAAGGGAAAAAAAAAAAAAAAAAGATTCCCACTTAACAGTATTGATTCTGCATTTGAAAGATGAACTGCAGCTTATTGCATCCAAGTTGTAGAGAATGCTATCCACAGATACAGAGAGAGGTAAGACAGGGAGGTTTTTGCCTTATGATTAGACAACAAAGTAAAACAGGAAGGATTAAAGGACTTCTCAGGTGAAGTCATCCCCAGTTTAATGCTTGTTGAGAAAGCACAGGCATTTTGTAGTGTTGGCTGAATATATGTTGTAGGGTTAAGAATATTTCTGCCACTGTATGAGTGAGTGTTAAAAAGAAGATCAAAGCTCCAGTCTTCTATTGGCATCCTCTCATACAATTCTTTGAAAGGGAGTGTAATTTTTACTTTACTGTGTTACTATTTCTAGCGTTTTTGGTTCAGGGTTTTTTTTGTGTGTGTGTGATAGTTTATCATCTCTACAATAACGCACAAATTATTCAGACAAAAACTGTAAAATCTGGATGACCTAATTATACATGTCTAAATTTGCACTCCTGTGTCCTGGTATTAAGTATTCCCTTACTCAGAAGAGCTGAGTACTTAGAAATCCCATTGCAGTCAACGGGAATTGCAGTAATAAGCACTTTGAAAAGCAAGCTCTCCTTGTTAAGCACTTAAACATGATGGTTTATAGAGATACCCGAGACTCGAAAAGTGTTTGCTTAAATTAGTAACCTAGTTAATGTCTCCAGAGCCAGTTAACTGATGAAAAATATTTGCACATAATTTGGGAAATTTCATTTTACATAATTTTAAATATTCTGGGTTTTTTTTCTTAGAGCAGTTGAGTAGAATTTGATCAGGTGTTTTAAATAGTGCCTTTTTGGAAGAAATTTTCAAGTTTCACACTGAAATCTCTGATTTCACTTTTTGTTAAATCTACTGGATGTGATTCCACTCACACTTAATAGGTATAAGTAGTTTTGAAAATATGAGTAGCCCCACTGGACTTAATCAGATTATTTATGTGTGTGAAGTTACTCAGTTGCGTAAGTGTTTGCAGAACTGGGGCTTGTGTAAAGTTTCAGTTAATGACTTAAGTTTGTTTTGTTCCTTTCTTAATAACTTCTTTTATTTTTTTTTAAGATGTCTGAAAAGCCTGTATTTACAGCACAGCCCACCCTCTGCATGCAGTTTCAGAAAGGGAAATCATTGTAGGTCAGCTTTTGTTCTGTAGAAGGAAAAAAAGTAATGTGAAAATAGAACAAATTTTGGCTTTATGCATGCTTCGTCAGTGATACAATGGATTCATTCATAAATGGTTAGTAAGATGTATTTTGATATTTTTCCTCTCATTGTAAAACGTAGGTGCAAGTTTTCCTGGAGAATAACAACACAAAAGCCTTATTTTAAAGTTATAATTATGAAATGCTGACTTTACAATTTGGAGCAGTTTAATAGTTTTATGTGGAACGAGGAGACGGATGAGGCTTTTTCTAGTGTAGGATACTTTAGGACACTGTAATTTATGTGCATCTGATATTTTTATTCATGCAGTGTACAACAAAACATGGAAATGCTAAAACTACCTCTTTTAGGAAAGTATATTTATAAAATAACAGTTTCAAATACATCCTGTAATACTGCCATACAGTTTGGACAAGCTGTGAGGCTCAGAACATCACAGATTTCCTCAGACAATATAAAATACTTGTTACTAAATTTTAAACAGGATTCATTTATGTGTCCTTTTAAATAGCCATTCTGAGTAATACTTGAAAGTTTAATGGTTTCAGACACTTTTTGGCTTGCTCTGCAGACAAAATAGGGCATTTTCAAAGTAGCAATTAAAGCATACTGAACCCCCGTGTGCTAAAGGGTAGACCAAAAAGTACTTCCTTCAAAACCTCACTCTGTAACCTCTCTCCCTCACTCCTCTTTTCTCTTTTCCTCCTCTGTACAAGATATTTTATTTTTTTTTCCTTTCTGGATATGCATTCTTGAGTGCTTATCACTAAATTATCTGATTAACCCTTATACCAAAAAAGCAAATGAGAAAACTTGCAAAAAAGCACAGCTGAGGTTTTCAAAGGGAACTCTAAAATAAGATGCCTAAGTCTCTGGCTACTTTGAAAATTTCAATTTATGCCTCTTTTTGTTTTCTTTTTTTACTGCTGCGTGTCTGTGCACATGCCAGTTTATAAAATTTACTGTATTGTAAAACTGGCTTAACATCTCTTTCAAGTTAAATGTAGGCATTGAGGAAGGGTTGCTTTAAGCTCAGGTTATTTTATCAATATTCTACATTGAATTTATATTCAGAACCAATCTGCCTCTAGGTTTGTGGAGTTGGAGCAATGTTTGAGTGAAAAGAGATGTCTTCATTTGGCTGGGTGAAAGAATGAGCTGACCTCTCAGAGTCATTTCATCTGTGGAACTCACTATACCAAGATGTTACCAGAGTAAAATATTACAGCTCAGGCTAACTAACGGAGAGGTTGTGATATATGGCATATGCCATAAGAGAGCTGCTCAAAGCATGAAGTCAGGAAGATGCTGTTGCCTACTTCAGAATTTGCACCTTCTAAAGTTGGGGACATTGGTCTTGTCTCTTACAGCTTTTCTGATGATGAACTGATGGCACTGGTTTTAGAAGAAGTTTGGGGTTTTTTTCCTATGAATCACTGCTGTAGTGGCTGAAATTTTAAGGAAACATCCTTATGATTGTGCATGCTCTGTTATCTTGGTACCAAATATGAACAGTGTACATCATAAAGTGACTTTTTACTCCAGTAAAATTGATTTTTAAAAATCTAGTGCAGCAGTTAAGCTCTAGGTCAGCCGAAGTAAAGCGACCAAATGTTTAACAATGCCACTGAAACTACACTAGCTTGTATGACAATGAGAGGAGATCTGGCAGAACTTGCACTTGATGATTTTCAGAAATTTTTTTACAGGAGACTGCAGTTTATATTAGAAACAAACACTGTAGTATTAGGAAAGCAACTTTGCAATTTATATCTCGTGCTTCACTGAAGAATAGCTTTATTAAACCAGCTGCTGCTTACAGATCTTCTCCATCAAGACCAAATCTGAGGCTTTTTAAATTTTTTTTCCCCTCAATGATGAAACAAGCAGAAGCAGGCAGACTTGCTGCATGTTGCTTCTCCATTCATGGAAAAGATTAATTCAGAATTATCAAGCCAGTTTCCTGTTTAAATTGCCGGGGGTTTTGTTGCCCAGAACTGGAATTCAGATGAAGCAAGAAACAACTATTTCTCTCTGACCTTGACACTTGTTTGCTTTTCTTGGCCAGCTGAAAAAATGCTAGGACAAACTTCATGACAAAACACTAAGAGAATAATTAAAATCTTGCATGTAGTTTTTCAGTTGTTGGTTGCATTTATTTAGATAAGTGATTCAAATAATTATAAATAAAATTAATTGTAACACTCTCAGGAAATCATCCTGTGGGTGCTAGAATGGATGAAGAACTGTGATTTTGTGCACATTTGATGATTGATATTTGATCATTATTGTGACTCTCCCTGCAGAGATTTTATTGTGCTGAATGAATGCGACCAACTTTTGGCTTCAGTCTTTGTTCGGTAAGGTACTTTATATGAGGAGCGCCTTCAGTACTTGGCAGCTGCATTTCTTCCTTTAGGGCTTTCACCAGTGGAGAAGAACAACAATAATCTGGAGATAACTTAATTATAAAATGCATAGATGTTGTTTCACTTATTTGCTCAATAGGCTGGAGACATGGGAATATGAACCAGTGAAGCAATAAGCATTCGTCTAATAAAATGCTTACAAATTAAATAGCTTTTTAAATTTGGTATTTCTGCACTGTGCTGAAGATATTTTGTAGTTTTATGCCTTGGAGTTTAGTATGTTTATGTCAAAGGGCTATCAGAGTTGTTTAAATATTTTTGGGTTGCAAATCCCTTATAAGGAAATGTAAGGTGATACAAGCTGTTCGTTCAGTTGTGCCTTCCAGTTATTTAATGTATATGGAAACACAGTTCACTTCAGCTTTGTGAAAAAATATCAAATCTAATAATATCAGCATGAAATACGAGTCTTTTCCCAATGCTCCACACTGTGCAGTTAAGACTAAGCTGGACTATAAATGGTTGTTTTTGCAATACAAGTAGTTATAATGAAGTATCTCACAGCCTAGCAACAGCTCTGTGTCGGCATAGCTCACCGCCTTAATTAGCTGCTACCGAACAGGCGTGGCAGCACAGGGTACAAACTATTGCAGGCAAATCCCTGAATTTGCATGTGTTGTTACCATTTACAATGTTAATATAGATGACAACATTATTAACGTAGGGTAATTAAAGAGTGCATCTATAACTTTCTGACATCTCTGCAGTTTGTCTTATTTTAGGTTGCAGGAAGCATTATGAACTCTGAAGAAGCTGTAAAGAGAGGTTAATAGACATTACTGAAAACAGTTTGAGATTTAAATGGGAAAGTCTTTAAAATTATTGTTCTTTCTCTTATTCAGATATTTACATATATTTCATGGTTTCTACACTATTTTTTGAGGACATATATAGATTCTGGGTTAGGAGAAATACTTTAAAATGACTGTTGGGATGAATGTTGATAATAGATAGGTCCACCTCTTTTTAATGATTTAAAGTTGTTATTCAGTCAAATTAGACCTTGATGCACTGATAAACATCTGGTCATTACTTTCTTTTGGCAGGATTTCCCTAACAGTTTGCCTTCATTAACAGCTACCAAGTGACTCTTAGAAAATAATTAAAATTTCATTTGATGGTATTTGTAATATGATGGCTGTATTGTTGTTGGAAAGTGAAATCAAATGCTTGTTAGCCACAAAATCTCTACAGATGAGTTTCACTGTTTCAAACAGAAACTACTGGTCATACAGTGAAAGCTGTGAAGGCTGGTGTGTGTGTGTGTGTGTGTGTGTGTGTGTGTGCATGCACAAATACACTGATAATGTTTTCTCTTTCTTCATAGTAGCATGCCATTCACTCAAAAAATCTAATGAAGTTTGGGGGCTGAAGGTCTTTTAAATCTTAGGACATCTCAAATGTCAGTGCTTAAGAAAACAAGATCCCTATGATTAATTAAATATGCTATTTCCTTGATTTCTGTTCCTTCCCTTCGGGTGCCAGACACTTGGCTTGAGTTTGTCACTTGAGTCCATTCGATGAAGGCATAAGGAGGATGTCTCTGAAGCTCTTTGTAGGCAGCAGCGGCTGTGACTGGTTGGCAGTAAGGAAGGTGTCCGTGTTTCTGACAGCCTGTGTGGTGAGAAGTTGTTACACAGAAACAGAGCTGGTAGCAGAGTGGGAGGAGTGTATGAACGTTAGAGCTTTTTTTTTTTTTGTCCCAGGGAACCAGCGCTATTTGCCTTCCCAGCTTGAAAGTTGTGTTGTCAGCTTTTCTGGAGACTGATGACCTCTCACATATGTTCATAAAAAGGCAGGGAAGGGAGTCAGCTTTACCTTGGCGAGGCGTGTTCCCATCACTCTGCTGGAGATGCTGGCTGTGCAGCTGGGCGGCTGCAGCACCGACTGTTTTGCAACTCACTGTAAAAGATAAAGCTTGCCCTGAAATTCTGCGGTCGCATAAAAGCGACTCTCCACCCTTCAACTGGAGGTGGCTGGGCTGTAAGATATGAACATGAGGAGGCTTTCAGCCTTTTTTTGTACAGCAGCAGACGGCTTGAGATTTGTTATTAATAGTCATGGGAACATAAGAGGGTCTGAACTGGGTCAGACTAAAGGTTTGTGTGCTCCGGTATCTCCCTCTGTGTTGGCTGCTTGGGGAAGGAGCATGAGAAGTGGGACAAGCCTTTGGTGGTAACCCCTCCTGGGGTACTCTCCAGGTTGACCAGTTTGCAGCTCAGTGACTTCCTAAGCTAGGGGTCATGTCTGTGTCTTTTTGTTTTCTTAGCTCTGAATGGGCTTTTCTTTCATGAGTTTTTCTAATTGCAAATGTTGGTCCTCATTTGAATCAGTTAAGTAGTGGTGAGCCACTAGGCAAATTGGGAACTTTCTTATAATTTTAGGCACCTTGGTTTCCAGCTGATCTGCACCTCGTAGGATCAGTAAGGGTTTAAAAAGAGGTGTGGTAAAAAAAAAAAATCCAAATGTATAAGGAAGATAAATGGCAGCCTTGCACTTAAAAATGAAAACTGAAGGGCTGCTATCTCCCTTTCTGTGCAGGTATAAGTGTGTAGTGACTGTGCTAAAGTTGGTGTGGTAAGTTGGGATGGACACCTGTCTGACTCAGGTTAGAATTTGACTCACAGTTTGTAACCAAAAAAGCCTTGAGCATGTGTAAACCTTCTGTGAGCAGGCAAACTCTCTGCTAGCCCTCAGATGAGAGATCCCCATGGAGTGAAACAGTTTTAAAAAACTGCTGTAATGGGGTTCCCAAAGAGCAGGTGCCTTGTGTTGAACGTACTGTGTTGCTTGCCCTGTGGTGGCCAAATGCTGCTTCAGAGGCTAGACCAGCCTTGGTTGGTTCAGTCATCTGGAAGGCAGCACGAGGAAGATCTAGGCAGCAGCATGAAACCATCCTTTGTACCTTTGCTTTGTAGTCTGAAGCATATGGAGGATTTTTTTCCTCATAAGTTTGAAGGTGATAATATGCTGGAGAACAAGATGGTGAAATAAATGGTAATCCAGACCTTTATTTTCCAACATTATTTGTGTGTCTCGGAGGGTTGGCCTGTTGATGTCTCTTTTACAGGTTACCCAATAATTTGGGTTGAAACAACCAAATCCTTTCCTCTTACTGGTTTTGGTGTTAGTAGATGCTGTAGCTGCCTTTAGTTGTACCTAAGACAGGCCCAGTTTTGCAAATGATAAACCCATTGAGACACAGTGGGGTTCATCTGTTCCCTCAGAGCTGTCTTGTCGTACAATCATATTATCACCAGCTATTCTACTTATATTCAGGGTTATGGTTTACTAGAAACATTCTGGCAGAAGATTAAGGTATTTTTAGTACCATTCAAGGTTTTGCAGTGTTTGTGCCACATTTGCACTGCAAGGCACCTGGCAGATATAACAAAGGACTTGTGACCAAGGAGTATATAGCACTGGATGTCTGTCAGTGGGTACCTTGATTTTTTTTTATGGTTACACAGGCTCATCAAATTAAGATGGTTTTTAATACTGTAGTTTAGCTTTAGTGTTCTCAATTTTGGTGTCTAGTCGAAAGCAATAAGGAAAATATTTATGAACCTAGAACTCAAATGTTATATATACTTAAATATTGTTTTTTTTCCAACCAAATAAAATAGTTTGTTTTCTTTTGCCTAATTTGTTGATTACATGTAAATCCTGTGGAGTAATGGAGGCTATGCATGCTCTGTACATCTGACCATCCACCAAACGAGTATGTGGAGGGATTATTCTGTGCCCCTGCATTATATGTTTATAAATATGCTGCTGTGGTCTTCTGAGTGTTTTATGGGTGAAGCAGGGGAGGAAAATAATACCACATCCGTTTGCTTCAGTTACGGTGTTCCCATTTCTTATGATTTTGTCAGGAGATAAGATAGGGATTGTTTCCCGGAGCCCTTTTTTCTGCAGCCCAGTGGTTGCAAAACAGAAGATGTAAGCCTCTGAAAACAGAAAGTTCCTTGGCTTCATGGTTGTTGGAAGAAGCTGGAAACAACTGTAAAATCTCAAAAGGCAAACAAGAGAATCCACAGCTAAGTTTTGTTCAGAAACCTCTCCCAAGTCTTTGCGTGTGTCATGTTACTTTGAGAGCTTGACCCATGAGGCTTAGTGCTCTGAGTTGGCAGTACCATAATCATAATTTTTATCATGCTTTCTGTGCAAGTTTTAACAATACCTGGTTTTGGATAGTGTTTCTAAGTAACACCTTGACTTTATATGTTAAATGAATCAATCGCATGTGGTAAGTTCAGGAGGTACTTGAAAGCCTATCAGTTGACAAATGCAATAGAATGAAGAGCAATACTTAGCATTTAGCAGTAAAGCTGTATTTTAAGAGTTGTGATGTTGAAAGGAGTGTCTTGATTACAAGCCTGATACATGGGTTTTATGAAAAAATTTCCTTATGTTTAGGAAATACATGATTATAGATGAGGTGCTGTACTTGTGATCCCATACACAGTAGTAATAATGCTGTGTAGTTTTTTTTCTTTCAAGAATGTGTTTTTTACTGTTAGTCAAGTTGTAAGGCTGGGATTTTTTTTTTAATATATGGCATGTTTTTTTCTCATGAGAAAATCTTCTCCAGATTATGAATAGTGATTTTGATAAACATACCCATTACCTAAGGAAGTAAATACGGGTGTGCACATCTAAAACTGTTTTTAAAAAAATAAATTCCAAAATCCTCCAAAGTAATAGCAAACATCGCAACTGACTATTGCAGACCTGCCAAAATGAGATTACACTGGCCTAAAAATGTGCTTTTAGTCAGGCTTTTTTGATCAGTTTTGCTTGATATTTCTACTGAAATAAAAACCTCCTCAGTGTAGATTTTCTGCTTTTTATTTGTACACTCTGTTTAATGCTGCAAGTGGAGTAGCCATAGAGTGCTAAAGATAATATATAGTTGTAAACGGTTTGTTTTGATAGTAAAAAGTGTCAAGTAACTGTAGTGTGAGCAATTGTTTATATACAGAGCAAGTATAATAGTGTGCTGTTACATCATGATTATTTAGCACTCTATGGTGTAAAAGTATATTAAATAGGGAATAGGTGAGTAGTAAATGGGTGAGATGCAGAAAAGTGAAAGCAATAAAAAAGATGTGTAACAAAAAATAGGAGAATGGTCTTTATGTATGTGGCTAAGACAAACAGTGTATGTGTGTTAGGAATAGTATCACAAAACATCCCATAATGAACCAGCCACTGTAATCCATGCTTATTTGTTGTGTAACAGGTTTAAGGATTTAGCAGCATCACTCAAATTCTGCTCTTGGAGTTAGAGTCACAGTTTTGTTGTGTTTCTCTGGTGGAAAATCTACTCACTCCAGCATTGCCCTGAAGAGTAAGGGAGTATATTTGTATTTGTAGAATGGTAAAATGTGTGATAGAATGCATTATGCACGTGCTGGAGGAAAGTGAGTTTGGAAAGCTTTTAAATCAGTCCCATGTGTAGAAAGAGACTAACACCTGTAAGAAGAATAGCTCACTTGAGCGAGACTTGCCACTAGGGATCTTATACTTTAATGCGATGTTCTGCATGTCCATTTTTTTTTTTCCCAGTTGCTTGTGAACTGAAGAAATAGAGAAGTGCCTCCCTTGGTGGCATGTGGCACTTGAAATTTGTTTGTCGTTATGGTTTTACTTGTTGTTATTAATATCCTGTAAATGGATACATTGGCTGAAAACCTATGTTTTAGAAAGGCAGAGAGATGAGAAGTTAACGACGTGATTTATGCTTTTTCATTTCTTTACTGTCTGATGGACCTTTTGGTTCACTAAGAGATGAACACTGGGTAGGCAGAAGAGGGGATTAGTTTATTTTGGGGCTCATTGGGAGGAATCGGTTTCTCAACTTCTGGCTGTGCCTCTGATGAAAAGAGGGACTGACTCTTTGAAAAGGTGAAGCTTGACTTTATAATGATAATTTGCTCTTAGAAATTATTTGAAGTCAGAGCATTTGGCACTGTATAAAAGTATATAAAAGAGCGTGTATAAAAGATCTCAAGTCCCTGCCTTGAGGAATATACATACCAATTAGAACATAGCAATATGTTATATTATGCATTAAGGGGGAAAACCCCAACAAAACAGAGCAGTGGATTTAATTTTGGAAAATAATTGAGTCATTTATGGAAAAAGTGCTTTTAAAAATTAGTAGAAAAATAATGAAACACCAGTTCTAAGCACAGTGTTGAAACACAAGTTTGTAAGTGGGAAACTGATACAAAAGATGCGTTGGGGAGAGTGAATCACTGCCCACGCAAAAGAGAATAGGGTGGAACTGTGGAGGTCCTTGGAAGAGAAGAATAACATTTGAACCTAACACCAACCTGAGTGTTGGCATCCTTTGATTTTTGGGAGAGCACTGTGCTGTTAGCAGCAGTTACTTGAGTAGAACAGATAGGAACAAGTATGAGCTTGGTGGCCAGGGATGACGCTCTAGTAACTGAAGATAGAAAAGCCTGAAGAACAGGCATCTTCTAGGGAAGAGGACAGAAGGAGCAAGGAAGAGGCACAAGCTCATGGTGAAATGTTCTGGCAAACAAGGACCCAGTGAGCAGGGACCAAAGCCATGCAATCAAGGGAGAGCCCAAATGGAAGAATTAGTCATGAAGGTCCCATGCAGGTTTGAGAGAGTAGAAGAGGTGAAGTTGCTTCTGGAAGGAGCAGAAGTATTGGGGAGAACTGAGAAAGCAGAGGCTGAAGAGTGTGCAGACAGAAGGGGAGGAGTGGCAAAAAGAAGTGGCCTTTAAACTGAGTTCGGTGGGGTGGTGATGGCCAGGGAAAGGGACTGAGCACCTGCCAGGTGCCTAGATGTGATCCAGAAGGGATCTGACAGGCAGGCGGTGTGTGTGGATAACTGGGGCTCAGATGCATGGTGGTGACAGAGGCAGGGTGGAAGTAAGTAAGGAAGTAAGTAAGGAGGTCAGTGCCACAGAAGTGGTGTGGGCATGAGTGGGATGGACAGGGGTGTGGGCTGCAGCAGCAGATGAAGTGATGTGTATGTAGTAATGATGGCATGTTGAGCGCTCTGCTGCAAAGAGTGTGTGAAGGGAGGGTGTTGGTGTGTATATGTGGTACATAGGCACATTTATTTGAAAGAAGAAATAAAGTCTAACTGTAGTATTTGGTGATGCAAACGACCTATGTTCTTGGTGTGTGTAATTCATGTTTGTCTTACCAGTTGATAGATTTGTCTTGCAAGTTGTAGTGTATGGAAAAATAAACCGGCAACAGCCTGTGCAGCAGAATTTTCTTTCTTGCAGGCTTGTTTGTTTGCTATCCTATAAGTGATAATTTCAGGGGGTTTGTTTTGGTTTTGAGTAGTTGCTCAGCATTTGTGTGGTGAGGCTGTACAAGAGTTTCTAAGTTAGGAGGTAGGTTTTGTTCCTTTGCTTTCCCCCCCCCCTCTCTTTGGATGATACATTGCAGTGATGTTCAGCACTTCATACCAAACTAAGCTGGACCAACTGACAGATGAAAGATTTGATTTTGGGTTTAGTTTTTCCTCTCGACTTGGAGCTTTGAAATCCAGAAAAAGTAATTTTGTGCTTTGTATTAATTTGATATACAAGACTGTTGCTTTCTTTGTGTTAAAAAAAGTAAATAAATTAAAAAGAGGAGAAAAGTAGTTACCCTACTGTGTAAGTCAACTCATGCTTTATGGTAACATCATGTACTGGCTATACCGGTTTGCTTTTCTGTGCAGACAGTACTGGGCAAGTACAAGATTCAATATCTTTCAAAGTTGGATTTATCACATACGTACTGGAAGTAGTTTTTAATGATGAGAACTACAGAAAACTCTGAAATAAATTAATGGAGTAATGAAGGAACAGCAGACATCTCAGCTTTAAAACTGCTGGTCAACGTAGAAACTTGTGATCCCTCTTTTAAACTACTAGCAGTCATCTGTCTTGCTAGTAAGTGTAAGAGAAGATCGTCATCACAAGTTACACTTGTGGATGAAGTAATCTTCAGGGGTACTGTGTACCTTAGTGAAGGAAGGTGAAATGAAGGTGTTTCTGAGACACTGGCTATCCACAGACTGGCCTTCAGCACTGTTCTCTGCTGATTTGGGGCTGGTGTCACTGAGCCAGTGCTCTGAACAGTTTAAGCATCACAATGAGTCCTGAGTCTCAGCTGGTGCAGAGAAAGCTTCAGCATGTCTGGTTGGGGATCTCTGAAATCAGAGTGTCTGTGCTTGGGCCTGGGCATAGTCTGCATGCTTGACATGCGGAAATGTTGCAGAGAATGGAAAAACTGTGATTAAAAGTCTTAATTACCAGCTTAAGTTCTTAAACGTTTAAGAAAGCTTCCTAAAATAGAGCTTGTCCATGTTTTGTGCTTTGCAAGAGTTTCCAATGAAATATATATACACACATAAATATATATATATAAATGAAAATAAAATAAGCCAGCAATTGAAAATGAAGTTTTGGTGGTGTGTGTTTTGTGAGTTTTGTGTTGCTTCTCAGTGTTAAACAGTGCTACCTCAGAAGGTGATGTTTAACAGAATGCTTTTATGGCTTATTGCGTATGATTATCCCTCCTTTTATTTCTGGGCACAGTTCTTCCTCTCTCACTCAGTCTTGCCCCCTGCCCCAATACAATCTTTTTACTTTCTTAAATGGGGATTTTGAGAAGAGAGAAGGAAGTATAGCCCCAAAGCGTGCTTCAGTGCTTTACAACTGCTTTGTAATACTGGGAGGGAAGTAAGGAAACAGCTTGCTGGTGTTACTTCAGAAATATTTTTTTATTACAGTAAGGATAATAGTTAATCAGACAACAGTGCTGTAATTCTAAATCTGTTAACAGGTTAACGCTTGGCAACACTTGTATTTATAGGTAATGATTTTACTGTGGCAATTAGAGCAGTAGGATATATCAGGTATAAGAAAAACTAATTTATTACCTTGAATTTCTTAATTCTCCATGCAGCTTGTATCATAACAACATACTGTAGAAATAATCTCTACCTTCCATTGATCTGCTGAACACATAGGTGTAGCTAGTAAATTCGCTTGGTATTAAACACAACTTTTTGCATTTGAGGTCTGCTATGGGCAAGTCATTACAGTGCTATATGTATGTACCAAAGCACTGAAGTTCATTTCTCACTGGTATAATTGTTAGCTGTGACAGGGAGAATTTGGGCACTTTGGACAATGTTGCTTCCTGTAACTTTTGCTGGGGTAGGAAATCAACAATTCAAAATATTTAGTTTTAATTATGCTCATGTTTTTCTTGCATTCAAGTCTTTGCACAGCACAAAGGCATTCTGATTTTAGCAGGCAGTGTAACTTCTCATTTGATACAAATTGATCTCATGGCACTGTGTGACGGCAGCTAAGGATGTGGTTTGTGTGCAGCTTGCATTGATGGGACAGATGAAAAAGGCAGCAAGAAGGGGTGGGTGTATGCTTGTGCAGTGTACTGCACTCCAGTATTTTATACCAGCTGATGATCCAGTCCTTATTCTTCTGCAGATATTGTAAAAATAATAAAACTATTTCCTTGTCATGACACTGCAAATAAAAATATATACATTTTTCCCCATTTTAAGATGCAAACCGAGCAGAACATAACAGAGCATATTGACAGGAGAATACCCTGCCCATATAGTTTGAAATCAGCCCTCATGCTGCAGATTTAAAGTGGCCATGTTACAACTCCGTGTAAATTGGTTTGCACTGGAAACCCTAACAAGATCATTAAATATAAAAAGCACTGTTGGATTCTGGGAAAATACTGTGCTGCGCATGTATATGTGCATCTCCATAGACATGCATGAATAGACAGCATCAATGCCATCGATTTGAATAAGGAGGTAATATACAGTATTGAGGTGACTTTGCTTGTATTTGTAACTGACTTATTTTTGGTTTGATCCTGTCAGAATTGTGGATGTTTCTTCAACTTTTAATTTTTAGTACTTGAGAATACTAAAATGCTAAATTTAACTCACTTGGTGGGTGTGGCCAAATAGGAAAACATTATTGTTAAATTGAAGTAAAATGGAGGGCGATTTTTGTTTGTTTTTTTTAAAGATTTTTTTTGAACCTAAAATGATGCTTATATTCAGAATTAGTGATACTATTGCAGCATGTCAAAATAAGAGCTTTTGACTTTCCAACATATATCATTAATGACCCTAGGAAAAAAAAAATCACATCTGCACTAGTGCAGTTCTTGGCTTTTCTAGGACTGATCAATAATCACATTGTGTATTCATTCCCCCAGCCCCCCACCCCGTGAGGTCAACTTTACTATTCTTTATATTTCAGAAAAAGGACATAGGCTGCCTTATACATTAATAGTATTGTTCTCAGTGTTTCTTTGGGATCTAATTTACTGTTACCCATTAAAAAAAAAAAACCACACAACTTTTTTTTATTTTTAATTTAAATACTTAATCTGTAATCTTTTGGGAGAGCTTTTCCCCTCTTCTACCTTATGGTGCTGTGTTGAGAGGTATAGATAGGAACTGAAGACGCTGAGGTTTGCTATGGCTTTGCTATTTAAATGGGTCCTCTCTTGATTGTATTGTAGCATGTGACAGTGAGAATGGGAGAACAACAATTTCAGGGCCTCGTGTCTGGATAGTAACACAGCTGCTGCAATAAAGTCTTGTTATGGTTGACCAGTCACATTTGGACAGTTATTTCTAATTCAGGTTCTTATTTACGTTGTGTTAGAAAATAGTTTGAAGCAAACTGGTAGATGCTTGGATGAAGTTAGTTCATTTTCTCCTCCTTGCCTTGAAAGATTAATGTTGCTTTTTTTTTTGTCCTGCAGCCAGAATAAGTAGTCTTGAAAGAGTCTTGCCTTTTAAAATAAGCTTTTCTTTTCTCTTTTTTTTTTTTTTTTTTTTTTTTTTTTATAAAGGGTTATTGTGGGTAGTTCTGTCAGTGTTAGACATCACCACTAGTTTTAAGTCTTGTGATGGTATTTTGTGATTTCTGCATTGTTGTTTTTTTCCATAAAAGTACTAGTGATACTGGTTCCCTTTTATTCATTTCTTCATATTAGAGGGGAAATTTAGTTTGTTCATAATGGATTATTGATTGGTCTGCGAACAGCAGAAGCCCCAAGGCCTTGTCATCAATGGTACTTACTCTCCCAATAGTGAATGCATCGCTTCATGCAGCTATTCGCAACCCCAGTCTGTAGAATATAAGCCCATAATTGTTACTCTTGTGCAGCACAGTTTTTAGGGAGAGGAACTCTTCATTGTCATTATGGGATTTTCCCCCTCAATTTGTTCAAAGAATAGTCGCTTTGTTTTGGTAGCAAGATAAAGCTTGTCCTGGATGTTAATGATATATTTCAATTCATTGCTTAGAACACTACAGTGTAACTAACAAAGTACATTTCTTTGTCTCCCAGAAGACAAACACGCACAGTATACTAAAACACAAAATATGTACTGAGTGGGTGACAGCTCTGTGTTTCTCAACATACCCCTTAGCAGTGCAAAAGCAAACTCCCCTCCTTGCTCCTGAACTGCTTCTTAAGGAGTCAGAAAAAAATCTGGGTTAAGGAGGTTTTGCTGACTTTGTCACTGCAAATACCTACCTCCAGCTTTTTCAGCACTAGTGTTTTTATCTTTATTTCAGTGTATTCTTTTCCCTGCTAAGGGTGTGGCATTGGTTGAGAAAGGCCTGTCTACTTTCACAGCCATGGCTGCTGCTCTGAAGCCTGCTGCAAAATGTCATTAGCTCAGGGAGGGAGATACATCGCATTTTTTGCATCTATTTGGAGAAGCTCAGAATAATATCTCAGGGTTCAGACAGCAAACTTTTTAAATGGGAAATGCTTCCCCAGCTGCGGGGAAAGGCTGGTTTAGAATAATTAAACAAAAAAAAAAAGTATTGCAAAATGCTGCTGAAGGATTTTATAAAGCCTAAGTGGAAATAGACTAACAGAAATTCCTTGTTTGTTTTTCCAGGAGCTTTTTATTTTTCCTTTGCAGTTCTTGTGTCAGTTTTGGCAGTCTTAAACAAACTTCAGGAGGTCTGTTGTCAAGATCGCCACTTTTAATAACGGAATACATTTGAAAATTTGATAGTCTTATACAACTGGCTTGTGATTTTTGGGTAGGTTTTTACTGGGTTAGCTTGGATTACTTTCAGAAAAAATCTATTCAGAGCTCTGCTGCCTTTACCTAATGGCAAATTTAGTCTCTTAAATTGCAGAATGCCAGGATTTCCTGCAGGTTCAAGTATGGGCTTACTATTTAAAGATACACTTGCTCTTCTACTTTCTGGTGTAGTCTGAAGGATGCTATCAGCTCAAGGCATTAAAGGGTCTATAGGCTAGTGACATGGTCCATAAGAGGCATTTTGATAGGACTGGTGCCTAAATGAGGATGGCAGGATTGAACCTTTAATCAGGGAGGTGGACTGATGACCTCCATGGGGTCCGGATGTTCCAAAGAAGCCATGTTCCCTTACAAAGTGAGAAGTGTGTGCAGATAGAGTGAGGCTGGTGTGCAAGCTGGACGGTGTCTCTGCAGCCTGGGGAGAAGACACAGAGTGGGAGAAAGGTCTTTGTGGTTCAGTGAGCACAAAGGCTGGTAAGGCAGTTGTCAAACGTTCTCTGTCTTTTGTTCGCTCTTTTCCTGCCCTTCGCTCTCTTGTGGCCTCTCTACTCTGAGCAGCAAAGTCTGTTTGGCTCTGGGGCAACATGAGCTTTCTCCAGCCAAGAGAGATCAGCTCTCCAGGTTGCCATTCTTTGAAAGATACAACTTTCTCAAATTCACCTAGATGTTTACATGCTATGTCCTATCATTTCGTCACCTAGAAGGAATTTCAGTAAGATTTTTTTTTCCACAAGATCATGCCTCACAGTGTGTGTGTTGTGTTTTTTTTGTTTTTTTTTTTTTTTTAAGTCGTTGCCTTTGGCAGAGGAACATGGTGGATTCATTGCAGTGTATATTCAAACTTCTTGGAGATGAGAAGAGCCATACTTCTCCAGGG
Organism: Athene cunicularia; assembly: GCF_003259725.1. Taxonomy (NCBI): domain Eukaryota; kingdom Metazoa; phylum Chordata; class Aves; order Strigiformes; family Strigidae; genus Athene; species Athene cunicularia. The sequence goes on from NW_020799095.1 coordinate 90,328,906, forward strand.
CATTTGTCTTTCAGATGGGACTTGAAATACTTGCACCCCAACTGAAAGCAGTTTGTTTTAAAAAATACACTGTACTGTTTGAATAGGTCTATGTAGCTTCCCAGATTGTATGTTCTCGTTTATTACTTACTGAAGAGTTTTCCTTCCTTGCCACTACAGCCCATGCAATATGATTTTTAAAGTCAGGTTTAACTGAAGAGAAATTGAAAAAGAGCAATTAAAAAAGAATCTGTAGTCTTCTGTATGTTGGAATAGGAATAATTTTCTTGTATGTTTTCCTCTGTCTGCACTGTGCAGGATATTTGTTTGTAAGAAATTAATTTGCAATTAATTTTTCAGTGTGGTATCTCTTGCATTCTATTTTTCAGTCATCTTGTGTTGCTTAGTTTTGATTTCTTAATTTTTTTCCCCAATGTTTTCCAATAGGCACAAAAGATCCTTAAGAGGGTCTGTCTTACCCTGTGGGGAGTTCTCACAGCATACCTGGTCCTCTTCCAGAACGTGCAGGTGGCATGAGAAGAGTAATAGGTATTTGAGTGCTTCTCTTTTATTTAAATGCAGTTCCCCTGTACTTTTACACATGCTTCACTTCAAGACTATGTGAGGGTCTTGCAAAAGTTGTGAGGATGATGCAGCTATGCACTGGTGTACCTGCCATGCCACTAGCAGAGATGGGCTACCATGGCCTCCCTGGAGAAGTAATCCATGGCTGATGCTGAGAAAGGTACTGGGGCTCCATGGTGAGAGCAGCTTGCTTTGACCAAGTGTGTTTTCTCTCAAGCTAAGAACTCTTTCCGAGTTAGTTTTTAAAACCAGAGAAGTTTTGATGGCTAAATGTTTGAAATAGTGGTGATTCTGACAGACACTTGATTTAAGCTTGTAGGAAAGCTTGTTTTTTGCTTTCGGGTGGGGGAATAAAAAGAGTTTGTTTATTTGTTCCCATGTGGATCAAGGAAAAGACTCTGTGAGGTGCAGGAACAAGCCTTATAACTAAAATATTTGGTTGAGCAAAGGCATTTCTTGGCATGACATCCCTCTTGTTTTTGGGTCTTTGTTCATGTTTCTCTTCCATCTTGCTTTATATACCAAACCTGCATGTAAACAGTGATGATGTTGAGTGCCTTGGTTTTAAGGGGTCTGAAAATGCCTCCCGGACACTGGCCAGTGGCTTCTTGTATGAACTGTGATCCTTGGTTCAACAAAACTAAGTGAATCTAGTTCATATGCCCCTTGTAACAGAATATCAAATGCCCCCCTCAAGGAGTGGATAGGCTGCAATGCTGTTAAAGCACACAAAATATTTTTAAAGACAGTTAATTTACAGTGTACATTCACTTGTATTTCCTTATGGCTTGCCGCTGTGCCAGTGGGGATCTCCACACTGTGACAGTCTTGGAGAAATCTGCACGCTGGATGTGACTCTGCTATGGATTCTGTGTGACAGGCCGGTGCTAAGGAACTCAGGCTGAACTTGGACCAAAGCGATGAAAGCTTACTGGTTACACCTGAAATTACTGAGAGTTAAAACATTTTTTATAGCCTTAGGGTAGCTGGAGGTGGGAGCATTACATGTGTGCTGAAAGAGAATTATTTCAGAATACTTTCAGATGCATAATTGTTTCAAAATGCAAATATTTTTATTATTGTAGTCAGCCAGAAAGAAACAAAAATATCCATCACAAAACTTTTACTCACAGTGGAAGAGTAATCAGTGTAGTTTGATTGACATCTTCCATTCCTTGTGCCATCTCTGATGTTGAAATAATTGTTTAATGATTAATACTAAGCTGGAAGCTATTAAGCCAAAATGTTATTTTGTATTGGTATGATTCTTCAGAAGTATTATAGTTTTCCTCATTTTGTATGTTCAGCCTTCCAAATAGAAGTTTTTTTCAAAGTTGTCATTTTTACTTTGTTTTTACTGCTTCTTTATAATGAACACTGGCTCTGCTCTTCTGCAAAGAGCCCCTCTGAAGGAATTACTTTTAAGTGGCAGTCAAATGATGTGAGGAGGGAGTTGTAAGTTGTTCATATATGTTTGTGTCAGTCGATTTACCAAAGCCTAAGGGAAATCTCCATACACCATGTAAAGTAAACTCAGATTGGGTGAACGCACTTTCTCTGCCTGAATTTCTGTCTGTGGAAGATCAGTTGTGAAATTTTGTGAGTTTTAAATGTGTATGAATTCAAATAATTCAAATCTAGGAATACTTTATTTCAACTTTTAAAGTTATAAATTGCAGTGCATTGGCCAAGCTAAAGTAATAAAGATGAAACAATTTTCTCATAATATTTTGCTGTAGATGATAATGCTTCCATTAAATATTTTATACTAATAAAATAATTTGGTAATTTTAAAATTCTGAATTTTTTCCCCCTCAGGCCTAATTTAATATAGGGCTAGGGGATCTCCTGCAAGTGACTAATATCTCTCTTACAAGTAATGCTTTCTTCATATACTCATTTTCATAACTTAAGTTTCATTAATGAAAATGCTATAAATAATTGAAGTGTAATATGTCAAGACTTAGCACAGGGAAGCTGTGGCTGAGTAAACAAAAGGACTCTGAAGCTTTGGGTTATATGTGTCTGAACTGCTGCATACAGCGTTCTTGTCTAAGTTTGACTCTTAAAGATCTTTTGACCTTTCAGACAGGAAACACTGTAGAAAGTTGAGTTAAAATGGGACGTACATTAAAAAAAAAACCCAAAACACCAAAACCAAAAAACAAACAAACAAACAACAAAACTCAAACCTGCTAGTTTAAAAGTCAGCCTACCGATAAGCAGTGTTCTTACTGGTGTAAACTGTAGAAGATGCAGAATATAGAAAACATTGTACAAAATACTCAGAAAAATCTGTTCCCAAAGCTTGCTATCTTTTTTTCTACAACGTGCAGAACATTTTCGAAGTTGTTACTTGTTAAATGCAGTAAGTTACCCCGGTATTTCTTTTTATGATTTAATGAGTTTTAGGTTAAGTCTTCGATTGTAAGACAATATCAGTTTTTATTTGGCAGATTTAAATTATGGATCAGATAAATAAGATGTTACTGTGAATTGTTTCATCCATCAACATGTGGTGTAAACTGCATTTGTATTTGTTGTTTAGCATGTTTGCACCTTCTGGTACAGCCACAACTTCCAGTGGTTGCCATCCTTCTTTATATACCTAGGGAGTTTTTTCTGAGGCTGCCCCTCAATTTGGTTTTAAATGGCTAATTTCAGAGATTTAGATATTCTTGTTTTTAAGCTACCTGCTCATATGGATTGATGTGATCTGATTTGCTTTATTTTAAAAGTCATGATAAATTAGTCATAATATAAAAATACTTCATTCAAGAAATGAAATTGCATTTGTAATGTGTAATGTCCCTTAGATATTACTGTCAGTTCTCCGAGGAAAAGGTAGTTTGAGTAGATGCTGTTAATAACTCTTAACATGCTGAATGAATACTAGATATGCAGAAAATCAAACCCAGAAATGAATGGTCCTGTAGCAAATAAGAGGGCTAGATTGAATTAAATAAAGTTATTCTGTAGTGTGTAACTGAGATGAGCATTGCATCAGTTTTACCTCTTCTTAGGCTTGTGCCAGTGATGTGGTTAGACTATTTACTTATTTACATATTGAAGAGACTCAGAGGTGAATACAGTGAGAAACCTTAAAATTTGCAGCTGTAGATCTGTAACTTTATTTAGTTATAGATGTCAAGTGATGGATGTGTGACTATATAGTCTTGTTATTATTCTGCATATTTTTAGCTATGTTTTAAGAAGCTGATGTTTTCTTAATGTAATAATAGATTGGTTCTCTTTATTAGAGAATACAGTATTCTTTGATCTTAGTCATGTGGTGTTTGTAGTACTTAGTGAGGATAGGAAGGGGGGAAGATTTTTGGTTTACAGTGTGGTAATTGGAAAAGAAACAATCTGTGGAGATCTTAACCATTGGTTTTTGCCGTATACAAGGTGGAGAATTGCTGGTGTGTTGCATCTTGCATCGCTGAGGCAGATATTGGCCCTTGCATTTAATCATGTCACTATACAAAAGCTTTTAAACTTTTATTAATCTGTTTTGTTAATCAAAGTTGTTTCTTGTTTTGTTTTTTTGTTTATGGTTAAGATTCTGTTTCATTGAGGTGGGTGGTGCTGTGGTTTCCTGTATGTCTTGTTGACATAAATGACTCACTTTTAAGATCATTTGATACCTATGCACATTATCAGTTTACTTTGTTAGATTGAGGTTAAATGTTACACTTTGAGGTTTTTTTTTCTTCATTGTCCATCAGGAAATAACTTAGTTTTCCTGAATGCTTTGTCAGGCTCTGGATTCTTGTGTTTTCTCACTAATCAAAGTACTGAGTGTCCTCAGACTCTGCGCCTGCTCTGTTTATGCCACATCAAGCACAGCAGAGCTGCCTGAGATACAAAGTAATGCAGTTGCCAGCAGGAATATGGTATTTGCTAAAGTCTCTTTGGCAAGTAAGTATTTTACATGAAATTGCACATGATGGTAAAGCCACAGATTTAAAGTGTAATAACCTCCTCAAGAAATGTTTTCCTCATTTAAGCTGTATTTTTAGCCACTTCTGCCTGGTTTTAAAACAAACAAAAAAAAAATTTAAAGATTGAACTTTTTTAAAGAGACTGTGATGTCAGTATATGGAAATAAATGCTCTTTTTTGGATTTTACTTGTTTATTAATCATGCTTGCCATTGAAGTTTAGCCAATCAGCAAATGGAGAAGCTGCTGCTTTTTGGTGCAATAAATTGTAGTACAGTATGCTTCTGAATGTGGGGTGAGTGATGTAATCTGTTGAATTAAAAATATGAATAGGTTTAAATATATTTAAGAATCTACTCACACAATTTCTGTACATTTTTGTGATGATTTTTTTTTTTGGTTCTTTTTTTCAGGTGATCTATGCCATCCGCTTACAGAGCTTACGGAAATAAATAGACACTTCGGACTCTCTTGAGCAGCTGAAAGGAGAAACATTACCCTGAGAATGAAGCAGTAAAACACTTCTCTGCAGAACCGTATGATTGAAAACACGGTCCAGCCCTCCTCTGCTGCCAGACATGCTTTTGTCCTCCTGCCCTGCTCACCCTCTGTTGCAGTAAGACAGATGGATTGTAGTAGAGAGGCAGAAATGGAGTTGCGGAGATCCTCCAGCCCAGGCAAACTAGGCAAGAATGACATGGATACTGACAAGACCACGTGCCACAGCTGCTGCATCTGCGGTAAAAGTTTCCCTTTTCAGAGCTCCTTGTCGCAGCACATGAGGAAGCACACGGGTGAGAAGCCCTACAAATGCCCTTACTGTGATCACAGAGCTTCCCAAAAGGGCAACCTGAAGATCCACATCCGTAGTCACAGAACAGGCACTTTAAGTCAGGGGCATGAGACGGAGATGGGAGAGGCGCAGCTGGGGGAAATGGGTGTGTCAGAGGGCCTCGGTGGGTGCACCAGCCCCACTAAAAGTACTTCTGCCTGCAACAAGATCTTGAATGGTACTGCTCAGGTAGATAGCAGCAAGATCTTGTTGAGAAGCAGCAAGAAGGAGGTGATGGAGGTGGTGCCAGCTGAGGAGGATGGCAAGCTGAGCTCTTACCAGTGCACCTTCTGCAAAAACAAATTTGAAAGGAAGAAGGACCTGGAGCAGCACCTGCACCAGGTCCACAAACCATTCAAGTGCAGGTTGTGTAACTACATGACCCTGAGGGAGGAGACGCTGTTAAACCACATAGAGAAGGACCACATAACAGCTCAGGTTCCAAATGGGGAGGCCTATACTGAGAACTGCAAGAGCGAGCTGAGTGCGGGCGAGTTTCCATGCGAAGTCTGTGGTCAGGCCTTTAGTCAAACCTGGTTCCTGAAAGCTCATATGAAAAAGCACAGGGGGTCATTTGATCATGGGTGCCACATTTGTGGCAGGAGATTCAAAGAGCCCTGGTTTCTCAAAAACCACATGAAGTCGCATGGCCCCAAGACTGGGAGCAAAAACAAACCAAAAAATGATTTGGAGCTCATAGCCACTATCAACAATGTGATACAGGAGGAGACGATTGTGACTGGCCTGTCTCTGTATGAAGTTTGCACCAAGTGTGGAAATCTGTTTACAAATATGGAAAGTCTGAAAGCACATAACGCTGTTCACTACCGAGTGCAGCGGGGCAGTGCTGGGGATAAAGCTGAGGGCTTAATTGATGGGAGCCTAAGCTCCTCCATAACAAAGCAGTTTTTCTTGCAGTGTCTCAATCTAAGGCCATCTGTAGGGCTGGATATAGTTACAAGAGGACAGCCTGGGAAAAGAGTAGCTGAGCTGGATCCAGTCAGTAGCTACCAAGCTTGGCAGCTGGCCACCAAAGGAAAAGTAGTAGAACCCTCAGAGTATGTGAAATATGTGGGATGGGACGAGGCCCTGGCAGATGCGGACGTGACTTACGACAAGGATAAGAGAGAGTATATACTCGTCAACCAGGAGAAGCGCAAGCGAGACCAGGACTTGCCCAGCTCTTCCAGCAACCCCAAGAAGAAGAGCTGCACCGGTGGGCGCCCAGAGAAAACTAGCGGCACCCCACTGGGGGAGAGCTGTACACTCACCCAGGGGGACCTGGACTACCGCCCTGCCTCACGGCAGAGCCGACGGGCCACCCAGAACAAGTCCACCGAGTGCTTTGAGTGTGGGAAGATCTTCCGCACCTACCACCAAATGGTGCTTCACTCCCGGGTGCACCGCAAGGAGCGGAGGAGCTGCGGCGAGGGCGGGACAGCCACCCAGCCTGACCGCTATGGCTCCAGCAGCGAGGAGGGGGACTCGGGGTCTGTCAGTGGGCCCAGCACCCCTGGCTCTGCATCAGCCCCGGAAGACTCGGCCACCTCCGGCCTAGGGGAGGAGGGGGCTGAGGAGAGCTCAGAGGAAGGAGCAACCAACCCCTCACTAGGTAAGATCTCTCCCAGCCTTGCCTCGTCACTGATCTCCTGGTGTGGGACACTGCAATGAGCAGAGGGAGAGATGCGTGGAAGCACGTGAGAGGTTTAAAGGCAGTGTGTATGGGGTCCCGGGCCTGCTGAGTGCTGCTGTTTGTCTCAGCACGGTGACTTGTTTCTGGCACAAGTAATGAGAGTGACATCAGAGGACATCTTGATAAGGTGTAGGTGAAATTGTATTTCAGTGAAGGACACCTGAGAAGTATTTTAGTTGTCTATAGCAGTGCTGTAGGGTAGGTAGTGTCTTCCCTGGACATCTCGGGAACTGCTTTTCTCCAATGTATGGGTGTCTTGTGCACTGTTCTGCCTATAGCATGCAGGTGTAGCAGGGGCATAGCCTGTGTGGTGTAGCCCTGAAGTGCGTAAACTTAATTGCCAGTGTGAGAGGTGTCTCTCTCCTCTTTGCTTTGCTTCCCAAATTGTGTTTATAACTCCAAAGGCTATAATTAATCTCTCTGGATTAAAGCGCTCCTTTGAGCCCAGCAGTACTAAATGGAACAAATTATTCTCTAAATAGCAGCAAAGTAAATATTTAAAAGAACACCATTAAGCGCTCTTGTATCTTTTCCTTTTTTATATTTTATTTTTGTTGTTCATGATTCTTTGTTTGCAATACCCTTTTAGAAATGTGAGCTTAACCATTCTTTCTTTCCTAGCCTAGCACTGGTTTTAGTTTTTCTGTTTGATGAACAATAACGTTTTCCTCTCATTTTCATTCCTTTTGTTTTGAAGAACATAGTTATCTGTAGTGTTAAACTTGTTTTCAGGACCATTGTGGATTAAGTAATCTGCAACATTGTAGAAGAGGGTGGGTTTATTCAATTAGCTGTGTTCTTTTAGGATTTTATATAATGTTATACTTTCTCCTGGCTATAGACCCCATAGCAGCAAAGCAACATTTTCCAGAATTGTGTATTGTTACATGTTTTTCATAAAGTTTTGAAGCTTGAAGTTGGATTTCTTTAACAATTTTTTTTTGTCATTAAGCTTCTTTCATGAAAGTTCCATGGTTTTAGGACAACCAAAGTTGGGGCCGACACTGCTTGGCAATATAGCTTTCAAAATATAAGGCGTAGAGGGAAGAGACCTCCAAAGGATTGAAATTGTAAAAAATTAAGTCCATCTGTTTGCTCTTAAACTTAGAGGAATGGTCCCAAACTTGATTTTGCTACAACTTGGATCAAGTCCCTGATGGACAAATTGGGTGCACACTAGAACAGAAATGTAAATTAAACCAAGAACTCCACTTTTTTTTTTTTTTTATGCTTTCTTGCCCTTTCCATAAACCACAACTCCAAAAAGTCATAGTGACAAGCTGACAAATATTTCACTATGATTACTTGCCCATTTAAAAAACTAAAAATTTGGCTTTTCCATCTGCTCTTGGATTTTGGACACTTAAACAAAGTTCCTTATGAGAGCTTATCTACTTGCTTGTGTGAAAATCCATCAGCTACTGTCTGAAACACCTTGGTACAGTTGACACAAGATGCAGTGATAAAACTGCAGGTTTGACTGGAGTTAAATGGGACTGCCATGTTTTACCCGTGTAATGTACAGTGCCTTTATGGAAACTGCTGTGATGGAAAACCTCCTCTCTGGAGATGGGCTGAAAACACCAAAACGCTATTTCACATGATGTTCATATAGGAAAGCTGCTCTTGTGGGCTCTCCATATTAAGCACGTTTTTTCTAACAAGAGGAGCCGTCTCATCACTTTGCCTGTTTCGCTTCTTGCCTCAACTCAAGCTTTGAGCCCTTGTTGCAGGAGTGAAAGGTGAGAGTTAGTCACACAGCAGTTTCTCTCATAGGAATTAAGGTGACTGGTTTAACTATTATCACTAGCCAGCATCTGGAAACTCATTTCTTTGGGTGCCAAATTGATCCTTATCATCTTTGACTGTATAGAAGCAGCAAAATGATAGGCCTGAATACAGGCACATCTTGGAAAAGGGATATTTGCATTGATGGGCCATTAGGGTGGCTGCTGCATTTAATATTTGATAATGTCACATTTACAAGATTTTTTGGATTCAAAATAAAGTGGTTGTTTGTTTTTTGTTTTTTTTTTTTTGTTTTTTGTTTTAATATATACAGATATATTTTTGAAGGAGTTTTCATAGGTCAATCTTAAAGACCTAAGTTTCTCAATTTTCTCTTTTTGGTATGAAGATTTAATGACACTACCCTTATATTGTTTAATAAGGGACTGGGGTCCTTCTGTCCAGAATGCTGCAGGATTAGTTTCACTCTTCTGCAGATTGCTGCTTTAAGTCTAGAGGCTTTATTTCCCTCCTCCTCTACGAACAGAAACCTGAGTTGTACAGAATATAGGCCAAATTCTGCCCTCGCAGGCACTTCTGCTAAAATCAGGTGTTCTGGTGTGGCCTTGAAGCACATTTTGTCCTAGCAGTGCTGCAGTTTGCTGTCCTCTGCTGCAGCTTTTTGTAGTTATTCTTGCTGGTGAACCTTTTCTGTCAGAGCCACACTCCAGCCCCAAAGACAGCATTCCTCCCCAGTGGAGGTGGGCAATAGCGCTCTCGGTTCCTGTTCCTGCTGTGGCTATTACGTATTATTTTTACTAAGGCTGTGGTCAGAAAAATATTCTGTTACTCATAAAGTTATTTTAGATAGTATCTGTGTATTTTATTACTATCATATCTTTACTTTTTCCCCCATTTGGCACATTAACATGTTACCCAGGGTCAGAAAAGGTCTTTGAATGTTGTGACCTTGACTCAGTTTAAAGTACTTCTTTGTAGTTTTAGTTCTTAATAATCTGAGCTGTCCTGTTGACACAGTGTCTTTCAGCAGGGAAGTTGGCAGTGCACCTCCGTGGTCACTTAGAGCCAACAGGTGTTGGGGCTAAGGGCTGTCGGGGGGGGGG